>NW_020448974.1:2511174-2565926 GCF_003343035.1 Apteryx rowi
TTGCGTTAACGGCCGGTTTGTGTGTCCTGGCCGGTTTGTGTTAACCCGGCTGGTTTGTGTTAACCCGGCCGGTTTGTGTGTCCTGGCCGGTTTGCATTAACCCAGCTGGTTTGTGTTAACCCGGCTGGTTTGTGTGTCCTGGCCGGTTTGCGTTAACCCGGCCGGTTTGCGTTAACCCGGCCGGTTTGTGTGTCCTGGCCGGTTTGTGTGTCCTGGCCGGTTTGCGTTAACCCGGGTGGTTTGTGTGTCCTGGCCGGTTTGCGTTAACCTGGCCGGTTTGCGTTAACCCAGCCAGTTTGTGTTAACCTGGCTGGTTTGTGTTAACCTGACTGGTTTGTGTGTCCTGGCTGGATTGCCTTAACCCGGCCAGTTTGCGTTAACTGACCAGTTTGCATGTCCCGGCCAGTTAGTGTTAACCCAGCCAGTTTGTATGTCCCAGCCAGTTTGCGTTAACCCGGCTGGTTTGCATTAACCCGGCTGGTTTGTGTTAACCCATCAGGTTGACGTTAACCCAACCAGTTTGTGTTACCCCGGCCGGTTTGTGTTAACATGCCTGGTTTGCATTAACCCATCCAGTCTGTGTTAACCCGGCTGGTTTGTGTTAACCCGGCTGGTTTGTGTTAACCCAGCTGGATTGTGTTAATCTGGCTGGTTTGTGTGTCCTGGCTGGATTGCTTTAACCTGGCCGGTTTGCATGTCCCGGCCGGTTTGCCTTAACCTGGCCGGTTTGTGTGGTCCAGCCAGTTTGCATTAACCCGGCCAGTCTGTGTTAACTTGTCCAGTTTGCGTTAACCCAGCTGGTTTGCATTAACCTGGGCGGTGTGCGCGTCCCGGCCAGTTTGCATGTCCCGGCCAACTGGCTGTATCGCTGCCGCTCTGCCGGCACGGCTGAAGTGACCTGAGTTCTGCGTGTCGCAGAAGCCGTGCCCGAAAGCCTGGGGCTGACTCTGGCACGTGGTCAATCCTCCGTCCCAAGGCCTTTTCTCAGCAAAGCTAATCAAAACCCCCGCAGGCTGTGCGTGTCTCTGGCACTGTGAGCATCCCCGTCCTCACCAGTGGCTTTTGCATGCTGAGCTGAGAAAAGGAAGTGCATTTTTCACAGGGGATACAAAATCCATGGGAAGTAAGGGGCTGCCGATGTTTTCCAGTGTAGTAAACCTCTGGGAGAGGAGAGTGTGAATTCAAGAGAGGCAATATGGGAAAAACCTGACCTGGTTGTTAAATGAAGTAAAATAAATAAAGAAGAAAAATGCTGGATCATGTGTTGCCATATGAACAAGTGAACAGAGATGTGGCGCCTGTCTTCACTTCTGCACACACTAGTTCTTCACATCCTCTGAAAGGTGGTGAAACAGAAAATGTGTTATTTCAGCCACCGCGGCAGCGGGCTGGGAGGATTTCTGACATGCAGTTTGGCTGTTGATTAATTGCTTGGCATTTTGCAAAACTTTATCAGCTCCTCAAGCGTGATTTTTTTTGCAGCTTTTACCATTGCGTCTTGCAGGCACGAAGCAGTCCTAGGGGTGTCGTCGCCCCCAGCCCGGAGCCGGCATCAGACGAGCAGCAGGAGGCTTGTCCAGGGTGGCCAGCGCTCCGGTCCGACCCGTGGCACCGCTGTTCCCTGCAAACTCCCTAAACTCAGAGGCGGAGAAGGCGAGGAAGAGGAGGCACTCCCTGAGCCGGTAGGTGGGCTGCGTGGCGCAGGTAAGCCTTTGGGGAAGGGCAGCGAGGAGGTTGCATTCGCTGGACATAATCCTGTTTCAGCAAGAACGCTAAAAAAAAAAGAGTATTTTGAGTTCCGACTGTTGTGAAGGTAGCAGAGGGTGCTGCTGGTCTGACCCTGGGCAGACAGCTTCGCTGGAGGAGCATTGCCACATTAGCCTTGTTCTTCTCAGTTGCCTTTTGATTTCACAAGTGGCGTATGCTTGGGCTCCTCTCGGAGGCTAACGCGCTGCTGTGTTTTAGGGGGACTGTTTCAGTCTGTCGCGTCTTGAGCCATGTGAAAAAACAAACAGCAGGAGACTTGCTTTGAGCAGACTGTCACTCCGCTGTCACTCCTTAGCCGTGGCTGAGATCCGGATAGCGGCTTTTCCACGGCTGCCGCGTGCTCTGTGGGGCTGGCCTGCGGCAGCAGGGTGGATGTCGCTCTGCAGATCCCGCTGTCTCTCGTGGACCCCCCGCTGCGGCAGGAAGGACGTCTTCCCCAGCAAAGGCTCCCCGGGGTGCAGCGGAAGAGATGAGCACACTCCCTGAGCGCCCTGCGCTTCTCCAGCGGGGGCTGATGTGCAGCTGTAAAGCGTGGTGTCCAGGAGACAGAAGCGTTTCTGTATGTTTAATTCTCCAGTTTCTTGTTGCGTTATTGTAGCTGTTGAATATATTCATTGAGCTGAATGAATCCCCATCTGGCAGAGTCCGTACCACAACATTTGCAACTTCAGCTTCAGTTTTGGAGAGGGAAGGGAATATAAGATAAGAAAGGGAAATGATGCACAATGCTACAGAGAGTTTATCTGGATCAGCAAGCTCGGATCTGTGCAAGTATTCAGATAGAGTGAGTGCCGGCAGTTTTTTCTCATGTCCAGCTGGGAAGACTTAAAGCTTTGGGTTTAAGGTGGCACTTTTAAAATAACTAGATGAGTGAGTCTAGGTCCTAGTTTCAAAAAGTTACTTGTCTTAATCTCGCTGCATGTCATYGGGGCTTGGGTTCTAAGCGCGTTCTAAAAACAGGATTTGGAATCACAGTCACTTACACCAATTTTATGGTTGTACAGCCACATGCTTACTTCTGACATTTATACTAAAATACTTACTGAGAAAATGGGATTTATCATAGGACCACAGTAAAGCATCATTGAACTTGGAAAATGTGATATTACGGATCAATGGAGTTTGTGTCCAGTGCCTTTGCAAGATGGGACTTCCAGCTTTTCCTTCATTACTGAGGGAAGCATCATTGCTTGTCAGTGAAAAGCCTCGYTGGAGTGGTGCTTACAACTGCACTGGGGGGGGGGATTTTTTGAGCAGTACAGCAGATGGCATTCACTGACCCAAGACAACTTGCAGATAATTCATTTTCCCATTCAGTGCACGTCCAGTACTCCTGGGTGATATCCCCTTCCACAGGGATCAGAAGCTCAGATCTGTCGGGGTTTCAGTGGAGAACAGGAAGCTCCTCACTCACTTTTGCAGCCCTGCAAATGAGCAGCATCATGCCCCAGATTTCTTCTCAGGAGACATTAAATGTTTGATTAAAAGAGGTTTCCCTTTTCTCTGCACCAGCTCTGGCTGTGAATATCTGTGGTCCCTCACTCTCCCTTTGAGAAGTGCGGTGTATGATGTCCTGCCGAGGTGGCCGGAGCATGGGATTGCAGCAGGGTCTCCCAGACAAGCACCCATGTCCCCCTGATTCCAGTTATTAAATGGTATTAAGCAGAACCCAAGCTCAGCAGAAGAAGTTAATACCGTAATGTCAGCCTGAGCAAGAGAGGAGCTGGTTTATACAGGCATGCCTTGGATTAAGAGTAGTTGAAGCTTCATTCAGCAGATATACAGAAAACAGGGGGGGGGAGCCAGAAATATCATCCATTGCTTAGATCCATGCATGTAGAAAGAGTTTTTCCAGCCTTCCATTTTTCAGGACAAAGTCATTCACTGGATGCTGTCCCATGCAGAAACTAAGCCATCTGTCCGTGAGGATTAGCAGTTCAGGGATTGAGATATTATTCATCTTGGGAAGAGACAGTTTTTAACTCTCTGGGACTTACCTGAGGCGATAGTGAAGTCAGCCACTGTCCTGTAGCAGAGCCAGGGAGAGGCCGCTGCAGGTGCACACGAGGATCGGAAGGAGAGGCAAGGAGGTGCTGCGGGAGGAACGGCTGAGGCACGAGGCGAAATAGGAGACCTTGTGCAGCGTCTGCGCCGGCTCTCACAGTGGGACAGACCGTGAACATGCTGTTCGTGCCACAGCTAAAGCCATGCCTCAAAGCCCATGATCTGCGAGATCTTCCCAGCACTTCAGTGGGGTCTGGGTAAAGCCGTATCAGCAACTGTTGTAGGACTGGCTGCTGCTTTTTCTTCCTCTGTGCTTTTAACCTTCGGACGATCCTCTCTGAGTGTAGGTGTATGCCATTTCTTTTTACAGGAGCAAAAAGCCCAGTCTGTGACATTGTCAAAATACCTGAACTGAGCAGTGGCTCTGCTTTCATTCCTTGCCATTACCAGGTTCCCACCTCCTGCCTCTGTGTCTGGTTTCCCCTAATTCTTGCTGGCAGGGAGGCTCAGTGCTTGTGTCTCTCTGGTGACATTCAGGGCTGCACTGACTTTGCATCTGATAGAAAATGACTGTTTCGCTTGGATACTGATGGAGATTCTGGATGCTGCAGATGGCCAGAAACAACTCCACAAATCCAACCTCAAGAACTAGGTGATTTGGAGATCTGTGTAAAATATTTTTCATGCTGGAGTTACAGTTTGGGAAGCAGCAGATCTCTCCTAAAGTGTAGAAAAGGTGTACTACAGGCAGGAAAGAAATCAGCACGAAACTGTCCTTTTTTTCCATACAATAACTGAAAGAAAGCCAGGATGGCTGAAGAGGAAAGCAATATCTCTGGGGCAGTGTCATATGTTCTGACTAATAATATGTTCTTACTGTAAAACATCTTACCAACCAAACGGAGCAGAAAACATCAGGTTATTATATAAGCGGTAGGAGAGGTACTGTTGGGTGGTTGCTGCAGGAACAAGCGATGCTATAAAGGGACTGCGTGAATAGGAGGACACAGGTAAAGAACACTATGCTCCAGCCAAGCTTCATCTAGCTGTGGGTGCCAGCCTGGGGGAAGGATGAAGAAGGAGTGAGGCCAGGTAGACTCTCTTCCTTTTCCCTGCAGACTTTTCCAGGATGCGGCTGCGCTTCCCCATGCTGAGCAGGGGAATGAATGTGCTTAGGAGGTCGCGCGGGGCTCGACAGAAAGCTGTGCTGCTCCTGTCCAAGTCCTAGATGGCTTGTGTGGGGATCGCTTGGGGGCATGAGAACTTGCAGGGTTTCAGTTTCTGTTGCCCACTGTTTGCAAAGGACCTGGCCAGGTCTTACTGTATCAGTGGCTGAACAGACAGTCTGGGCTCCAGAGAACTTATTGGATATGTAAATCAAGCAGAGGAAAGTTTGGAGGGGCTCAAAAAGGGAAGAGAGTCAGTGCAGGCAGGCAGGAGGCTAAGCCGCGCTGTTTTAAATTGCTGATTCCTTGGGAATAGCAAGAGTCTGTTGTACATTGTACATAGTTTTTCCTATCCCATCTGCTGGGATATTAACAGTTAAATCCTTGAACTGGCAATGAATCTTGCTAAAATCCTGGGCAATACAAAGATTAATATCTCAAAAATGCTGTGAAAATGCTTATTATATACTGTAAAATCACATGTCCTGACTATTAAAGCTAACAAGTGCCGTAAAGCAAAGATCCTCTCTCTGTGAAGATCAGCCCAGGCTTCTGTGGATGCTCAATGGCAGATTTCAGGAGCTTGTGCACAAAGACAACACTCTTGTGAGCTTCGAAGCTGTGTCCCAAACTGCTTAAGCAAAGCCAAGAGAGATGGCGGTTGGATTTGGCCAGTTCCTTTTAATGGAAGCAGCTAATGACCCTGGAGTTGTTTAGATGCTTGTCTGAAGTGTGGGTAACACAGCCCTTCTCCAATTTCAATATGCCGTTGTTTCAGTGCTCAGTGGCTTTGCGGTAAAGCTGGTTTCTAAGTGGGGAAGGGGAGTGTAACCTTCTGTTAGCTGAATAACAAGGCGTCTGCTCCATGCCAGCAATTGTCTTTAATAGCGCGGAGTGGTTAGAGGCCTCCCGGGCCGTGGTCTGCACACATGCAGACTGCGCGATGTGCTGTTAGTCTGCAGGGTTCGTTGTTCGGAGGCAAAAACGGTGCTCGGGGGATTTCTTGCTTTCTCTCATTTATCACACGGAAAGTATTCATAAAAATACTACAGCTGTCAGCACTTCCAAGAAGAGCTCCACCGAAGCGCCGAAAGGGAGGAGAGCTGCTCCAGTGGACACGGAGGACCCTCCCTGCCTCCCGCCGCGCGGGTCCCTGGGGTTCGTGTGCTCCATGGGACATGCAAAACTGGAGAGAAGGGTGAGATGGAGTATTTTTAACTGGGTCTTAATGCTATTTTTTTCCTCCCAACACTGCTTAATTTAACTTGAGCTGTCATGCATTGAGCATTAAAGGAAAAAGAAGAAAAAGGGGTGTTGGCAAAGAGATGAGTCCTCTCCGCTGAACATCTTCGCAATAGCAGTCACATCTTCTGAAACCAGGGCGTGTAACTGGGGCTTGTTCTTAGACCTTCTGTAGCAGTAAAAGTTTATAGCCCAGAGAAATTTCTTGCATTGGTGTTCATAATTCATGGCTCCTGCGGGACTGAGGGAAAGGCTTACACTGCATATGTGGTTTCTGTTCATAGCCACATCAGTTTAAAACAACCTAAATATCCTACATGGCTAAATACGGAAAAGGTGTCTGGGATCTTCAGTCACATTATGTCCTGCCTTGCTGCAGGAAGGACACAGAGACCTTGAAAAGCTGTCATGCAAAGAAGAGATTTATTTTCCTCTTTCCAATATATAACAGAATTCAAACCATTGCAGGACTTTGTGCCATCTTAAACAACATTTGGAAGTGAACAAAAAACAACTGCTGAAGATCTAATATTCCGCTAGACCAAACCAGACTCAGTCCTGATGTGATCTGGATGCATATCTGCTACTGAGCCAGCTGCTCTTCCGCTTTTCTCCAGTTACTGTGCATTCAGGGAGGTTAAGTTGCCTTCATTTAACTGTGCTGCTGGGATTTCACCAATTTCATCTGCGTCAGACAAGGTGAGCCAAGGGTGGCACACTATGCTGAAGCCAGAAGAGGGTCACTGGATCATCGGGTTACTGGAGCTTATGTATTTAGGCTGTAAAGTGCAGCCAGTAAATTACAGCGTACGGAGGTTAATGGGGAAGCACCACTTTGCATAGCGCAGAGCAATGAGATTTTTGCAGATCTTACAGCAAAGCTCCCAGCTGATTTGCTTTACAGTGCTAAATATTCCCTGTTATTCTTCCTTTGTAGCTCTTGGTAGTATATTAAAACCTGCAGTTTGAGTCACGTCCCTTATTGGGAACAGTCTAGCATATTGCAAGCAGATGAATATCAGATGTCTGCTTTACCCAGAGAGGGTGAAAGGGCATTGGGAAAGGACTCCGCAAAGCAAAAGTCTCACCCTGGTGTTGGTGATGTAAATTTTGAATGTATATATAGTTCATATCTGGAGAATTGGACTTTGTGTGCATGGGCAGTATTGTGAGCTCAAGGCTTTAGCTCCTACTTCCCTCTTGAGAAATGCATTTTGCATAATGCTTTTTTGCAAAACCGCAGTGTTAGAGTCTGTCGGAGCGTGGATGTGGCGACTTGCCTGTCATCGGCCTGTCCCCTGTTCTCCCAGCCCAGCACACCCCTCGCATTAATCGGTCAGAGGTAGAGAGCTGAGGCTGGGCAGTCCCGTGCAGTCCTGGCGGTCTCGTGCAGTCCCGGCGGTCTCATGCAGTCCGGGCCCTTCCTACGCCGGAGATGGCCTTCCTCCCAGCTCCTCCTGGAGGCAGCCAGCAGCCAAGGCTTTGACTGAGGCAATTTTTGCGCTGCGAAACTTGCCTCTTGGTCACCCTGCCAGAACCAGAGTTTGCTGACCTTCAAAGTGAACATCGCAGGTTTTCCGCTTGCCAAAGCATTACTTCAGCTGGGGTTAAAGGAGGTAAGAGCCTTAAAGTGCCAAGCAGCAATGAGACACTTGATCAGTGGGAAGGTTATGTTCAGCATGAGCTTTTGGGGGGGATATTTGTGGATCCAGAAAGACCATGTGAATAAGCGCTAGCTGTGTGTGCATGAGCTGCGCTGGAGACTGTGTGAGCTGGGATTCAGTCATCAGTTGTTTGGTTCGGTTCAGTTAATTATTTTATTTGTTAGAAGTTGCTGGCATTATCAAAAGCTGGACTGGAGCCTGTCACTTCGGTGGCTGCAGCGGGGCGGACTGTGTGGTGGGGGCATCCGTTTCCCGAAAGGGTCTGGTTGAAGGACTGGGTTTGGAAAAGAAATTGAAGTTGCTGCTCCTTTGACCTTGGGAATATTTTATCTCCCTGTACTTCGTTCCTGCACCTGTAATGCAGCAGCAGTGCCTTGCAGTCTGCAGCTGAAGATATATTCGGTTCCTCCATGACACAATCACCCTTGCAAACCTAGACCAGACAAAAAGGGCAAGTTTTGAGTAGCATGCAGCAAAAGGGCCGAGGCATGGTAGGGATGAGAGGGGAGAGCAGTCATGGATCAGCCTTGGGGAGTTCACTGAGTACGCTGGGGATTCAAGAGAAAAATACGATACTTTCTATACAACATTTTCTTTGTTCTTGCATTGCAGTAAAATGACTGGTTTTAATCAAGCATGAAAAAAAATAACTTGGACAAGAAATGAAGCATGGGAAGTGCAAGGGAAAAGGGGAATTTCTCAAAGAAGTTGAGTGTCAAATTTAAAAGAAAAATCCTAAGTAATACCACGCATTAAATGTGTTACTGGTGAACATTACAGTGCTGCGGTCACACACTGGTTCTTCTAACTGTTTTCCAGGTGGAATAATTCTGAATGCTCCTTGTGTCTGATCACCAGAAAAAAATTAATAGGATTATCATTAGTGTGGCTTAATTTAGGTTTAAATGATTCACAACTAGCCTTTTATTAAAAAAAAAACCAAAAACTGTCTCTCAAGAGCCTGCAAGCCCAGTGTTCTTGATTGACTCAGTGCTGCTGTTTCCCTAATGCCTATAATGCTAGTTTTTTGTGTTGGGCTGGCAGTACAGAGCTGCTGTTAGCAGCCAGCGGGAAGCTTTCAAGTCCTGTATTGATTCTTTTGAAGTTTGTGGCTGCTGGTAGCAGCAGTTACTAGGTCTTGTTCAAACGGCTATGATATAGACCGTTTCATTTCTTAATAAACCTCTTAAACCTCCTCCACATCAAAAAGATTTATTTTTATACTTAATTTTTCCAGTAGGTAATTTCTATCTCAGAAACTGAGCTGAGGATTTTTTTGTGGCTTTAATGCAGCTCTGTAATGCTGCCGTATATATTTCCATCTTCCCATGGAAAACATGTCCTTGTGGGGCCCCGCGGCCCAGGACAGGGCTCACGGGCACAGTGCTCCAGCCAGGTCTTGGATGAACCGGCCGCTCTGGCAAGGGCAGATCTCATGGCGTAGGGCAGATCTCTCCATTCGGTCTTCTTCCATTTCCTTTCTGTTAGAGTTCAGGGAGACGTTGCTTTCCTCTTCAGCCATCCTGACTTTCCTTCAGTTATTGTACGAAAAAAGGGCAGTTGCATGTTGGGTTTTTTTCCTGCCTGTAGTACACTTTTTCTGTGCTTCCCAAGCAGTAACTCCAGCATCAAAAATATTTTACACAGCTCTCCAATCACTCAGTTTTTGAGGCTGGATTTGCAGAGTTGCTTCTGGCCATCTGCAGCTTCCAGGGTCTCCAGATGGAGTTGTGGACACTTCACATAAGATCTTCCCCTCATCCTCGCTTGTGCTGAGCTGCATATTCCCAGCTGCAGATAAAGTGGTCTCACCGCATGCTCCCTCACGCCAAGATCCTTTGAGGTAAAAACCTCTCTATGAATCAATAGAGTATTAGTCAGAGCGTCAGAGCAAAGCTGACACTGCCTGGCCAGCAAGCTGCATCTTGCACAACCTGTTTCAGTAGCAGAGCATTTGCTCCTGTTGGGTGCTTTTTAAGCTCAGTGGTAGTTGCTATTCCACTTTGTGATCATGTTGCTATTTCATTTTGGTTATTAATGACTGTAACGGCAGCCGTTCAGTTCAATGGGCAAGTGAGGCTCGCGGGGAGAGCCGGCTTGTGCGCGGCAGAGGGCTGAGCTGCTGTCTGCGTCCCGGCAGCGTCGGCTCCTCGCTGCCCGTCAGCCTCAGCAGGCTGCTAGGCTCCAACCCACCTGCTGCATCTCATGGCTTTTAGCCTCCCTGAGCCAAGCCAAGTCTGGTCGCCCAATTCCAGGCTTTGAGGTGTTACTCTCTGGGATACGAAATACCTAACCCTTCCCTCCCCTTTGCACGGGCTGAATTAGTAGAATTATTGAGGATTTCTGGCTCTCACTGTGTTGCAGGTGTGCGGTGCACCTGAAAACCAGCTCTCACAGTGTGGCTGTGGTCTATAGTTGTCCTGATTTGCCCAAGTGGGGGTCAGCCTGGCATTGCACTGTGTAAAGGGGTGTCCTCACCCTTAAAGCACACTAACAAATTGGGGCATGGCCTCCAGTGAGCCCCAGGGCCCGGTCTTATTGCCCAAACCCTCGCAGCTTAAGAAAGTTTAGTTCTGAAAGAGCCACTCTCCTTGACCTCTCTGTTTTTGCCCACTTATGTGGCCTGCATGGTCCTGAGAAAGAAATCGTGCTACTTGAAGGCCCTTTATTTTTAGCTAGCCCAATTTTTTTGTCACAGCTTAGTGGGAGCTTGTTCTTTCGGTTTAGCTCCATCACAGCTCCTTCTCTCTTCTTGCATTTGCTGGCTCATACCCAGTTCCCAATGCTCTTTGTACCTCTGATATTTCGCTCAGTAGGTTTCATATCCCCTTTTCACCGTTTGTCATTTCTCTTTCATTACGTTCTGCCTAGTCTCTTCTACTGCCTCCGTTTCATGGCTTGACTGTGATTTGCTTGTGCCTTTGCTCTGCAGCAGGGACCGTGCTTTTAAAATTGCGGAGGCAGGCCGCCACGTTTGTTCTGGATCCCAGCATCCCTCCCCAAATGAAACATTCCCTCCTGTCTGCTCTGATAACCTTGGCTGTGCTTCCCCTCATCGCAAACGTCAGGAAATTGGCAGTGGTGTTCTAGCAACATAAAAATCAATAGCTGCCTCCTCTGCTTGGTTTAGCCCTGCTCTTTCTACTCTTATCCTGGGTAAAAAGGAGTGCTGTTTCCCACTGAACTCGGGAGCAATGATATATTGATACAACTGATCCTGTTCAGCCAGTGACATGTTTATTTTTCACAGCCCATCCACGTAGCCTGGAGCGATGGCTTGTGCTCTGTGTTAGGTCACGGAGGGGTGGGCTCAAAGATCGGACCAGGATAATACTTTCTTTTTGTGACCGTGGAGCAGTAAGTGCAGACTGCAAGTCACGCCTAGAGCTGGGTGAACTGGGTTAGTAGCAAGACCAATATTCATTTCGGTTTCTGAACGTGTCAGTCCTAGAGAGGTGCATGTACAATTCCCATCAGAGGCTATGGCTCCAAGACAAAAAGAAATTCATTGAGGACTGCAGCTCACATTGCAGACTGCCTTTATTATTCCCTGGACTGCTACCAAAAGGCACGGTGTGATTAAAGGAGCAGGAACCGTTCTGAGATCCTATTTCTTGGAATTCTTTGGGGCTATATTTGTTTAATATGTCGTACAGATACTGTTGGAAACCGGACAGCCTCACTTTTTTAGCTGTATGAAACATAACACAATTCATAACGGTTACTGGGGGCTAAATCTCTGCTGTAAATCAAGCCAACTCCTGTTTATGTCCTTGAAAACTCTTTCTCTTAGGAACCCTGCTAATTCTTAAGGCACTGGACTTCAGAAAAGCTTTGTTCTGAGCAGCTGCAGTGCATCATCCCTGCATCCCCGTCCCCTGCTTCGTCAGACTTGATTTTATTTTCCAGCACAGCAGTAATAAGTGATTACATGAAAATTAAAGTGTGAGAGAGAAAAGAAATGAGACAACTGAAAGGTGTGATTTTGATGCCTGACCCCTTTTTTTCCTGCTCCTAGAGTTGCCCCAGTGACCAGTATAAATTATGCCAAACCAGCATATTTTTCTAAGCCCTGGGTGTTGACAAACAACAGACCACAGGGAATCACATACTTAGCCATTTCTCGCTGAATGGCTTTATCTGGACTTTCACATACTCCCTGCTTTGATTTTTGGCTCCCTATTAACAAAAAATGCGCAGTAAGGAATTTTGTTGATGATACATGAGCCAAGAATTGATTTGAGCTCCTTTTACCATTTTGGCACCGAAATGCCAACAGGGATGAAACGTTCTATAGTAAACACTGTTCATTTAGTTGTGGCAACTAGAAAATATGACTCAGAGTGGGTTTGGGGGAAGAACTGATGAGTCAGAGGATCTGTGCTTTGCCTGGTCATATTGCAGGATTGAAGGGGATCTTTAAAGGGCTGGGAAAAAGCATGTTCTCTGTAAAGGTAAATGTGATTTTATTCCCTTCCCACATATTAAAACAATTCAGCATTGTTATTGGACTGTTAAAATATAGTGCTGCCTTTGGAGTATGTGCTTCTCTGCCCTGTAACTATCACTCTTTAGCTTACTTTAGCTTCTTCAGCTGCTGCCTAATAATTCCTCAGAAAAAGAATTGGGGAATATATGCTGTGTATCTTGCTATTCATCCTCTCAGCAGTGTGTACCTGGCTTAGACACAATAATCTCGCATGGTGACTGATGCTCCTAGGTAAACAGGAGCACCCGTGGTCCTGTTTCACCCTCTACCCTGTGCTTGCCTGAGAACAGCACCCTCTCTTTCCTAGCCCTCCTCTGTGGACACAACGCAAATGCCCAGAATCACTGCTGGGAATACCTAATGTCCTGGTTTTCTTGACCTGAAGGAACCATTAATTAAAAACATAAAAATAAGACTCCTTAGCAAAGCCAGTGGTGCAAAGCTTGCGATAGTGTGAGATGGAGCATTTGCTTGGGCTGTCTGTAAGTGACAGCACTCCTTTTCCTGTAGGTTGGTACTTTCTGGGAAAACTCTGCTCAGTGTGAAAGTAGGAAGAGCCAAATCCTTAATCTCATATGGAAGAGAATTGTCATAGCTGTTACAGCGTTTGAAAGTGCAAGTACATCTGCTTCCTAGCAAGATGTACTTGACTGCTTTGTACTCAGTGTAGTGTGGGATAAGAAGTGTGTGTGTGTGTGTGTGTGTGTGTGTGTGTGTGTGTGTGTGTCTCTCTCTCTAATTTGTGAGTCTTCTAGTAGCATTCCCTGTTTTTTATCTCTTAGACTCTACCCAGCGCAGCAAGGTGAAGGTGCAGATAGGCTTTGTGTTGCATCTGTTCAGTAAATGCAGTTAGTTGGACTCCACAGTAACTATATGCTTCCCTTATATTATTCTTGTATGAAACTGCTATAAGATCATCCCAAGATAGGACTGTAGGGGAGCTTAGTTGTGTGCATTGGTTTTATAGGTATGCCAGGGACGTACATTGCAAGAGAAGAGAGCTCCTTTGAAAGAGCTTGACTTGCAAAGCTGTTCAGTGGCAAGAAATAACTATTGGAGCATCATCTGCTTATATTAATCATGATGGAACTATGGTGGAAGTCTCTTTGGAGGCTTTCAAGCGTAGAAGTGCACACTATGAGGGTTTTTGGCATCTCTGAGAGTCACTGTAAGCAAGTATTAATATACTTGCATCAGAGGTGGAAGAAAAAAATCTCTGTCCCCCCCAAACATTTCAGAACAGCAAGCCCCTGTCATCTCCTGGACCAGGCAGGAGTCACATTCCCTGATCTAACTGCTAAATCTCATCGTCTTTCACTGCAGCAATACCAGAAGCAAAACCTTTATTCCAAAGTGCCCCTTCACCAGCATGTGCTGAAATAACAAACACAGGATGTGAATATAGATGTGATTGAGTTTTTCCTGTGTAAGTTCATAAGCTGACATCCAGAGAGATGTATGACGTATGTGCCACCGCTCTAATGTTTATCTGTCATTATTTTGGGAATAGATGTTTAAAATGAAATGAAGTTACCACATCTGTTTGTTTAGGATGATTCTGCCTTTCTTATCACGCAGTTCACCACAGTAGCCAAATGCCATGTCATGTTTGGAGGCTAGTCTTCCGTCATCTCCCATTTCTTGTCCCTTGAAACTTCACACAGCGTGAACAAGGCCTGTGTAATTTGAAAAGAAGGCCAAGGAAGATACATCCTGCTGCTACTGTGTTCAATTTGGTAGCTTTGTTGTCTAGCTGGATTATTTTTTTCCCCTCATTGTCTGCGATGCTGAACAACAGCAAAATGTACCTTGGAAAATATACATGATGCGGCACTTTTCTGTGATTCATACTGTCTTTATAAAAGCAGTCAACAGAGCTATCTGCCACATTCCCACTCACCAGAACACCCTATCTCTCATATCTTTTTCTTCTTGCTCTTATTCCTCTAATCTCTCATTTCCGTGGCATTTCTTTCCCCCATAGTAGTTGTTCTTTTTCTCTGCTGCACTAGAATTGTGATTTCTGGTAACACTTTATCAGTCTGGGAGGCACTCTGAGAACTGCTAGCTTCTACAAATTAGCAAAAACAAAAGAAAAAAAAAAGAAGTTCCATCCATAAGCAACATGGGGTGTGAGGGTGTTTTTGCATTTCCATCTATAACATTTGCCCAGAGCCTGACTGCAGCTCTTTGGCCCACATTTCCCAGTCTCCCACCAAAGTACTAGCTCAGGTTGGACCAGTTTAGTTTCTGTGTTCGGCTGGTGCTGGTGCTTGCAGCCCAGTGTGGCTGCGCTCCAGCAAGCACAAGAAAGAGCAAAAAAGGTAGACCAGTGTGTCACAGGCTGCTCCCCTTTCATTTGCTTGCTGATGTCATTTAGTATGTATAAATGTAGCATGCTTTTGATAAAACAGGAATCTCTCAATAATACAAGAACCTCCCATGAGTAAATCTATCACAGAATCACAGAATGGTTGAGGTTGGAAGGGACCTCTGGAGATCATCTAGTCCAACCCCCTTGCTCAAGCAGGGTCACCTAGAGCACATTGCACAGAATCGCGTCCAGGTGGGCTTTGAACATCTCCAGAGAAGGAGACTCCACAACCCATCTGGGCAACCTGTTCCAGTGCTCTGTCACCCTCACAGTGAAGAAGTTTTTCCTCATATTAGATGGAACTTCCTGTGGTTCAGTTTGTGCCCGTTGCCTCGCATCCTGTCGCTTATTCTAGAAGTGGAAGAAGGCAGCACCGTGTGGGACATGCTGATGACAAGAGCTGTGGCCAGTGGGACACATGTACCATGGTTGTCCCCTAGCCATAGCTCCCCAGCCCCAGGTACGAGGCTGGTTTCGTGTCTGGGAAACTCAGGGGTCTGCCTAACTATAGGCATGTCACCGCCTGCATCAAAAACATTTTGGTGCTGGCTGCCTGCTGGTGCGTACATGTTTCTGTAGGTCTGGGAGCTCAATGTCCTCGTACCTCAGTGCCCTCCTGTAGCGAGGAGATACCGCTGGTGCTGCCAACCTCACCTGAGCGTTAGATGATAAAAGACGCTGAGGAAGCCAGATACTGAGCTTGGCTGGCTAAATCCTTAGCTAGATGAAGTATTGGATTTGGATGGAGCAGTAGGCATTCACGTAAAACAAATGAAAGCAGAGCAGATAAACTGCTCGGTGGCCAGGATGCATCTCTGTGTCTCCGGGGCTGGCTCTCACATGCTCTGCAGCACGTTCAGCAAGTCCGTGAGTGCTTGGCCGAAGCAGGGCAGCAGTCAGGTAGGATTTGGTTCAAATTCTCCATCTGTCAGGGCGTGCTGTGATTTTTTTAATGGCTTATTTCAGCTTGACCCAAATAAGCAGTTGGGGCGGGGGGGAGGCAAAGCTTTTGACGCTGGCATTTCTTCAAGAAAGCAAAGTTGCAAATAGTTGAGGTGCAGGCTGCAGTAGCTGCTAACCCGCTGTCCCTTGTGCCCCCCCAGGCACCCCGTCCTGGCGCCGTGGCCCCCGATGCTCCTCAGCATGAGCACGTGCGGCAGGAAGGCTCTCACCCTGCTCAGCAGCGTCTTCGCCGTCTGCGGCCTGGGCCTCCTGGGCATCTCTGTCAGCACCGACTACTGGCTCTACCTGGAGGAAGGCACCATCCAGCCCCAAAACCAGACGACGGAGATCAAGATGTCGCTGCACTCGGGGCTCTGGAGGGTCTGCTTTTTGGCAGGTACAGCCTTCGTTTCTGAGCAAAACGCTGGCCTCCTTCCTGTCTGTTCAGCCAGCTATCGTTCTTTCAGCAGGGACATTTTAAAAGGCAGGAAGCTGATCTCTCAATGAGATTGTAGTTAACAGATAGATTCTTCAGCACCAAATACTAACAGTCAAGATAGAAGCAGCACGAAAAAGCAAGATTGCTTTTATGCATGCACTGAAATTAATTTTAAAGCCACTTTTCACGCACACACCTCCAAATAAAAAACTGCAGTTAAATTGTAGGCATGAATCAGTCTCTATTTCCTGCAGGTGAAGAGCGCGGCCGGTGCTTCACTATAGAATACGTCATGCCCATGAATGTCCAGCTGACATCTGAATCGACAATCAATGTCCTGAGTAGGTGATCTTTTGCGGGGTCTTATTCTTTGCAGCCTTTGCAAAGCACGACGGGTCACTAGGGATCCCCCTAAAAATCCCCTTTGTGTCCTCGCTGAGGACACTCCTGCTTCGCTGGAGGTGCTACCACACCAGGATGCAACTACATTTTTTACTATGTGAATTATCTGATGTGCTGCTAAATTTTTGAGTGCATCTTTTCCTATTGGCAGGAAGCTCACAGAGGCTGTAAACGGTATAATTTCCTTTCACTGCCTATTCAGCGCTTATGTTTATGGAAGCATTTGGCTTTATATTCTCCTGTCAGTAATTTGCAGCAGTATTTCTTCTGCAGCAGTCAATTTTACACATTACCCAGTGGGATGAGTTAAAGATGGAGCATCATAGCTCTCACTATAAATTCTGTAGTCACTTTTGATTTAATAAGTAAAAGTCTTGAGTAAACAGTTTTGCAGCAATGCTGGAGAAAAACGCAGGTTCTGATGCATGAGGTTTTTTTCTCCCTGTGTAATGCTTCACATGGAAACCCTCAGAAATGCAAACATTAACAGATGTTTCCGCCAAATTGCCACTTCAGCCACCTGGTTAGCAAAGACACCTGAGGAGAGGGGGACCCTTGCAAGGGCTGGGGAGCCGTGTAGGTGGAGTGGGAGCGAGGAGGGACAAGGCGGTAGCAGAGCAGGGCAGGTGGAGCCATCCAGCCAGCCGGGGGGAGGATTAACCCTCTGCACTTTCTTCTGCTCCTCTCCCAACCAGAGATGATTCGTTCTGCTACCCCTTTCCCTTTGGTCAGCCTCTTTTTCATGTTCATTGGTTTTATACTGAGCAACATCGGCCACATTCGGCCTCACAGGACCATCCTCGCCTTCGTGTCTGGAATATTCTTCATCCTGTCTGGTGAGTTTTGTCAGCAAAAATTCCCCTTGATCATGTGTCTGTCGAGTTTTACCGCAAGCTTTTCTCAGGTGTAGAGGAGGGTCATGAAACCCCAATCATTTGACCATTTGCCATAAACTATATTTTAATAAATATTATAATTCATAAACATGAATGTATTATGAATATGAATATTATGTTTCAATTTAATCTAGTCCACAGGTAAAACTGGTGCCACAGGTAAAAGTAGCCCACATGGCACAACCGAAATCTGAGCCAGGTTCACGCAGTAGTTCTGTGTGCAGAATTCGCCACTGAGAGCAGCAATGTAATGGCACACGGGGGAAAGGCTGCCAGCAATACCTAAAAAATGGCATTGTGAGTTTGGGGCCATTCGTGTGAAAATGTTTCTTTTTTGGACTGTTTTTGGAGGGGGGGAGGGTAATTAGGCATTTGTCAAAATCTTCTTTCCCCCAAGCTCTCCCCCAAGTGCCTGCCCCTACATGGGCGCCCCGATGAGGCRACTGGGGCTGGCGGATGTGACAAGCTGGTGAGCGCTGGCCTCAGGGATGCAAGCCCTGCTGGACAAAATGAAAATCAATATTAATATCACATCCTGCGCCCTACATCTAATTAGAAAGAAGCAGCAAATTTTTGACCATAGGGGACGTTCATTGTGGTACTTTTCAGTGCTCTCGTAGCCCACTGTTTCGGCTCCTCACTCGAGCTGGTGCCTGGGGGGGCTCCCGGCGTGACCCCCAGCTGCACTGGTTTGCAGTATCAGTGCTTGCCTGCTAGCAGGACTCACTCGAGGCAGCCGTGCCGCAAGGAGGCAGGAGGAGAAGCACCTGCAGTTATTCCCCCAGGAGCAGCTCCTGTGAGTGCAGGGTGGGGAGGGGACACTTACTTCTCATGGTAAGTCGGTCACAGGAGAGATCTGAAACCTCAAAATAATCAGCCAGGATATGTCTACATCAGACAAGTGAATGTTTTATTCATGGTGTTATCATAGTGTTAAACAAATAGCTGTGACAGCTGAGTTTTGAAGCAGGCTCCTACACAGTGCACAGTTCAGAGGAACTTGCTTAACAACATAATGGTTCGACTGAAATGGTGTAAACGCCCTGGCTCGGTTCAGCAGGGAGCAGCCTGCTTCCCCAGTCATTTCAAGCGCAGCCTACCCGTTTGCAGTTTCACCTGCAAGTTTGGTCTTAGAGGAGGCTGCTTCACGAACCTCTTCACACCTAAAGCGTTTCCTGCTGCCTTTCTCCCTCGTGTCTCCTCAGGTCTGTCGCTGGTGGTGGGGCTGGTTCTGTACATCTCCAGCATTAATGACGAGATGCTGAACAGGACCAAGGACTCTGAAAGTTTCTTCAATTACAAATACGGATGGTCATTTGCTTTCTCTGCTATCTCTTTCCTTCTCACAGAGGTACTGGCCAGCTGTGAGCTCTGTGACATGCCTGTAATGAGCGTATTCTGTTCTCAGGTGCTGGGCACTAGTGTAGGTATTGTCAAGAGGCTGTAAGGAAAAAGAGGACAGTGATGGGTTTTAAAGGCAGACCGTTAGGTCAGATGAGTAATATATAGCATGGTGGGAGGCATGTATAGTGATGGGACCGAGACCCAAGCCAGGAGCACTCATGGGGTAAATCATCTGATGAGCGCTTGAATCAAGAGGAGGAGGAGATGTTGTTACTCCACAGTATTTATTGCAGGGTCCCAGGAGCACAGGGAAGAGAAGGGTCTTGCCTCAGGTGTCCTTGCGAGTCACCAGCAGAGCGAGAAAAGCAACCTTTCTTTGCCATGCTGGTGCTCGTGGAGGAGGCCGGCAGTGGTGCGGCGAGTAACCGGCAGTGTTTCTCTCTCCTTTCCAGAGTGCCGGCGTGATGTCCGTCTACTTGTTCATGAAAAGATACACCGCCGAGGACATTTACCGCCCGCACCCCAGCTTCTACCGTCCCCGTCTGAGCAACTGCTCCGATTACTCCGGGCAGTTTTTGCACCCGGATGCGTGGGTGCGTGGACGCAGCCCTTCGGATATCTCCAGCGAGGCGTCCCTGCAGATGAACAGTAACTACCCAGCGCTGCTCAAGTGCCCCGAATATGACCAGATGTCCTCCTCCCCGTGCTGAGCGCCACGCAGGGCACAGTGGCGGTGTCCTGACTCCCTTTGTCATTTTGTAGGCCACTCTTTCAGGACAATTCTCTATTTATAGGATCATAAATATAACAGTAGAAATTGGTTATATAGCCAATAATATAACCAAGACAATTGGGATATTTTCCTTCCTTTTTTCTTTTTTTTTCTTTTGATTCTTCCCTGTAAAGCTAAAATCTCTCTGAAGCCCTGTTCTTTCAGCTCTTCCACACATACAGCGTGCCATTGAGCACACGGTAGTTCTGCATGTGGAATAAATCCAGGGCTGGGCCTGATAGTAGAGAAAAGATAATCAAGTAGAACAAAGAACAACAAGAAAGTGTGTTTTTTGGTTTAGGTAGGTTGCAAAAGTTTGTGCATTTGGCTGTATCATTTAATTGTAGATTTACTGCCCTAAAGGCCAGTCGGACTGAAGAATTTGTGTAAATTTCCAAGTGACAGTAACCATTAGAAAAACACAAATTGTATCCTGATTTGATATTTACTGATTGATATCTCTCTTTGCTGAGTATTAATCAGGCAGTAACAGGAACTAGCTCAACTATACCTCGGAAGGCCAAGAGAGTTAGGTTGTTGTTTCTGTAGGGCCATTTGCAAACTGTTCCTTGAACGTCCCGAGTTAGACCCCCGTGCACCTCAACCCAGGGATGCCTTTACTGTTCGGGGTGGTTCAGACACCCAGATTTACTCCATAGTCCAATAGTCTGGAGGTCTGAAGAGCAACTGAGAGAATTTCAGTGCAGCTAAAAACTACCTAAAACCATCCCATAGGAAATAGTAGGCATAGGAGTTAGGTGAAATTACGGCCGCCTGATTATGGCCTGGACAGAGGTGCAAATTATTTAAAGCCAAGATCCCAAACTGGTTTAAAGTGGCATAGCTGAAATTAATGAAGGTAGTCCACTGTAGCAAAGTAATTGGCTCATATTTTATTTTTGCAGAACATGGTATTTTAGCTGCATCTCGTATTACTTTTTTTCTGAGTCTTATTTTGAGTTTTTAATTTTAACAATTTCATATGATGTACTTTGGTCTTAGAGGACCAAAAGCTGCCAGGGTGTGAATATCAATCTAATTGTAAATGAAGGTTGGGGAGCAAAAAGGTAATGCTCCCTCATGCACTCCCGTGGGAAGTAGGAGCTTGTCACTTTGCAGAAGAAAGTTTTGTCAAACCTTCTATTTCTGTTCCTGTTATTTTAAACCTTTTTGAAATTTTCATTTGTGCAAAACAAAACCCTCCAGGATTCTTGGTACATTTGAGCTTGTTTCATCTTATGGTAATTTAAACAAATAGAATATATGCACTTTCAACCTCATTTGTAACATAATACGTAATGAATGTTGCACTGCTTTATTATTATTTGTTTATTATTTATTAACTACTCCAAACTAGGGTCCAAGTCCTGGAGCAGCACCCACTGTCTGTGTTGATTTTGATGCCACAGGGTTCTGTGGGACCTCACTGTATGTGTGTATGCCAGATGACTCTCGTACAAGATTATTTCTTGTCCAGTTCCTTCAAATAAGGAAAGTAATGTATATTTAGTGTCATTTACTCCTTAATTTGCTAAGTTTTAAAACTAGGGCATCTTTTTTGTAAGTACAGTTGTATTTACCCTTAATTTTTGTATTTCCCTCAAGCATCTGTTTCTCATTCTAAAAGACAATTTGTACATTTTATGTAACAGGTCAGCTTCTAGGAATGTTCAAGCATTAAAGAAAAAACAGCCCTACTGTCCGGTGTTCAGACTTGCTGTTCTTCATCTGTTCACCCCAGCTGAAGGTAAAGCCCACCCTTTTAATTTACGGGCTCCAAACTCCCTGTCCAGTGTCACTGAAATGGTGCCACAGCAGGGCTGATGTTGATTAAAATCAGCCAGTGGATCCCAAAATGTGATCTCAAGAGCCTTTGGCCTTACAGGAGTTTACCGCCAGCTACCAGCCCTGCAGCAGCAGCCATCCGGGCTCCAGCCAGCACGCTGAGCGGAGGGGTTTGCAATCCTGCTAGGAATGATTGTTTCGACCTAGTTTGATGTTACTGGTTTTGGTGGCTCAAAGCTGTTGCCTTTGCATTTTCCTCTTGATGGTTCTTTTATATTCCCAGTTAGTCTTCTTGAAAGGGAGACCTTGGGTATTGCCAAGAGCCGGAATAATTTTGATGCTCAAAAAACCATGAGGGTTGTCCCACATGGCTATGGTCTCTAATGCGAAGGAGCTGTTCAGTGCAGTTAATCCTGTGTCCCCTAAGACAACTCTGTCCCAGGGTGGAATTTTCCTTTGTACTGTTTAGATACAGAATTGTTTGTTTTATAACTTAAAATATCTGCCTACATAAACAGAAGACATAGAAAAACTTCACACCTTTCTCAAGCCCCCAGCAGATTTAGCAGTCTAGAGACAAATTAGAAAACTAAATTATTTTAATTCACAGGAGAGCTCATCATCATGTGGCTCCATTTGTGAGCCCAGGAGTTCACACATTTACCCAGGGAGCACAACCCTCCGTAAGTGCAGGACTGCTGAAAGGCAGAGGTTTAACACCTACAAGATTTAAATCCTTAGACTCCCCAGCTCCTTTCCTGCACCTAGAACGGGACGTGTCAGGCCTCTCCGCTGACTGTCATGAAGACCGCTTGGGCAACACTACACAGAAAATGGTTTGCACTCTTACAAGCAGAAAATCTCACGTTTTGCATGAATGAGTAATTGGTGTTGGGATCCTTGGTGCACGTGTCCACATGAGCTTGAGCTATAGTGCTTAGAGCAAACTACTGGCAGTAAGGGTTAAAAAAATTCAAAGCTGCCTGATATATACATAAATTTCACTGTGCTCGCTGACACTTCTAAATACCACACCAGGCTAAAGCTTTTTCTTTCACCTGCCATCAGCCTCCCACTCAACATACACCAATGCAGCTCAGCAGGCTGGGTGGCATATGGAGTTCATGACACGGGGAGGGATAGACGGTAACTGAAGAAATAGCACGTGGGAGGCAAATGCAACTCCAGCCTGAAAAGATCCTGAGCAGCCTGGTCATGAAGCGGAGCTCGGGGTGGTTCTCAGGAGGGAACCCCCGAGAGCCACCTTCTCCCACACACGTAATTTTCCTTCCCTTTTTTTTTTTTTTTTTTTATCCCCTTTCTGTAGCCCCAGGGAGGCAAGACAAGGGCTGCACCCTGGGGACCGAAAGCAGCCCATACAAGCCCCTTTCCTCCCCAAATCTTCCCACCAGGTGATCCCAAGCTGTGATGGAGCCCAGGTGTCACAGAAATGGGGATGGCTCAGCTCGTTAGCTAGGAGCATCCTGGGAAGCCTTACTGAACGTGGAGGCACTGAGGGAGGCAGGAGGGTCAGCAGAGAGCAGCCAGGAGAAAGGAGCCTGGGGGCAGCTCATGGCTGCAGCCCTTCCCAATGTGGCTACAGCTGAAATGAGGAGCTGCAGCCCTCCAGAGAGCTGCTGCCCTTGCTTGTCCCTCGCTGCAGGCCCGTCGTGCTGGGGAGGGTAAGGTGAGGCAGCAGCGCCGTGGGGTGGCAGCCACTCAGCAGCGGGGCCACGGCAGCAGCTCGCTGCGGCCGGGTGCAAAGCCAACAYGGGTGCGTTGCATGCGGTTCAGTGGTCTTTAGTAGGGCTGAAAGTCTTTGTGTTGCCTTATTAATACTATTTGCTGGGGCTGTATATTAATTTTTCCCTGGCATGTTAGACCCTATGGGCTATTCAAGGTATGCTAAGACATTAAGTAGGTTTATTCCTCCGTGCTGTTCACTTGTCAGCCGTGCAGACAGCAGCCCTTCGGCTCTGGGGAGCGCTTTGTACACAGGCAAAATGTTCACCCGTAGGAAACGCTCCTCCACTAATGAGAACTAGTTGTGAGATTTTTTTTTGTTGTTTTTTCCTTCTTTTCACCTGAGATCTTTTTTTTTTTTTTCCCTAGGTTCACTGCCCATGAAAGCCTAACATTCACGCCTGCCTCCAAGAAACACCATTTCCTCCCCACTTTTCTCATCTGTTTTTAGGGCCTTCTGGTGGGTTTTTCTCTACTCTGCCGCAGCGTCCCTTGTTGCATGGGTTGAGTTGTTCAGTAATCTCTACTGTCCTGAGAACCACAGCACCGCTTTAATTTTTCTTTCTGCGAGCAGGCTGAACTGCAGCCAGCCGGTGCACGGCAGAGCCCGTGGTGGGGGCAGAGCAACTCCCAGCAGCGCTGGCTGCAAGCGGCTCCTGCTGTGCTGGTGCCACCTCATCATGCGCTTGCCGGTGCACGTTACTCATCTGACCTTTCCTGAGCACACCATGGGGTTTCTATCTATCGCCATCAAGAGGATTTCAGATTGCAGACCATTCCCAAATTGCAAACTGTTCCCATGGCTACAGTAGCTTATGGAAAGGGAGAGGCTGCCTCTGCTTTATCCATATGGGAGGTTTTGTATATCTGATGTTTTGCGTTATGGTGGCCTCCGTGGTCAGTGGTTCTAGCTGGGCAGGCGACGGCTGTGGTGATTACCTTGGGGTGTGCATATCTTTAATTGTAAAGCAGTCCCCTGGATACAGCTGTTTAAAGAGGGGGAAAAAAGAGTCAGTCGGGATGGCCTTTGATCTGCAGCAGTCGAGACGTGTGTTTTAGCAAGGGTGCTATCATGTGTGTGGTGTGAGGGTGCCCATCGCCCCGGCCTCTGGGCAGCAGGGCTTGCAGCCGGCCGTGCCACAGGCGGATGCTCCCAGTGCTCCTGTCTGGTGGTGATCTTGGCAGTAGATCAGAGTGGGTATCATCATGTAAGCCTCTTCCCCTCCTTCTCCTGTTCTTGCTTGTTTTCACACCAGTTCGTCTTTTCTGAGTCTCTGGCCAATTCACTTTCTTCTGATAAACTTTGTAAGAAAAGAAAGATGATTTTTTTTCCTTCTTTTTTCTTTTTCTCCTTGTTTGTAACATAGGAAAGCAGCGTTTCAGTCAAAAGACTAGCCCCACTTGACTGTATTGCCAGGCTCCTATCCCTGGGGCTGTGTTTAAGGAATACATCGGCTCTAACTGGCTGCTCTCGAGCTCCGAGTGATTTGTAGTGCAGCGCTCGCCAGGCTCAGTCTGGCATTTTTAATCAAACCACCTCAGAAGTCCCTAAACCTCACCTTGCTCTCCCTTGAAAGCAGAATTATTCATACGCAAACAGTGATTAATACTCCTTGAAAATACGCAGTGCCAGCATTGAAGGTTATTCCCCAATAAGCCATCATTTTTGACATGAGCGCTTGATAAATCTTTTGGCTGCGATGAGATGCAGCTGCTTTTAATCTTTAATGTTAGGGCAGCGTGAATTCATTTTTCTAAGAGGAAAAACCGTGTGTGAGCAGGGTGCAGAAAAGGTGTTTGACTTGTACACACTCGGGCTTGCAGCTGTGTAAACCTCGGTCGATGTATTTCCGCCTGTTCAAAGGGCTGTTTGAGCCATCACGTCAGTTCAGGCCAGCCTTATTTGATTTTTGCTTAAATTGATCGTTCTGGAACAAAGCCCTTGTTACCCTAACCAGGCCTAATTGCAAACAAGCAGCTGTAAAAGTGCATGTAGACAAATCCCCAGACCTGAGGTTCGGTTCTCTATTCCTAATCAGCAAAGTGCATGGACATGTGTTGTGACTCCTTGGACTCCAGCAGGATCCGTATCAGTGCCAAAACTAAGCACATGCTAAGTGCTCTGCTCAACAAGAGCCGTCCTAATGTATATGCTTAAAAGCCCCTAGTATTGGGCTTCTGTAATAGAACTGAAGCGCACAAATGAGAGTAGAGCCAAGACAGGTGCCCATAAATGTCTTATTGTGCCATCGTGATAATGTCTTTAATGAGGTGTCAATTCAAGAAAATGTAACTTCGAGACCCTCATATCCGCCTTGCGTTTTGACACACGCCAGCCTCCTGCTGCAGCTTGAGGGGAAAAATCTGTGGATAAAGCAGGAAGGTGTGATTTAATTAGTAAGAGTTAATTGGAATAGGTACTGAAATGTCATTCAGCTTATCTGGAGGAGAGCTTGTTGATCTGATTTCAGTGGGGAAAATGGGATGCTTCCGAAGCTATCGGTGTCACACATGTGACCAAGGAAATCCATGTCTTAAGTGTGACATGTTGTCATGTCAGTAAGGGTCAGATTCTGCTTGTTTCTTTATATTTAGTAAGTAAATGGTATTTAGGATAAGCATAGCTGGGTGCAGAATGTGGGCTTCAATACTGGTTTAATTTTTCTCCAGCCAGAATCATCAAAGGCTGCTTTAAGTGACTGAGGATAAGCTGCACGCAGGGCAAAAGTGTGCAGAGAATTTCAACCCTTCCTTTAACTGCAGAAAATATCCTAGCAAATGCAAGGAAATGGGAGGAATTATTTACCATGTTCCCGTCATGCCAGTTACCAAAGGAGAAACACTGTGCAAGGAGACTGTCCTCCGTGCGATAAGGACTATTCTCCTCCCATTCCGGACAGGTAGTGAAGGGATAAATGCAAGAAAATAAGTGAGCTTGTTAAAGTGCTGCAGGCGCTTCCTGCGGGGCCGTAACGATGAGGGAGGACAGCTGTAGCCAAAACGCTAGTAACAGGTCGCACCCGACTAATTCATGCATTTTATCTCGCCTGGCGYAGAGGCGGGAGGCTCGGCGGGCACAGCGGCATCCTGGCCGCCGGTTCCCAGGCACCCCGGGAATTATGAGAATTGCAGGGCCCCCTGTTCCTGGAGCACTTTATGAGTTTCAGAATGGCCCACATTTGTCCAGGGCAGTAGGAATATCTATTATTATTCATAATTTAGAAAAACAGAGGAGGTCTCTCTTGCAGTGCAGAACACATGCATTTAAACCCTCATCAAATTATTTAGTTCAATATAAATTAGGCACTGTCAAAACTGCTCTGCCACATCTGAAGGTTAAAGGCCCCATCATGGAGATGTAGCAGCTCGCATTTGTTTCAATCAGAATGTCGTTATTTACAGGAGAAAAAAAAGCAACCTGGCAGTTGTGGGTTTCCTATTGATCTGCTTCAACGTTTCTGGCTGGTGTAGAAGAGCTGAAACAAATGCAATGAGAAGATAAACCTAAGACTGTTTTATCTTTCCATAAAAAGTAGGTCATATCCTCAAGTGAGCTGTATTTTATTCATGTAAATACATTTTTACAATTAAAAATGCAACAAAAACTACGTTCATGTCAAGAGGTACAAGCCTAGCGCAGCTGGGTGAGGACTGCGTGGATGATTCCCGGGCTGCCTCAGAGGCAAAGCGAACCTGCTGGGCAGGTGGTTTCCCAGTCCGCTTTGCCCGTAGACATGGGGCCTAAAGCACCCTGCTGAATAGTTTGGGGGGGGATTTTTTTGTTTTTATTTTTCCAGGGCTGCTGTTCTTTCTGGGGGTCAGCAGCTCATCTCCATCCGGTTCCTCCAGCCCAATGTTAACAATTTTTACAGCCTCCAGGGCTGGATGAGCCCTGCAGCCTGGCCCCCATAACCCCACCAGCTGCCCCAAAACCTCCGGGAAGGGGAGCAAAACGGTGGTGGCCGGTGTTTCGCTCGGGAAAGTGCTGTGAGTCTGGCGCTTATGAGCATCAGGATCAGTAAAGCAGACTGAAGGAGGAAAGAAATGAAAGAACTTAAAACTCTCCAGATTGAGCTTTGTATAGGAATAATTATGGCTGCTATTTTAAGAAGTTGTTTAATAACGTTAAACTGATGACAGCCTGAGATTATAACACTGCCACCTACACACTCCTGGGGGCTTTTTCTTTTCTTTTTTCTTTCTTTTTTTTTTTATTTTTTCACCCTTTATCAGCTCTGACATATTTGCATTTTTCCAGGCCTGTGTTACCAATTTTTGTTCCCAAAAGGCTCTTGAGCAAGCCAGGAATTTCACTTTGCACAAGAGGGGGAGATGAGGCATTGAAGGACAAGGGCAAAGCTGTTAGCTGGCCCCTCTACCGGTGCGGAGGTAGCGAGCGAGAGCGTGTGGGTGTGCGAGCGTGTTCAGGAGCAACATCCACACTTTAAATAGGTCCAATAATATATCTGGGGCAAATTAGACTGGATGGGGAGCGGAGCCTGCAAGGCCATCACTGGCCTGTCTCCGTGTCCCTGTTTATAAACCAGAAATGATATTGCTGATTGGCGTGTTGGTTCATTGAGCGCTTTGGATGAAACAGGCTGCCCTCAGTATGCATAAGAAAATTAATAATATTTTTCTGGAGAGTGAATATTTCTCTTGGCCTGCATGGTAATTAGCACCGGGTTGCTCTTAGCAAGATGTTGTCTCCCCAGCGTGGGCTGATGCGTTACAGAGTGCGATGATAATTGGGGCTGCTTTTCGAACTGGCCGCTGGCAGGACGCTGGGGCTGTCCCAGAGGCCGGCACTGCCAGAAAACGAGGAACCTGAAGCGGAGACAAATGGGGAAAAGAACAAGCCATGAAGAATGGGGCTTTCTACCACATCTTCCTAATTTCCTGGCACTTTTCTAATCACAGCATGAAGCTTGGGTCTGCTCCAGCTGGCTGTTATTTGAGAAAGCAGCTGGGAGCGCGGTGCCCCTGGGGAGACGTGGGTGGGATGAGCCGGTCCCACTGCGCAGGCCCACTAACACCAAGGCAGAAACTCCCTATTTCCTCTCTTTAACCAGGTCTTAGGACCTGCTCTGTCCTTGGTGACTTCGTTTAACTTTCATGCGCTGGGTTTTTGATTTGTTTGAATAGCTCTTTTTTTCTTTTTTTTTTTCCTTTTTTTAGGGTAGAATTATTCTTTCTGTTACCAACATCCTTTTACAGCCAGCAAATGACAACTATCTTTCTTTTCCCGTGCTGGAGCAGTATAGGAAACAAGATGTTCGGAAGATTAAATGCTTGAAGCACAATGGAGATAGATCTATCAGCCTGTCCCATTTGCTTGAGGTTCTTTGTTGGTTTTGGGCTTCTTTTTTTTTTTTTATGGTAAGATGTCAGGAAAGATTTCTGAAAATAAATTACGTTTAATTCAGCTTGGAGTAATAATTAAACCTTGGAATGGTCAGGGCCTGTTTGACCAGATCAGTTAAAAGATTGGCACAGAAATGGCCTGTACCTTTGGGTTTCACTAACCTGCTCAGGCTGTGAGACCTTCACACTGAGGTCCCCAGGTCCACCCCACGTGTGTTTCCATCAACCGATCCTATAACTTGTCAGTTATGACGTTCTGGCTAGCGTCACTAATCTGCTGGTATGGGCTCCTCACTGAGGAGGTCTTCTCTATCCCTGGGTCTTCCAGCCCATCTGGTTGCAGCATCTGTGCCCCCAAAATCAACCCAAATTCTCAGCCCAGTGCTCTTGTATGCTGGAAACAGCTGCAGAAGTTGAAAACAGCTGCATGTCCCACCCCAGAAGTGGCTGCTTTTCCAAGAGCAGTGTCATTCCTGGGAAGGATGTGAAGTTAATTCAATGAAATGGGTGGGACTGAGAAATCCTTAGGAAGTACATCCACTATTTCTTACTCCCTCAGTGAGGGAGTTAACGTTTTTTATGATTTACAGCAAAACTGAGACAAAGCTTTAGCTATTAAACACCAGATAGGAGCTTGGGAAGGCTTTGGGTCGTAGCATAGGACATCTGCCACCAGGCCTCTCCGGCGTAGCGACCAAGACCCTGCCCGGCCAAGGAGGCTGCAGCCAGACAGACCACGCAGGAGCTGCTGTTCCTCAGGAGAAGGTCATGGACGCTCAGCTTCGAGCCTGCTGTCATGCCGGGCTCTCCGTTAGCTTGTGCTTCGTGCAGGAGTGATGATGCTATGTGGTGGGTCAGGTGGCACCATTGCCAAGGGGCCTGGTGGGCCCGCAGGGAAGCTCACCAGCTGGTATCAGACAGGGCATCATGATAGTGCCTGGCATCCCCAAGCCCTTTCCACGGGGTCTCCTGCGATTTGTGGTGGGGCCTCCCTCCCCAGGCTCAGCACCCCAAAGGGTTTCTTGCTGGCAGCCAGGATCTTGTCCTGCATGGGGAGCTGCAGTGCAAGGTGGCAGAAATCCCCCTCCTCCTCCGGCTCCAGAGCACGAAGCCTCCTGGCATTTGTTTTTCCTTTGCAAACTGCATCAGGGCGCTCAGATACTGAGCACCTAAGCATGGTGGCACCCCTGGGTGAGCCAGGACAGCATGACGCCCTGGTGGCAGGGTGACTGGGGACCCTCGGGGGGGGCGATGCACCAAATCCCTCTTTGCAGCCCCTGGAGCTCCAGCTTGCCCAGTCAGGGAACTGGTAGTTAAATAGCAGCTACCTGAAAACCCCAATCTGCTCTTCCCTAATGGAAGAAACAACAGGTTGTAAAGTTCATCATTAATTCCAGACAAAAGAGAGGAAAGTCGAAGGATTTAAAATACGGTTTTACAAACTGTTTTACCTTCTTTTTTTGAGTTAAAAATATTTCAGAGTAAGTTGCACAGAGTAGGTTTCACATTGAACTGCTCATTATGGGAACGCTAAAACACTTCCTTACAGGCAGACTTTTTTTTTCCTTCTGTACCCATAGGAGAAAATGACTCTTGAAAGAGCTGGGACTCATTTTCCACTTGTCAGGCTCAGAGCCGGTGCTTGTTTCGTGGCACCCCCTCCTGCACCGATGGCGAAACAGCAGCTGGCAAAGGCTGGGGATACGGCTCAGACTCTCTGAAATGATTTTCTTATTTTCTTCCTCTCCAGCGATGTGGAGGAGGACCCCGGGTGAGAAGGGGCTCCGAAACATGCCGAGTGCCCAAACGAAGGCAGCGGCTGCCGGCGTCGATCTCCTTTGTGGCTCCGCAGCTACCGCAGCGGGAATTTCTAGGGACGCGAGAGTGCGGTCTAGCTTGGCAAGGGCTTTCTGAGAATCGGCTGATGAGATGCTTTAAGATGGCATTTAGCCAGATTGTATTTGAAAAGTTTTTTTTTTAATCCCCAGCAATAATATTAATATATTGTTTTACATTTAAACAAGTGACRTGCCAAAGGACTGTGCTAATTCAGGAGAATAAGAAAGAAACCAAGCGAGGAGGTAGCCAGGCAACTCCTGCTCGCGTGTGGCATGCAGGTTGCTCTGCCCTTGAGATATCTTTTAGCCCTGGACCCTAAGCTGCAATTTGCCCATTGCTTTGGCATGTGAAAGGTCATTTCTGGGAATAGAAGCTACCCAAAAAGCAGGTGAAACCCTTGCTGGAGAGGCAGAAGTGGTGCTGTGCACCATAAACTAAACCCCTCCTGCAGAAAGTACTTTCTTCTAATAGTTAAAGCAGAATATGAAAGATCTGTGCACGACCTGCTATCGATAACAGAGCAGTTTCCATCCGAGGTTTATGTCACAAGAAATCTATTATCGTTTTGGGGCTTTTTGTGGATGTGGCAAATAGTGTGACCTCAGAGTCAATTCCCATAGATGACTGGGATTTTCCCAGAGCAGAGGACATAATATTGCTTAAGAGCAGAAATAAATGAATATAACCCAGTTAACGCAGTGGGAACCCACTGCCCCAGTGACACAGCAGTGTGTGGCTGGAGCGATTAACACGGGCAAAGAAGTGTGAAGCCGCTGGGTCAGTGAGAAAAAGCTTTGCCCTGGGACCAAGCCCTGACCAAAGGAGGAGGTACGTAACGCTATGACCGGTCGCTGCTCTTGCAGTGCGTCTGGCTTTGCCCTGGACCGTGAACAAATCGCAGCGAAATCTCTAGCAGATGCTCCTGCTCTGTTTTAAGCAAGTGGAAAAAAATGTATTAAGAAAACAAGAAGTTTCACAAGCAGTGAGACACCAGCACCCGGTTTCTGGAGGCTCTGCACTTGGTGGCTGGAGCCTCTGCTGCCTGGTGGAGATGCATTCGTACGGCAATCTTTTTATCTTTTTCTTTCATCCAGCTCTTTATTTTCAGTGACTTTGTAGTACTCTGATATTGTTCAAAAGCTATGGCGAGAGACTGACCCATCAACCAGCATTCACACAAAGTTGCACATACACTCACAAAGAGTCAGCATTGCAGGGCGATTGCACAAACCACCTTCTCTTAGGAAACAAGGGTGAAAAGAGACCAGCTGAAAGTCTTATGAATTCTTACCAGACATGCTAGGAATGGGAATGTTACATGAAGGGTCTTCAGGGCAGAATGAAGGACCTCTAAAGTGCTACCTACGTAGTACTGTGATGGAGGAAATGCAACACCTTCAAGCAGACAAAGCTAAACAAGAACGTGGGTTTAGAAAAGGAAGTGGAAAACACAGAAGCAAAAGAACCAGTTAAATCAGCACGGAGGAGCAGGAGATAATAGGGAGAGCAGTGTGTCCTGCCTCAGAGGGGTAGAAAAGATGACCAGGAACTTTCTGAAAAACAGAGGCAAAAATGTAGCAGCAAATATCCAGGTAAAAACGTTCCCACAAGCCTAACGATCCATTTCATGTGTTGTCTCAGCTCCAGCATGTCCTCCTGCCTCTCCTACCCCATGCACCATGGAGGGCGTTTGAGAGCTGAATAATTGATATCGTTCTGAATTTTTTACTCCTCAGTAGTTATGGGTACACGGTCCGGCGGGAAATCCTTGATGACATCCTGATTGCAGGTGCCACACTCCAGTTGCCAGATTTTGTCATATGCGATTACTGAAGACTCCAGTGTACCCAAACTTTCTGCTTTGTAGAATAACTGTTTTTATGACATTCAAGAGGAAAAGTGCCTCACTTCTGCCTTTGCTCACTTAGACATTCAGGATACTTGGTCTTTATGTTGTTGGATATAGGGGAGCAGAATGGGAGCAAATGCCCAAAAGGAGAAAGAACCTGCCAAAGGGAATATCCTGTTCTTCGCTGGGTACATAGCTCCAGGGACAAGTGTTTTTTCATATAATGGAGTAGTTTTTATTCCGAGAAAAGAGATGTGTCAACAAACACCTCTTTAGTGTGATTTCTGGCAGCTGAACTTTGATTTGCACGGCCTCTGGAACTACCTCGGGGGTATATCCACACACAACACATGGATTTTTGTTGATATGAATTGAATGCCTCAATGTGTGCAGAACTGACCCCCTTAAAAATAAATATTGCCCTAATGAAACCTGCTTTGCATCACCCAGGCTGCAACACTGGCTAGAGRAAGATGTGTTCCACCGGCTTAAAGCTTGGGATAAGGAAATAACCTGACCAGCTTGTCTGAAAAAGCCTGGAGGTAGGGGAGACAGGACAGAAAATTCATCAGTCATGTCCAGTGACCTGGTGAGCACGTCCTCCTGGCTCCAGCAGCAGGACGGGGCCCATGGGAAGTCCCTTGTGGCTCTTCTGCAGAGCACGACTCACCAAGGACCAGAGGAGAGAGCTCGGAGAGTGTTTGTAAGGAAGTGCAGAGACCTGGAATCCCCTTGAGTTTTCCTTTTATTATTTTGAAAAGAAAACAAATGAAAATGATTTTATTAAACGAGCCTATCTCATGGAGCTGAATCCATTATCTGCTTGTATTATTAAAGGGAATGAATCACTAATGCGTCTTGAGATCCAACCACATGTATCAGGATAAATCAATCCCCAGGAAAGAGAAAAATCAGCTGATGGCCCTACTTTCAACTCCGTTTTAGAGCAACCTTGCAATATGCACAGCCCTGCTCCAGAATGGCACCTGGCTGTTGGTAATCCCCTTCCACCGCTTAGCAGCATGCGGCAAGTCTTGGGCTATCAGGCATGCTGCTGCTCTCTGTACAGAAATCATATGCCGTGGTGGAGACCTGGGTTTGGTTTGGGAGACGCATGGCGCTTTCTCTTTGTAATGGTGACAAAGGAAAAACCAGGCATCAGCTCTCAGCAACAAGATGTATTAGTATGACAGATGGCTTGCCAAAAAAGAAAAACTGTCTTGGGGTTTTGAGATTTGTGCTGACTGAGTCGTAGAAAGGAACTATTCCAATTAGCATTTCTACAGAGTAATTGAGGACCATTTGGAGTATCAACCCAATTTGCTGCCATTGTTCAACAGTCATTGTTCTTGATTATTTTTCTCAATTATCCTTCAGTCACAAGTCTGAGGACACAGCAAATGCCACTCTGTTTCCGTCTTCCTCCGCCTGCATCCGCTCCCACGGGCTCCCTCCCCGGAGGACGAGCTGTGCAGACCCATCTTCCTTTTCTAAAGCTTGCATCCCACCAGCAAAGGCGAAACAGCATTGCCGCGTGTGCTCGTTCTGAGTATCTGCCTGGTTAGCGAAGCCCATCGTGAAGATAACGTTGTGATTCATCGATATGGCTCGGGGCACGAGAGCTTCTAGCCACGCAGCCGCGCAGCTGACGTTTCGCATCGCCTTGCAACAGGCGTAACGCAAAACCAGCCTGGGCCTCTGTGGACAGAAATTCTCTCCATCATTCACTGTCCCCGGGGTAAAACGCCTCTCAGTACGTGTCCTCGAAGCCACGGCCCCGGCACCCATCATTTATCCGTCCGTAAATCACTGAAATGCAAATGCCTTTTCCGCTTGGTGTCCTTACTGACTGTAGTTGTGCCGCTGGCCCAGGTGTAAGAGGGGGTTTGGGAGACAGGAACCAGCATCTAATGGGAAAATCGCCCCTCACAGGTCCCTAGCTAGGAGGCCTTCGCACGGGCACGACGGAGAAGGGGGAGACGCTCCTGGAGGCACGTTATATCCTTGCAGGAACAGAAGGTGGCAGGCGAGTTTGCACAAGAGTGGCACAGGCTTCCCTGATGTTCCTCAAAAGTCTGGGAGACGGCGACTTCTCGTGGGGGAGCGTCGCGGCCGGGCGCCCACGCCGGCCCCGCGCAGCAAGGCCTCTCGCCTCGGATGATCTCTCTCGTGCAGGGATTGATAACACACCTAAAAACACAGCAGCACAACTTAGCCTGGAACACCCTCGCCAAAGTCAGGTTTCTCACGGGGAAACCACCTTTTTCTTTTTCGGCGACGCCTCCGTAGCGGACGGYGTGATGGAGGGAAGAAGCCGCTTCCCCGCGGGGCTGCGGCGCCRAGGCTCCCGGTTTTGCCCTGGCACGCGGCGGAGGGCGCGCGGCTGCCACGGCGCCAGCGCAACGGGGCCGCTGGCGAAGGGGCCTYGTTAGCAGCGGGGGGCTCGGGCCTGCGTGGGCTGTGGGGCCGCCACCCCCAGAAAGGACGCAGCGGGATTTGCTTTGTTATTTTTTTTTTTTAATTATTTATTATGGCTCTGGTGGGTTTTGTCCCCTTTGAACGGCGCCGGGGGAGAGGGGATATAGAGCACCTGTGTGGAGGGGGCTGTGAGGGGTTTGGGCTTTGGTCTGATGAGGTAAGTGGCTGCTTCTTGGTCTAGTGTTGGTGCTTTTCCACAGAAATTTCTCCCCAAAATAACTTCCCCCCTCCTGGTGCTGTTTCAAAACCTGATTTTTCTCAGTGAAGCTGCTGTGGGCCTCGGCTCCGGCCTCCCGTTGTGGGCAGTTGCTGGGAGCTGGTGGGGGCTGTGTTTTTGAGGCTACACAGTTAAACTTACCTTCTTCCCTAGGGGAAAAAATAAATAAGTGAGGGCTGGTGAGTGCTGTGTCCTGTAGTCTTGGCCGATGAGGCCGGTTTGGGCAGACTGGGGTCTGTCCCCGTGTGGATGGGCCTCATGGGGAGGCRGGGAGCTATCGGTGTGGAAAAGCTTTAATTCCCCCCTGAAATGAAGGGGAAGCTGCTTGCTGCTGGCTTTAAAAGCCAAGTTTTTGTGCTGCTGTCATCACCAAAAAAAGGTGTTTTCAGTATCAGGGCAACTGGGGCTTGGGCTTGGCCTGGGGAACAGGAGAGCTCTGGGAGTAGTGTGTGTGTGGCAGTTTGAGGGGGGGTTGTTTTGGGGGAGGGTGGAGGAATTTTCTGCTTTTKGRGGATTTTATTTTATTTATTTATTTTTAAGCTTGCTTCCCCCCCCTAAGAAGGGAATCAGACACCCAKCTGGTGAGGGTGTTTTGCTTGCTGCACATGGAGAAAGAGCTGAAGACCCAAACTGCACAGGTCTCTGGCTTATATAACTGTGTTTGGGTGGAAATAAGAGCTCCTGCCCAAAAACAGGAGCAGGGTGGAGGGCATGGGCCGCGGAAAATAATTACGGTCCTGGTGAGGAATACTTTGATTACARTATTTGAGAGCTGAAGGAACTCATTAATACCTTTAATAAGGTGGGTGGCGGTTCCTTCACCGGATAAACCACATTTCTAATTCTGCTGTATATCTTACACTGCAGCAAAGCTCGTGTTGCAGTCGGGAATTTAAGTTTTCATCTAGTGGTCAAGCTGCAGCCGTGCGGTTGCCCATCACCAATTAGCGGGGTTTTCTCAAAGCCCTGCCCTCCAGACAGCGCTGCAGGGAGGAGGCGGTGGAGGCTTGGACGTCCCAAGAAACTAATTCCCTAGATCCAGTGAGCTCATCTGGAGCCAAACTGGACAGCAGGAAGGGTGTATCTTCTACTCAGTTCCCTGCTAATATCCAATTTATAAGGAACGCTTTCAGCTGGGACTTGTTTTCCACTAAGGTGCGTGGGTACTGGGAAAATGAGCTGTATTGCGTTAATGTTCCTTTAAAGATTCAAAAATGTTATGCAACAAGAAGAATAGAATTGCCAATTCACACCACTTCTTTAATAGACTTTCTAATGTATACTTTAAAAAGGGAAAAAAGAGAGAGAACAAGAGACCTGGGCTGCAGAGTTTTCTTCTCAAGCTGTCTAGGCTTGCTATCAGGAGCCGCTTCAAAGCCATTTTTCTTTTCATATGCTTGTCTGGTGTGTCTAACTGAGCATGATTACTTTTTCCTAAATGAATAGGTAATTTTGCCTTATAAATAAGTAGAACTCCAGGGTTTTTTGTCTTTGACACTATTGGGCTGACTCTCGGGATGACTTAGTGTAGTGCATGTTCATTATTTAATGAAACTTGTTCTTTCTTCTACCTGAATTTGTTTCTGAGTAACATTTTTGCCATAGTGCATTCAAACACATCTGAAATATTAATGAGACAAGTAATGTCCCATTTCAATTGAAGTTTGCAATAATATCTCAGTAATCCTTCACAGGTTTCTGAGTTTTACTAAAGATGATGGTGGAAATGTCTAATTTTCTCCCCAGTCAAATACTGCAGTTGTGTTTTGGTGTGCAGCAGCCATTAGCTAAGTGATGGCTGGCTGAACCTATTGCAGCAACTTTCAGGGAAAAGGGGTGCAGAAGCACTTAATGCAAAAATGTTTTTTAGAGCGCACACTCATTTTCAGTCCAATATCCAAGGCCCTGTTTAAACAAGCTGGCTGGTAGAAAAGTCTGCAATGCTTTTATGGCCCCAGTTCCTTTGGGATTACCCGCAGGTGCTTGCCAGCCCCAGTGTTTCCCATGCTGTTTCCAAAGGGCTGGCTGAAAGGAGGATTAACTTGCTGTAGAGAGCTGATATCCCTGGTTTCACAAGCGGTTGTGGCAAGGCCTTGGCTAACGTCATGGCTTTCCTCGAGTCCCAAACCTTGACAAAGATGCATTCCAGGAAACGCAGCCTCCTCTGTGACCCTGGAGGAGAAAATAGGTTTTGAAAACATTAAGAGGCACAGAGGTCTTGGAGTGAATCTGCTAAAGAGCTTTGTATCACCTACAAACCCATTTTCCTTAGATCACTGGCTTCTTTCAGGACTGTCAGGCTGCTCTGTTCTTAGACTTTATTCAGACTTTACAATAAAAGATCCTGTCCTAGATGTGGGGCTGAGAACTTGGAGCAAAACACGTTCTCGGCAGAGCTCCTACTTCTTCTCTATTCAACCCTTGTTCAAGCAAAACTCCTGGTAGAAAGGAACCCTTTCCCATTCGCTGCGGCAAAAAGACACGGGGAGGAAGCCTGGCAGCCCAAGTAGCAGCCAAGGCGGTAGTGTCTCTGGCTGCACTGAATTGCCTCCAGTGCTGTGCCTGTCCCATCCCGGAAACGAGACCTGGGGAGCTCCTGGCGCTGCGGGAGGGCGTTACGGCTCCCTTCCCTTGTGTGGCCGAGGAGGCTTGGAGCAGGGAAGGAAGGGGCAGAGAGCAGATGAAGGCTTCCTTCCTGCTGCCTCGGGCACGTCTGGTTCCTGCTTAGGGTGCGCAGAGGTGGGGTAACCAGGCTGCTATTGCTTGGCCGTCTGTGTGGTGCTGGGACCGCATCTCTGATGGGCCCCAGTTAGGTGATGGGTAAGTACGACCGACTGTAGCTTGCAAATAAGAGGCTGACAGCCTGACCCGAGTTCAGTATTGCTTGCGTTCGGTATCAGGCCAGAGCCATTCTGCATTTTGTGCATACGTTTTGTGCAGGCAGCAACCCCTAGGTGAGCAAAGTGCCTGCCTGCGGGGAGAGCTGCTCCTAATCTCCAGGTAATGTCTTAGCCCTTCCTCCTCTGCTGTCTGCGTCGGCATGGAAAGCAAAGCGGGTAGAAGCAAGTCAATATTCCTGCTTCACTGGGGAAATCGGCTCTGACACTAGGCAGCTACCCAGGAGGGGCAGCAAGTCGTACGTCCAAATCCTGGAAACGTAACTTGCTCCGTAGCAAGTATTCATCTTGGGAGCCGGCGAAGCTTTGGGAGAGCCAGGCACCTCATTCTAGCTCCTGCTCCTGCTGCTGGTTTGCAAAGAAAATGTGAGCCTCAGGAAGGCCCCGGAGCAGCACGTTTATGAGAGATGCCGCAAAGCTGAGAGGTGCGTGGGGCTGACTTGGAAAACCTGGTACTCCTACACCAGAGACCAGCCATCCTTTCCTCTCCCCCAAAACACCAGTCTCGGGGCCAAGTGACCTGCCTTGTTTCTTGCTTCTAGTTTCTTTTTCGTTTGCTGGCTGACTACTACGAAAATTGTTGTAGTCCCATTTGTACTACGGGGATGGTACATGCATCACAGCATTCACCAAATTACCCCAGGGCGAACTGACAAATCACTAGTGTGGTTGTGAGCTGGTAATCTGGCACTGAAACCCTCGTCATCTCTTAAGAAACTGCCGTATAACAAAGAACTCGAATGTACCAATATGCAAACCAGTCACCAAGAGGGACACAGATGGGATTTCTCCCCTGCCACTGTGCTAGGTGATCTGTGAGCAGCAGATCCCTCCACCTGCTGTCAGAGAACATCTACACGTGGATCTGGTTGAGGGACGTTTCTATATAGTCTCATACAAAGCCAGGTCAGTCTTTCTGCTGGTGGGCATGGGTCTCACCTGCACCACTCACGGCTGGCAGGAACTCTTTTGAAGCCAGAACATAAGATGAAGCTCCTTGCCATCTTTATGTATTCTGCTGCTTRCAGCATAATTTGTCCTAGTTTTTAAATATTGAATGACTTCCTAGGAATTTCATTATATAGCGCAAGTTTTATCAAGTGCATTCTGTTAGTGTTGCTGGAGGCTGCTAAGCATAGTCTATTTTATTTTCCTGAATCTTTTGTACTAACAGATATTTTAGCCAGATAATAGATATCTATGCCACTATGAAAAATACAGCCTGTAAGAAAACATTTTAGCATCACGTTCCTGGAAACAGGTTGTTCTTGTAGAAGGATTTTCTGCATAGCTCTGTAATGGGGAAACCATCTCCAATGACACTTTCAGGTGCAAACATGGACAATCTGGGGGTAATTTGGAGGATTTCAGACAACTTAACCAACAGTACAGCAGTGAGTGCCGATAACTGATTTCAGCCCATCTGCTAGATGAACACCTGCTGTACAATATAGCTTTTTTTTTTTCCTCCCTACATAGCTGAAGTAGATCTCCATCATTGACCATACTATTTGGAGCATATTTGCTAAAACTTGAACCACATTCTAGTGCAACATTAACGCTTCTATTGTAGTATGTTTTATGTGTATTGCCTTGACATTTGTACATTCTGTGGATTTTAATGGACTTTTTTTTTCCTTTCTAAGCAAATTTAATTCCATTACTAAATAATGCATTTGGCCTCCAACCTGATTTGTGCTAATTACTCATGTGCTGAATGGTTTTTAAACCTTGTTTGGGAACGCTATTAAGTTTATTGTCTTATTAAAAGCACCTAATGTGAGCTTTTCTTTGTTTTTTCTTTTTCTTTTTTCTCCTTTAAGACTGCAATTGGTCTCCAGTGAAACCAAACAGATAACGCAATAATTTTTCACTAAACTAATTATCAGAGCAGAAGATGCTAATGTGTCTTGCCAACTGTGTCTCATGTCTCCTCAGTTAACGTGTAGGATGGTCACGGCTGTTCAGAAAGACTGTCTCTGATAGCAGAAAACAGAGACTATATGAAGCTTGCCCCTTACTTTATTTGCAGCCTTGTTAATATGTTTATGTGCTACTGTCTCTGCCTGCACTTACAGTGTTAATCCAATATTTTTCTTCCACAGAAGGAATGCAGGGGCACCAGGCATTAATTTACCTGGATTCATAAGGGTATCTGACTTCTCAGTTTCCTGCTTGCAAAGGTCCAGCGTACCCACTCCTCAAAAATTAAGCCTCTTCAGCTGCCTCAGAATTTCAGGTACCCAAAGTTAATGACCTCTATTGAAAAAACTACTAGTGAAATAGTTCTTCAAGCATATATCTGTACCCTGAGACCATTCCAATATGTGTGATCCTGACCATTTGTATAGCCTGCTGGGCCTGACATGTATTTTAAAGAAYGAGGTCTTGCTTTTGACTGCAGCATGCGATAAGGGTGGGGCTTTAAATGGCGACTAAACAAATTAAGAGTCTGCAGATATCCTGCTCGTAGGAGCGCAAGGCCTGCCAAATGCCCTAGGTGCTAAGAAAAATGCCTTTTTCTGGGCGGGAGAAAAAAATAAGCATGTAAGAAGGATGAAGTTTCACCTCGAGCAAATGCAGTGTGTGTTTCTCTAGCTCTCCTCATGGCAGACTACATTTGAAAACAGAATTGCATCTTTGCTAAGGACTGGGATTTGCCTGTCAGTGAATACCATTGCTCCCCCAAACAAATAAACAGAATACAATTATCTCTGACTGTTACCCAGGCTAATGTGTACAGCTGGCACTGCGGAGTAAAGCGAGTATAGGACACAGGGCTAAAATCATTAACTGATAATGGAATTTGTATATCTGTCAACAAGACACTCTGCTCAGAGAGCTGAATAAAAAGAATGCAAGCTGCAGAAAAACAATGCATAAATATCACTTCTATTTATTTAGCAGTCTGTCACTACCAGAAAGTGTGGATCAAAGGTAGTAAACACAAGGAGGGAGCAGTTTCAGTCCAAGGCATCCATCCTGCATCGCATCAGGGTTCACTTCTGGATCAGGGTATGTTCTGCCACATCGTGTTACATCAAGCGCCATGCGAAATGATGGAAGCTAATGTAGAGTGAGTGTTGGAAATGGGAAGTAAAACAACGACCTCGTTGTTTTCTTATCCATTAGTCACCATGGTTTTGGGGGTTATCCAGGAACAGAGATGATGTTTTAAGTGAGGCAGGGAGTTAAGAGTGCCAGACTATGCTTGGAGGAGAGCGCTGTAAATTGCCTGTGGGATTTGATGTTACTCTCCTAACCTCCTGCCTCCAGAACAAAAAACTTCTGGGTAGTGCTTTGGGGCTTATCTTTTGTTTCAGTCCTTAGCAAAACCTTCCCTTTCTGCATTATATCACTTAGTCTTGCATCGTTTTACTGGCCGCACCTTCCCCCTCCTCAGCTACAACTGCTGGTCTTGTGCCCGTAGCGTGAACCCCTGGGGTAAGGCTCACTGGTTTTGGTGGTGGCGGCTGTGGCATGTTGCTGCTCTCCTGGGAATACTGCTGGAGAGATGCACGCTTCACCTGTGGCAGCCTGAACTGCCAGCCCCAACAGACCCCGATGGGTAACGGCCCGCAAATATTTTCTGCTAACCTGAAAACCAAGCTTAACCTGATAAGGAAGGAAGATGGGAAAAGATGGGGGGAGGTGGAGAAATGAGGATGCAGAGGAGACAAAATGCCAGTTGGAAAATAAGCATTATTCATCTATGAAAGAATGAATTTGAAATTCAGCTAACTAATAATTTTCATTTCCTTGAGTTGGAAAATAAATTGGGGTGGGAGGGGAAGCGAATGAAACTATCGGAGTTTCTTTGAAAAACTTTGCTGGAGAATGCTCCTCTTCCTTCCCAGCCAGCCCCGTGCTGAAAAGCCCACTCCTCAGTCAGAGAAACTGCAGTAAGTAATAGCAGAAACAATTGATTTACATTTCTCATTGTATTCTGTCAAACAAAAATATCTTAAGTGTACAGAGCAGCTTTCGAGTGTTGTTCCTTATCTTTGGTCACCTGCAGCTATTGAGGATGACTGTGCGGACCCTTGCCCGACAGGAACAGGATGGCTCCGTGACTTTCCGTTCACATTCACGGCACGGAGCGGAAGCGCCAGTCGCTTTAGATGCTGAAGTCGGGGTTATTAATCACGTTCCGGTTGCAGAATGTCCTGGCTGTGCTCGTGTGTCGGCGGAGTAGCCTCCAGGATTAATTGGTATTGACAAATTTACTTAGCAACTTGCTTAGCAACCACGCACCGCCTGGCACCGATCCTCGGGGTTGCGCAGCCTCCTCGTCCGAAGCCAAGACCACCAGCCCCGCGGTGGGGTACGCGGGGTGGCACAGTGGGAACGGAGGTGGTCTTGTGCCGGCTCCTGCCCTGGTGTCCCTGTAAAGCAGCGGCGATCCAGACTGGCTGGCTCTGCTGGTGGCGGTGCTGCGTATCATGCTCGAACCCATCCTTGCCCGTTAAATCGAGGGCTTTGGGTAGGAGTCGCAGAAGCAGTGTAATCCACATGCTGACGGTGCCTGTGGAGACCCACACTGGGGATAATTGCATCCTTTTTATACTGATAATAATTAACCATTAAAATAATTTACTAATGGGTGTAGTGCTTTCTTTAAATGATGAATTGATATGTTCCAGCACAGCTGTGAGATATGGGCTTGATGCAAATATTACCGAGTGAAATGCTAGCCTGCCTTATAGCCTGTTGAGGTCAGACTCTATTAGCAATAATTCCCCTGGGCCTTAAATTCTCTCCGTCTCTGGAATAAGTTTCCATAGAAATTATTCTTAAAAACTTCTAAATCAGAGCGGCATGTGCTCTGTTGTATGCAAAATACAGCCTTATTCACCAAGTGGAGGAGAGGGGTGGCTGGCATAAATTCCAGCCAAAAATACAGCAGTATGCTGATCAAATACAGTGAGTTTAGCAGATCTTCTGGATAAAAGTGAATGAACTTTGCATGCGTGAATAGCTGAAACTGTCCTTACTCACATGAATTTAATGGGTCTGATCAGAGTAATGACTGTTGAATAGGTGTAACAGTTAATAATTGAATACGGAAAAAAGTTTTAATTGACTCTTTAAATAGATCTCCAGCATTAACAGAACATAACTGCCACAGAAAGTTTAGCAGAGTATCTGAGATCCCCTAGATCCTGTCAGATTGATTTCTGAACTCCTGATAGTTCTGAGACAATATTGTCTTAATTCTTCTTGTAGCATTTTTAAAAAACTTTAATAACCAACACTTGTGTCTATTTGACAAAATAAAGATAAACTGCTATTTCCACACTGAGGGATGACAGTTCCATTTGCAAAAGAGAAGGAAAGGTTGCTCACCATTTTACTTCCTGCAGCAGGAAAATTTTCAGGCGTGGGACTAGCAAAACAAAGAATTACTTGCTGTAGGTAAAGGTTTTTTTCTTTCACATCCAACCGTTGCTCTCTAATGGAAAGGTCAGGTGTGTCAGAGATGGTTAAGCTTTGAAGAAGACAGATGTGTGTAAGCAGGAGGAACATAAAGGGGAATGGAATAGCTTAAAGGAATAAGCAGAAAGATGTGAGCTTTAAATTTCATCCTGCCATTGAAGGCATTGCTAGTTCTCTCCCCCACCGAGGAAAAAGCTTCTTAAAAACTGCAGGGAGAAAAAGTGAAATATTAAGTATATTTTCTGGCTATCTCAACTGTTGCAATTACAACGCTGCTAATTGAGCTTTTAGCAAAAGACTAAAATCTACTTTCCCCCCGCCCCCTTCCCTCCAGCTTGTTCTCCAGTGCCGGGTTGGAACTGATCCTGGAAGAAGAGCTGAACGTGCTGGTGACGTGGGAAAGGCTGGTACCCTGCAGCCGGCAAGCCCCGGACCGCGGGAGGGTGCGTGTGTGCAGCCAGCACAGAGGTAACTCCTTGGCCTGGAAAGGGCTGTCCTGTCCTGTCCTTCTCAGCAAGGCGATTTCTGTATAATAACGAAGCTGTTTTTGTTTAGGCATTTAGTAACCAAAACCTCCTGTCTTTAGCCTCCTGCTCACCCGAAGGTAGAGGGGTCCTCTCAGCCCTGCAGCCACAACCTGCCCCGACGGCACGATAGCTGCCGCCCCAGGCAATGTTGGGCTGCTCTCGCAGAGCAGCAAATAGCCCGTGTGCCCGCAATTCCCTTTGCATGCAGTATTTCTAGCGTCCTTTAAAATGTCACCATGGGAGTACGGCATTGGACCACTCACTGCGGCCTGTTACCAAAAACCTGAGGTCTACCTAGGTATTTGCTAGGCTTAAACCCCCTGGTTGGCGTTGCTGAGCGCTCGCTGGCGCTTCACAGCTCCGCAGTTCCCACCTCCATAAGGCTGCAAAAACACCCAAAGCGTTGTAAATAAAACAGCGTGGTTTGTCTAAACAACAAGAAAAGCCACAACACATAATTAGTTTATTTCCGATTGGAATGGCTTCTGGCACTTTCCTGTGCAAGCCTGCAGCTCGGAGTGTACGTGGGTGTCTTGCATCAGCCAATACTCATTAAATAATCCTTTCCGCCCATGCTGCCCCGTTTGGTTTGTCTGCCTTTACGATGCTCCATGAGGGAATGATTCTGGAGATTGAAAAGCTTGTGTATCTTCTYATTACCCCTGGAATGTTCCCTCTGAGAGGGGATTTGAATTTCTGATCCATCGCGTGTAATCTTCGGCGTGCCATATTCACCACTTCTATTTATTTTCCGTTTTAACACTTGTAAGACTGGAACGATCCTTTTTATAGAGACGTTAGCAGCATCACAGTTATGGGTAAAAAGTCAACATCTGGCAGCTTTTTCAGTTGAGATACTGTATTTTTTCTTTGCTACCTAGGAACTGTTGTATTAATACTGGTCTGGTTGGAATGATTTCCTGTGGAAAATGTTAAAATTCTGGCAAAAAAACAAACATTTATTTGATATAATCTGATAAGAGTCACCTAAATAATGCCAAAAAGGGAATTTGGGGGGGGGAGGGGAGATGGGGTGGGGGAAAGATGAGATGTTCATATTTTGGGTTTCCAAGTTCTTCTAAGAACATGCACAAATTTCAGGGAAAGTGGTTGCTTCCTGCCAAAACAAAATCACCCAGCTGAAAGCATGGCTTTCTCTCTCTCTCAAAAAAAAAAATTTAACGTGACAATTCTAATGAGCCTAACTGTGATGAATGACAGTAGATGTGGACCTTGTAATGGGTGTCTGCCATTAAAAAAGAGGTTATTTACACTCTCAACCAGAATAGCTATTGTTATTTTCTCATTTCTCTAAGTAAATTATAATAGAATTAGTCACACAATACCATTGCTGTGTGGAGCTCAGTGGAAAGCTAATCACTTTTAGTTTTTCTGAAATGTCTGCCTTATATTTTTATAGTTTCCTCATAGACAAGTAAAAAAAGGAAAAAAGAATCTAGTTGGATCAACATGCATGTGATGAACCTGAAACAATATCTAGAGATTTATCTAGGGAATTTCCCAGGTGTATATTTACTGGATATGTCACAAAATAAGCAGCACTTTACTTATTTTGTTAATTGAGATAAATAATTATTTCACTGAGTCTCACAAGAAGAAAATTTTCTTCTCCATTAGTAAAATTAAAAGCACATTGGAAACCTGTAGGTGTATTCCATCCCTTCTTCATGTAGATCACTCAGAAAATAGTGTCTTTTTAATAGTAGTGGCAGTAACGATCTAATAACCTGAATTAGGAAGATTCTAGCAATTGGCAAGCATTTTTTTTTTCTCCGTGTTAAATATTTTGTCAAGGCTTTTCACAGCTCCTGCTGCTGCAATTTGTCATCTTGCTCCAAAAGCTCTTTTTTTCCAAGCTGATGAGACTTGTACCGTCGGGCAGAAGTTCCCCTTTCCTGAGCGCTCTTTAAAAGCCCTGGAGAACATCGATGTGTTGGTGCCGCCATGCACTTTTGCAGACGTGTCCTAGCTCACCCTCGCCAAGTACCTCTGCCTTCACTGCCTGGAAAGAGGAAACTAAAGCAGGGGCTCGGTGGTAGAAGACTCTTTTCACTTCAGTAGCATGCTGGGTTTGAAGCTGTCTACTCTACCCACAGTTCATGTGTGAATTTGTGTAGTGTTCAGAAGTTTCCTAACCGCACCAATTTTTTTTCTGAAAAGAGGTTCTTGGCGGGCTAACAGAGAACGGCCTTTTGGTTTGTGATCTGCTTATTCCTTCAAGATGTCTCCAATTTTTTTTTTGACAATTTCAGGCACAAGCAGCTTGGGGTTTTTCTTTTGCGTTATTTTGATGTGGTTCCTATTTGCAAWGGACTGGCTGCTCTAACTTCCTCTTACAAATTTTTCTGCATTTAGAGATTACTGCTGAAGGCCTATGGTAGAGCAGTTTGTCCAAAATATTTGCATCCACATCACCATGGTAGAAGCACTTAAATGTAACATGCAGGTGCTACCGTCTAGAAGATGGGAACAAACGTTCACCACGTTGCTTGAACTTGGTGCTGTTTCTGTTGCAGAGCTGCTCCGTGTTATACTTAGCGTTAGCAGGACACAAAGCTAGATTTTCCTCAAGCTCTGTGCTATGTCGGGGCACCACTGACTCTGTTTGGAAAAGCAGGAGGGAGCACTGGAAACTTTTGTTAACTGAAGGTACTGTCTTTGTCCCAGAGTTTACTTCATGGTTTCGCCATGGAATAGGTGTGTGCTGAATACGTGTGCCTGGCCTGAAGCAGGCAGGCAGCATTTGAGGCGTGAAGACAGACAAAATCAATATACCATTTACCAATTACACGGCCTAAACAAAATACTTCACAGAGATGCCGATGTAGCTTTGAAAAGTCATAGCACAAATGACGGTTTGGCTGAAATGCGTCCGGCAGGGCTGTGCGGCATTCTGCTGGCCGTATTTAGTGCTCATTTAAAAAAGCATGTCAGGGTAACTTGTTGTTAGTGCTGCTGCTTCTTCCTCTCCTTCTCGTTGTTGCTATCGCAAAATAGTGAACACAGGGGTTCTGCCACTCCCTGCACACGTTTGCTAAGAGGGGAATTGGTGCATCTTCCATACATCTGTTTCTCCAGGCATTTATACCACGCTCCTCTTCCTAGTGTCTGGGCTTTGCTGCTTTCCACTAAGACACCATTAAGTAAAACAGTATATTTATGAGGCAGCAAATCAACTATCAAAAGTATCTTTTACTCATCATTACACTATAAATAAAGAGACTGATGCATTCAAACACACAAAACTCAAAGTTAATACCGTTTACTCTGTTCATAAAGGAATAAATTGTGCAAAAAAAAAAAAAAGGAAAAAAACCCTTTCCATAATTCCGAACCTATGTATAAAGTGAAATTCAGACAAAATCAGAATACTAATACACAGACTTCTTGCACTATGTTTTCCTTGTCCAGGAGACTCATAATAGTTTAGTTTTTCCACACRTAATTGCTTATATATCATTAAATGTATTGCATGCACGTACTACCTCTATGATGCTAAGGGGTCAGAACTACAGAGGTGCTTAAGTGCCCAGTTCCTGGTTAGGCTCCGTGTCCTTAAGGACTAAACAGCTTTGTTAATTGAGGCCTAGGTGTTTTGCAAGGGGACTGATAACCCCCTGCACCAGGGAGGTGCACCCAGCTCTGGGGTAGGATGTGGCAGCTTAAGAGCAGGCAGCAGAACATTATAGTGAAGGACGCCACATCTATTTGAGCGGGGAGATACTAGGTATGGAGACTATACATGATGGCACTAGAATTGCAATTTGTAGGAACTGGATAGCATAGGTCATTTTTAGTCTAGCAAGAATTGTCAAGACAAATTGCGTTGATCGTGTGATCCTATTCTGACCAGCTGCATCCCTGTTCTCTCCTGTAGGCTTTCGTTGGTACCAGAAGGTCTTCGGCTTGTTACGTATCTTTGGTTTATGACTCTGGGTATGGCAGTGTGTTTCAGCTTCTCTTGCTCGGAGTCTCTTTCTATCAGCATACGTGAACCTTCATTCTGTTCAGCCCAGCGTTTCAAGCTGATTCAAGTTTCTTCTGTGCTGAAGGCTAGCAATAGTTTCATAGGCAACCTTTGGTTCTGATGCTGCAAATCTGACTGCTGCGAGTCTCCCAAAGAGGAAGAGGTTGCAGTGTGGACAAGTATCAAAACACTTCTCAGTTTAGCTTTTTACTGAAATTAGCTAGAATAGCCAGAATTTAGAATTGAAAGCAGAAGTTGCCAGAAGAGTCAAAGCCTTTAGTTCATCTTAATGAGCTCATGAAATACGAGCATTTTTCAAGGTGTGCTCTTCTTCCTGTTGAAGACAATGGCAAAACTTCCACTTGTGTTTTCTTTTGTTTTACACGCTGTCTCTCCCTTACTGGCTCTCTATCTGAAAAACTAATTGCAATGAATACAGAGAAGAGTACGGAAATGAGAAACCCTTGATTGAGAGAGGTTCAAAGCCTCTCTATTTAGATAATTTCCGTTATGTGGAGTTAGGAGTATCACAGTAACGCTTTGATTATCTGTTTGAATTCTCTCTCCAGAATGAGACTCCGTGGAAAACACAGCTCTTTAGATCCATATGTTATGGAGTTTGGGGCAGAATGTGGTTTGACTTGGTAAGTCATGCATACCTCTTCCACTTTCCTTTTCCTGTCCTTCAAAGAAAACTGTAATTCAGCTCTCTCAAGATTCTAAGAATTTCATTTATTCTTGCCACCAGCATTTTTTTTATTTTTTTGATTTCTTGTGGCATGCAATTAACTAACGTTGAACATATGGTGAAGATCGTTCTTGGTAATGTGTTCAATACCAGAGACTGCAGGTCCTGATACTGCAGCAGGTTGATCTCAAAGGGCTTCCCAGTCTGTTTTGCAGAAGTAAAAGAACTGGAGCACAGGGAAGATCAGATAAGCCGTGTTCTTTTGGATGTTTGTTTGATCATCAACCTCTTAGAAATAATGGCTAGCTTTAATTTTACCTTCCAATTTCCTTTCTTAATAGACTGAGTGTTTATAAACTTTTCAAAGTGAGCTACAGGAGTGTGCTCCCTAAAGAACATCTCTGATGAATAATTGGCTGAAATTCTAATAAGAAAATCCTTTCACTGGGCAACAGAATTCCTGCTCAAATGCTGTATTATCAGCTCAAAGTTACTCAGACATCGATCTCAATCTTGGGAAGTTACTTTAGGCAGATTAGGAGATAAATTTGATGTAGAATGTTATCATGATTGATATAAATATTTAAGACTTATCCTAAAAACCTGTCTGTCTCAATCCCCCTTCTAACGTGTTTCCTCTGAAGACCTTCTTTTCAGGTTAAAATGCAATCTAAGTGCAGCAAGCAATTTCCTTTTCATTGGTCAGGAGTAATTCTCCTCCATCCTCTAGATGCACCGGTGATGCATTGTTTTTAGAGACAATAAGCTCTCCGACAGATTGCCTCATTTTACACTTCATGTGACTTCAGTAAGCTTCGCTGTGCTGTTCTGCGTTGTGCTCTGCTACAGCACGCTCTCCCTTAGGTCTGAGGAGAAGGAACATTTGTTTGAAATGGGATTCTTTTTTTTTTTTTCAAAGGACATTGCAGACACTAATGTTTCTTTGTTTGTGGAGTGATTAGAAATTGGTTCTCTGGAATCCTGGCAGTGATCAGCAGGATGTGCATATGCACATGCGTGCTCTAAGAGAGACCTTAGAAGTGTAATCAATCACGATGACATCCTACTTCCTATTTCATCTTTTCGTCTGTCTGAAGTTCATGTAGGTTTGCGTGGAGTGTGTGTGTGTGTGTGTGTGTGTGTGTGTTTATTTGTATAGTATAAATAGCCTGTTGCTGGGGTGTTTACAGGTGCATAAATATTGCTCAGAGCTGACTTAGAATGGGTGGAATGCAAAAGCCTAAAAGGCAATTTTTTTCCTTCCTCAGTGTACTGTATTCCAGTGTATTCCCAAGGAAGAACAACCAGTCATCCTCATTTCCCTCTGGACACTGCCCTGAGAATGAACGCAGCTCATTCCAGTAGTGCCTTGTCTGGGTTAAACCTCGGTCAGCACATCCGTTTCTCCGTCGTCAAAAAGATAATGAGTTTTTCACTGCATTTCAAGCAGGTCTGTTGTGCTAGAAACTTCCCGTAGAGTCTCATCAGGACACTGCGTCTCTAAGTCCTTTGAAAGGTACTGCAAAATTAAGGCTCCAGTCCTATTAACCCCTTGTTCTTTCTCCTGCTCCCTTTTTAATTCCTCTCTGAACATCTCCTGAGCAAATCCCAGTCATAGTTTTAACTCATACTCCAGAAAATCTTTAATGTGGCATTTAACACTGTAATGAATTTTCCAAGCTTTAGTATATGGACAGGAGGTAGGACTTGAGAGATGAAATTGCATAACAGATAACAGGCACAGTGAACTTTAGATTTGTGAGATGTGGGCAATATTAGTTCATTCTGTAGCTGAATGTGAATTCTAGTGATATTTAATATCTTACCAGGAAGGATGAGTATTTGAAGGATAAGCATTCGTAATTTGCTTTGACATTTGACATGATCAAATGAATAATATGCCATTTCTCCATCGTCAAAAAGATAATGACTTTCATAACTATAGGTATTGTGGGAAAAACATAGCCAATACAGTGTAAAATATGGAAATCATCTGTATATTTTTATATAAATTGTGTATATTGTGCGTTCTTTTGGCCCTATTCAAACACAGCATGTCTCTCCTTTTTAATTTTCTGGTTTGCTGTGCAAGTCTCTAGCAAAGAGATTTTTCACTTCTTTTGAAAAGAAAAATGTTTTCTTCAAATTATTTATAGAAAGAGCAGGGCTGTCATCAAGTCTGTCTCATCATATCATTCTTGGATATCAATTTCTAGGCTCAGATGACAAACCATGGCAGCTACTTTTCCAATAGCAGCATCTGGCTTCTTGGCAAACTTGAAATGGAGTTATCTTGAAAGCTTCAGAGTTGATTCTGAGCACATTTTATTTATTAGAAAGCAGTTGTGTTGCTTTGCTTCCCATGACTAAGCCAAAGAATATTTAATATATTGAAAGGAGTAATAGCATCAAGGCCAAACTGGTGCCCATCAAATGGCAAGTGAATGACAATATTTTTCCTTTAAGATGACTGTTTCTTCAGCTCTGCAGGACAATCTGAAACCATTCATGCTGACTTCAGATGAGCTCTTATGGGACAAAAGAAGAAATTCTGCCTTTTAACTCCTCAAACATAATTCAAGTTCCCCTTTTTCTAAACTAAACTGCTGTGAAATCTGAGGGTGACTTGTCTGTCAAGCTTTCCAGGCTGGCGGAAGTGGATCCTCCGAACAGAGTTGGGTCCTCCGAGATGAAAGACACTACATCCTTAAAATATATGATGAATAATAATACAAGGAATAGATGGGTTTGTGGGTCAGGCATTACACCAGGCCTCAGAAGAAGCAAGTTCAGCCTTTGTTTTGCCACAGACTTTCCTTATGAGCTTGGCAAGTCATTTGGACCCAGCTTCGCCAAGGCCTGCTAACATAATTCAGTAGGTAGCACACTACCATGATTTGAACCAAAGCATATGAGAATAGCGTTTCATAAATAACTTTAATATTCCTCCTACTTAAATATACCTGTGACACAACTGATACCTTCTGCCATGTTCCTTATGCCTGCAAGGTTTTGTGCTCAGATCGGAGATCTTTGTACCTGTGAAGCTCTACTGCTAAAATTTTAAGTTGAACTGAATCCCACCATCATTCTGTGTGAAGAGGAAACCATCTGACACTGCATAAACTATACGAAACATTTCTCCGGTTCTTCATATACAATATAATCTGAATGAAATGATTAAGGATGATTTATTTCCTACTATTAGCATCAAATTATATAGGAAAGACATCAAGGCCCATAGGAGATGACAACAGTCAATTATACTGATGTACTTATAGCTTCAGGACATTCCTAGATGTTAAAACTCATTCTCACATGCATAGAGCTAAAAACTGAGAAAGGACAAGGGAGAATGAAATAGCTATTTGAGGCTTTGATGCTGGTTAGACTGTGTCTACATCAAAAGCTCCATTTAATTGATTATTTTCATTCTGAGAAAGAACTTTCTTGAATTTTTCTTGAACAGTTTCCAACACTCTTAGCAAAATTCTACTTTTATTTTTCTAGATGTTAGATTAAAAGAAGCTTAATGCAATACCCTCTAAAACTAAATGCTGTGTCAATGCATTTGACACTTATCAACAGAAGCAGCAATCCTAAATGGTAAAATCTTGTAGTTTTTGCTATTCTTCTGATACCAGTGGTGTCTCTGGGGCAAGACTTCGTTAGTGACAGCTCTCACTAAATTCAGTCGAAACCGAAGTTTTATCTCCAAAGTAACCATTACTCAGTTCAGAAGTAAAATGATCAGGCACAGGATTACATTTAAAGCTTTGAACAGCAACATCAAGGAATTGAAACAATTCTGTTTCAAGTTTCTGCTTCTCCAATGTAAAAAATATATATATATATATATTTTTTTTTTTTTCTGGTTTTGGACACCTGCCCTTGCATTGCATAGTCTGGCATGCTAAATTCGAGTGTAAAGATGCAGGGCTCTCTCCTCTGATTGTTGTGAGCCTCTGTCTGGTTAGAGCTTTGAACAATCAGGTCTTAATTCTGATTGCGGATGTGGGATGCTGCTGCAGTGCAAAGCACCCTGCAAAGGCTGTTTTATTGCTAAATTCAATGACAATATTATAAGGCTGTATCATAAGCGAAGTCCACAAATCAAAGGTTTCATAATGGGCAACCTTACTACATATAATGGGTCAGATAGCTTTTGCACTTAAGAAAAGGCTACATGCTTTTTTGCTATTGAGGAGCATAAGCACTTTTGCCTTCCTTCCGCCACGAATGGAGATTATTCAATGGTTGAATTTAATGAATTCAAAATCCTTAGAAAATCACTAGAGCCAGACATCAATGTAAAATACTCCACCAGCTTTCAGTAGTGGAATATAATATTAGCTCTCCCACAATCTACTTCATGCATTTCAAAAGAACAGAGAACATTTTTAAACTAAAAAAGATAGCTTGGGCAGAAAATGATTGTCTGCCTTGGATGCTTCTCTGTAACCCTTTGTGAGTCTGAGTTATTCCTCACAGGCCAGTAGAAACAGCTGTTTTCTTTGCAAAAACCCAGGGGGGCGAAGGTGGGGGGAGGAGTAAGGCTCTCACATTAAATGTGTGATTTTGGATGTGGGGTTTGATTAGTGAATTCTGTTAATGTAGACGTCTCTGGTCTTGCACGATAGGGCTAAGCGGGAGAGGTGCCGCAGGGCTTCTCATTCCCAGGCCGTGGGGAGCGGCGGTGTCCTGCAGCTGCCGTGCTCCCTCGCAGCTGGAGGAGACCGGCTGCAGAAACCCACCAGCCTCATCTCACCTCTTTCCTTCTCTTGTTGCGTGTCCGAACTGGGAGCACTGGAGGAGGAGATCTCCATGCCGTGCAGGAAGGCTGCCCCCGGCTACAGCTCACCGAACACGTACCCTGGCGCTTGCTGCAGAACACTGACCCGTAAGCAGCTCTCCTAGGCAATGCAGTAATACAAATAAATAATATTAATGAAGACTCGATAGGTTTAAAAATCTATGGAAATAGCTTCTCTCCTGCTGTTTCAGTATCTCATTTTCCCACTCTGTCCAAACCCCCAAAGCACAGAGGTACAAACATATATTTTAAATGAGAAGTTTGTTGAACCTCATTAAACTTAAATGCTCAATTCAGTTTTTTTGAATGAGGCTTCACTCTGCTTTAGAGTTTACCTGGCTTCATTCTTCCATCCCTAATGGAGACATTAATTTAGAGGGTGATTTTGCAAAGGCACTGTTAGATCTATAAACTACAACTGAAAAGTAAAGCATAATTTATATACTTAAATCTAGCATCCAACTTTGGAACTCTTCTGTGTTTATAGGCTTCATGTCTGAGCATCTTGCAGAAGTCAAGGTTTTTGCGAAATAAAGATCAGCTTTTAATTTGTACTTGGGTTTTTTTGCTCTCGTTGTTTTTAGAAGAAGGGCTAGCGACTGAAACACACGTCTGCGTTGGTTTGCCACACAATGGAGTCAGCGAAGCACCTGCAGTCATCCCCRCGCTGCACGGGAAGGAGGCTGTGTTTCTCGAGGTTTGTAGCTCTTGTCCTCCCACTCCCTAATTCACACACACACAGGAGTGGTGTGCTGCCACGTTCGCTCCACACAAACGCATTAGCTGATCAGCAAGGCTTCCCATTCATCTGACTTGTCACTCAGATGAGGTAGAGGCAGGGCTGGCTTGTTAACTCGCGGTGATGAGAGTCAGGGGTGGAAGGAAGGATAGCCTGGTAAAAATTGAGATGGTTTTCCATAAGAAAATATTTTCAAGGTGCTGGTTCCTCTCCATCTCTTTCCAAACAAAAGGAAACCAGCAGTCCAAACACTTGCCCACAACCTTCTTCCATAAGGAATCACTGAGTAAGGCTGCAGGAGGAAATTATGGCTAAACCTCCATGCTCCCACTGCTGGGGCTACCTTGCCCGTGTGGACACCCTCCTCTCGGGATGGCAGCAAAAGCGCTGGGGGATCCCACTGCGCTTGGCACCACTGCTCCAGCGCACGTGTGCGCGCAGCAGAACGAAGGTGTGCTTAACCTACACGGTGCAAACACAGAGCTCTGCAGGGAAGCTGGGCAAAAGCTGCCTGCGGGGGAGGCGGACGGGGGCTGCCCGAGCTGCCCGTGCGCGCCGCGGGGGTCTCCGGGGCGGAGCGGTGGGGACACCCCCGTTCCCCGCCTCCAACCACCTTCCGTAAGGAATGGCAGCAAGGCTGCAGGAGGAAACTACGGCTAAACCTCTGCAAGCCCCGCTGCTGTGGCTACGGTGCCGGCGTCGCACCCGCTCCTCTCGGCATCGCAGCGCCCTTCTCCCCCGGCGTCTGGGCGCCGCTGCCCCAGCGCGCGCGCGCGTCCGCAGCAGAAGGAAGCGGCGCTTAAGCTGCGCGGGGCGAGCGGGGAGCGCCGCGAGGCAGCGGGGCGAAGGCTGCGCGGGCGGGGGGGCGCCGGTGCCGCTGCGCGGGGC
>NW_020448974.1:2566901-2729175 GCF_003343035.1 Apteryx rowi
GGGGCGGCGAAGAAGCACGGGGGGGGGGGAAGGATTTGGGGGGGGGGACACGGGGCACGGAAAGCCCCGGGCGGGGGCAGCAGCCGGCAGCGCGGCGCCCCCAAACCTCTCCCGCCCCGCTCCTGCCGGCTCCGGAGGGATGCGGAGGTGCTGGGTGGAAGGAAGAGCTCGCAGGAAAGCTGCTGCTGGGCTGCTTGGTGGCTCCCGGCGGCGGGGGTGTGCTGGAGCCTGTTCTTCCCCCCCCCCCCCCCCAGTAATGCACTTGCCGTGTGAGCCTCGGTGCACCCGATGCCATCGGCACAACTTAGCTCACACGAACTTTGCAAACCGGGTTTCCTGCGTTATTCTAACCGGCACAGAGCTCAGGCCGGGCGAGTCCGGCTGTAGTTCGGAGACTGGCGTCTATATCCCGAGTCGGTTTTTTCCCCTCTCTTCAGAAAAGGCTGTGGTATCCTAGAAGCTCCTCGTCATCGCATCTGTTCAGATCTTGTCCTCTTCCTAACAATTTAAGGCTATAGTGTAACAATCCTCTTTCTCTTAAAACACCGTATTTGCTACCAAGTGCTAGTATGCATGCACAGAATGGCTGCAGGACTAGAAAATATTTTTAGACAGAAAGAGAGAGGAAGGATTGCTGAAATGTGAAGGTTTCCTGGCAATAATAGCGATTAGCTTTATAACTCCTAAAAGAAACCTAACTCTTGGTATGGGCTTTTTATGGCACTTGGAAAATGCGGGTTGATTTTTGAGAGCTGCTGAGTTTCCTGGGAGATGCTGAGCGTCCTCCGCTTGGACCAAACCTCGTGGTCTTTGCTCAGCTTGTTCTAGTGTCTTCAGCCTCTGTTCTCAGTGTTTCGTTTGCATCTTCCAGGAGTTGCTGAGCATGTTCTGCTAGACCAGGCCTGTCGTATCTAGGAGAAATCCCCAGGTTTCGCGAAGTCAGGATTTCTGCTTGATCTTCTAGGAATCTCGTGCATTTCAGCTTTAACTAAAACTGGTGGAATTTTTCCCTGAATTTCAGCTGGGCTTAGRTCAGAACTTTAAAAAAAAAAAAGAAGAAGAAGAAGAAGACGTCAGTAATGTCTTGAGAAATGGGCAAGTGTTGCAAACGGTGCCCGGTAATGCTCACTAATATCCATTCCCATTGCTTGCCCTGTGGCAATGCCTATGCCTTCCGGAGTACATTTTATTAGCCAGGGTATTTGTGGAGAAATTGCACATAGCAGTTGTGCACGGGTGGAACTTGAACCTTCCTCAATTCGGGGAACAAAAAGCGTGGCATGCGACCCCTCTAACCAGCTGCAGCCGAGCAGCTGATTCTCCTCAAAATTCAAATGCTCATAAGCAAAGTTAAAAATTTTGAAGTTGTTTGTCAAATATATGCTAAGAGTGAATGATTTGAGAAAACTGTCTTCTGTTCATGGATATGAGAAAAAAGAGACTACATTCCTTCCTAAATTTTCGGTATGCTCTGTCTTTATAAAATAAAATATATAGATACATGAAAATACTAATGTTTTAAACCCTATCATGGCACTTTGATTTCAACATTGAAAGGTTGCTTTGTTTTATCAAATAATGAAATCATTTCTAGAAGAAAATTAAAAAAAACAAACCCGTGTTTGTTTCCGAATGTCAGTCATCCTGAATGGATGGTTCTTTTTAATGAAATCACACCATAAGACTTGCAACTCTGATGAGATATACAGCACGAAAATAATTTCATTTACAAATTTTTATATACAGTTTAAATAGTCTAGCTTGAAACCTATTTTTAGAACTCTTTTTGTGTTTTGGAATAGTAATTATAAAAGCTTACTTAATTTATTGTTATGGTCTTAAGCACCATTTCACTGTTATCTCAAAACAGACAGATCTAAGACGCAAATGTGCAAAAGCTGGAAATTTCTTGAACAGCCTCTTAAATTGCTGTCGACATAAATAAAGCATTGCACTGAGTAAATTTCAGGTCAGCCGAAATTTTCCATTAAAATGTTTTTAAACTATATCAATAAAAATCAATATTCTTGATTTTGAGATGTCACCTGTTCAGTATCCCCAAATTCCAAGATTTCAAACAAATTTGCTGAAACTGAATGGAAAAGGGTAGCTTTCTGACTGAAATATTAGGCATTTCTCAATGCTTTCCTGTTTTTCTTCTTGGAGGTAACACTTTACGACAAATTAGCATTGTAATGATAACTGGAGCGATAGGATTTAAGGATCCAGCATATTGTCTTTGTTTGGAGCTGCAGTTATCTTGGGGACGAAATCGTGTTTCAGTACTACTAGTCAATACTACTATGGAGCTTAGTCACTCCAGAGGCAGCATTAATGACACATTAGTCAAACCCTTGCCTGCATAATCCCAGTTTTGCTCTTTTACTGTGTTTGTCAAAGGTGGAGGTAGGAGGCTCCTCGCATCTTAGATGATTTTGCACAATAGCACTCTTTCTGCACAGATTTAAAACCTGTATCCAAGGCAATTGCCTTAGGTAGCAAACAGTTTAAAACAAGCCTCAGTGTGGATGTGCCGATAGCAGCGGTAGGTGCCGTTGGGTTGCGCGTCGGGGCTGGAGCCAAGGGAGATGGCGCAGAGGCGCCCCGGAAAAGGTTTCCCTGGTTTGGGGGCCCCAGCAAATCTGCGGTGCCTGCAGTTTTGACAACTAAAATCAAACTACCACGAGACTAGTGAGAAGTTTCTCGTGAAGCCCCAGTACCGCGGCATGCAGCCATCGCAGCCTCGCTTGAAATCCGCCCCTCAACCCTACGCAAGCCAGATTGATAAAAAAGAGCAAATCAGCCCCATTTCAAGTGACAGCTGGGATGGCCTGCGTCCCCAGTCAGGCTGCGATCGTCGTCCCTCCCCGTGGATCTGTGTCGAGAGGCTGAAGAACAGTCTTGCAAACACTGCAAAGAATAATGCTGTCTCTCACAAATAGTCCCTTAGAGCTCAAACTAACCTGATAAAGACAGATTAAGCCACTGTAACTTCTTAGCAGCCCCTATTCCTATGGTAAATGTGCAGTAATGTAAATGGTAAATGTCCAGCTGTGTAAGCCTTACAGAATCCTACTCATAAGGAGAAACTGCTATTAAACAGATGTACCAAATATTTACCTAAAAAAAAAAGTAATTTTTAAAGCACCACTTTATCCACTGAAACTGCTTCATCTTCAAGAACAATCACGCTGAAGTTAATAGGACTGTTCTCAGCAGAGAGCTCGGCAGGCCCTGTGACATCAATATGAAATCAAGTAATGTGCTTGCAATTTAAATTTATTCAAAGAGTATTTTATTAAACCCTTCAGCATATGAATCCCTTTGAACCTATTGTGTCTGCTGCTTTCAATATTCCCTGTTTGTCGTTTACTTTCCAAGTGGTGCAATTGGTTATTTAATTCACGTGAAACCATTTGTCCTTCCTGACTGGTAACTGAAACATCTCTAATCAGGAGGAAGGACCAAGTAAATCATTTATGACTCAAAAACTTGCACAAATGCACATTTGCACAATTATTTGCATGTCGTCTGGCTTGGATGAATGCACACAAACATGGGTATTGCAGCATGCGCATGCTCTGCTTCCATGGATACTCTTGAAAACAAAATAAAAATGCTTATACAAATGTTTGAGGCAAGCAAATAAAGGAAGGCTGCCATCCATCAATACTGCAAATTCATGGTTCGTCCAAAGAGAATGAGTATTCTTTAGTATTCTTGAAGCACTGTTATGAATTTCTAGCACCACCACTCTTTGTAATAAGCTAAATACAATAGAGACTTTATTTTCAAATGCTATTGCCAAATTTTTGTTTGCCTAACAGCAAACGTTGTATCACTTTAATATCAGGCATGGCCTGCCTTGGAGATTATATGCACTGGCGCAAGGAGGTGGATTAGAAGATGAGGCAGTAGGTCATCTCCGTCTTCACAGGCATGCGAGCCTGTATCTGCACTACGAACAAGGGAGCTGCATGCGGAGAATACACAAACAAGTGTCTCTGTTATGAAAAACTCATTCTGTGTATGCCATAACCTATTTCTTGGATAATACATATATCTTGTATGTGTGTCATAGGCCCTGAAGGGTGAACTTTTATCCACAGATCTTTCAAAACAAAATCAAACACATTTGAGAAAGACTTTTCTGAGATTCAGCCCGTGTTTTCGTTGTCTTTCTTTCCATACGTTCTTTCCCGTTTCCATTTCCTTTGTAAAACACATGCTGTTGCGAAAGTGCTCGTGCTGTACTGATCGTTGCTAAATGCAGTTCTTGCAGTTGAAAAGTCATCTATGTAGCGGTGTTTGAAGCAATGGGGTTTTGTCAGAAATTGGTGGAGTGATTTTTGACAGCCTTTTTAGGTTTATTTTTCTTTCTGAAGCATTCTGTTTGCCAGACAGAGGTTCTGAGTTTGGAGCAACCTTTGGGGAAGCAGAGTTTAATCTCTTCAAAATTATGTCCGTAATATAGCTTATTTTAAAATACCGAGAAATTTTGTGTTGGAGGAACTGTCAGCATAAGGTGGGCTAAGAGATAGATCTATTCTCTTCTAAAAAAAGCATGGATCTCTTAAATGCACCTCTTTGAACATTTGTAACAGAGGCTCTGAAATGCCTGTATTGATTTAACTAAACATCCATTCTTCCTGTGATGTTATATGAAACATGGATCTGAAGCTAATTGACTGAATATATGTTGCTTTAATGAATTAATTTGCTCTCTTGAACTTGATCTACTACGTGGCCGGTAGGGAGCTATCAGGCTGCATGTGCTGTTTTTTATTTTTTTCCCCTCTATGGCTTTCAGCTCGTCAGATGTCCCAGTGCAAAACTTGGAACCCAAAGATGTTCGGTGCATTACTGATACTCCCCGAAGGCTATAAACCAGTGAAAGCCTATTTGTAATCCAGCTGTAAAGCTTTTTCATCTGTGCAAGATATAATGTGGATAATACTCATTTTACCAAAGTGTTTCAGAAATGTCGTGTGAAAGGAGTCAAGAACGCAGTGGGTTATACAAATAGGATAGCTGTGGCTGTGCTGTGCTGTAGTAACTTTTTATTCTGCATATAATCATACTGTGTATTGTGGGTGGTTGGCAGATGGCATTTGTGGTAGCAAGTCATTTTGGGGTCCTAAGTGACCTTCATAAAGTAATGCAGTCCTTGGGCTCCTTCCAGCTGCCGCTGCCTGGTCCAGCTGACCCCTCTGCTGCAGAACGTGAGCCACCTTAGAAGGTTAGGGGAGAAGGAGCGCGTGGCTGGTACCTTTGTTCAGGAGCCATGTATACCTTTACAGAAACAGAACGATAAAAGGGGGAAAAATTCAGTGAGGCCGGTGTGTTCATGTCCTTTTCTAACTCTTTTGACCCAACAGGAGTACTTACACAGTGTGTGTCATGTGAAGTCTGGTATAATACTTCTAAGCATGCAGATATTTAGCAGGAGTCTGTGTGGTTTGGTGTGTCAGAGAGCGGAGCAGTAACTTCTACGTCTCGTGATGGAAATGGAGACAGAGAAGGAGGATGGGCTTGTAGGTCTGGGCTTTGCTAGATTTCCTGCGTGAGGTTGGGCAAGTTACTTTTTCTGTCCCTGAATAGCAGGGATAACTGTGCTTCCTTCCCATCTGCTTTCCTCTGTAGTATTAATGAAAGGGAAAAGAAAATGTGGAGCAACTGGGACGCAGCAATAGGACTGCCCAGCTCAGTGAACTTGTATGAACACTAGTTCAACTGTTTTTGAAGCACTTTGCTTGCCGCTTATGTTTTATACGTACAAAATTTTGTATTTAAGCATGTCTTCCTTGAGGGACAGGATTAAGTCTGATTCTCCACTTCCATAAATTTAAACTACTTTCTAGGAAGTCAGTGGAGTTATGCCAATATGAAGCCAATATAAGTGAAGGGATCATAGATCTGTCCCTTCAGTTGGACCTTTTCCTGCTAGTCCTTCTTTTCTGAGCCAAGAACCATCTCATGAAATAAATCGTACTTTCTAACATTTTTGTCATACTGAAAAACTGGTCCTGCTTCAAATCATTACTTTGTGGTTATCTTCATTTTAGATTTCTGTTTACTGGTATTTATTATATTGCAGTCTTATGGTTCGGCATCCAAATTCTTACCAACAGATGGCAAGGCAGGATGCAAAGGGGTAGTAAAATAAACAGGATAACTGCACAACTGCCCATATGTCTGTGAGTGATCCACGTTTATGACTTCAAAACAAAAGGATGTTTTCAGTAGACGGCTCTAGTGCCATGCAGGGCTTCTCTGTGTTTTCTACCTTGCACTAAGGTGTCTGAGTTCTTTGGCGTATTTTGCTCAGTTAAATTACAATGCATTTTGTCTTCTCTCTCCTCTTTTCAGATAGTTACTCCCTTTATTTGTTCATCTGCATTCCCAAAGTATATCTGCTCATTTTACCTTAGGAATGTTAGGGTGAAAGATGACTCTTCCCTGGGCTTTGGTTTACATTTTTTTCTATCATCAGAATGGTGTTCTGCATATGTAAATGCATATTTTTGCCATGTGTAGGGGGGCACACCGCAAAAGAGGTGCTGGGGACCAGAGCAAAATTTGAGACTGTGACTTTTTCTATCTTGGGATTTATTATAATATTAATGATATGTGGCCTCTCTAATCTCTCGAAATAGCAAGCCTCAGGGCAAACTGCCTGCAGGATGGATGGCCTGGCCTAGGCAGACTTTAGCTCCGTCTCCCTTCACATCTGGGGGCTTTCTGGCCAGTTGTTGCATGCTATGGGTCAAATTCAGTCAAATCGTTGAAGCTGTTCTTGATTTAGCCTGGCAGATAGTCCAGCCCTTCTTTCTCTTCCTTCCCATGGTATGTTGTAGTCTGAACATCTTTGTTCTCTTTCCCTTTTCCTCCGCCTGAAACGTTATAACTTCCTTTGTGTTAAAAAGGTACTTTCTAAATTAGCTTTTCAACACTATGCAAGAGTCTTTCTTTAGAAAACTGGTAGATACTGCCCCAGGTAGAAATCCAGGGTTTTTTATTTCTCCTCTTAACTCTCAAGCATCTCTGTGCCGTCCTGCCAACCAAAAATATATAATCATACACTTGTCAAAAGATAGGAGATTTGGGCTCTCTTTTTCCTATCTGTTTTACTTTGTTTCTTGTGTGTTTATCTGGGCTCCTGTTCACTTCGCAAAGGGTACTGTAAATTCTTCTTCAGCAGAAATGAGTCACTTACTTTTTGTCAAACTTCGTATATATGGGGGCAATGGATTATAAACATGCCGTCATGATAGGGAGAGGTGGACAAAAGAGAAGTGCTACGTGCAATTATAGTATTTCCTGTGCAGATTGCCAGGCCCTGATACAAATTAACCTCTTTCATTGTTCTTTTTCAAGCATTCCTCCTTTTAATTGCTGTTTTGGAATTGTGCCATTTAGTTATGCCCTTTGAAAGCATCTCACTTAGCCAATCCCATTAGCTTGATAACACCAAATATTTCAGAGATATGCAGAAGCGACAAGCATCTCCCATTCAACAGGAAGAGGTACCCACTTCAGTGAGGAGTTACCATCCTCATTTATGTTCCAACTTTTTTTCAGATTTAGTTAATAACTGTTTTTAAGTCACTGCCAATTTTCTACTAGAGGTCTCAGATCAGCTTTCTCCCATTTATACATTTTAAATAATACAATTTGGGATAGAATATGGATGATTGAACATTTCCTCTTGTCCACAAATATCGTATTCAATAGCATTGGGGCTGTTGTTGTGTCTTACTTGCTTCCCAGGGCATAGTTTATATATTGTTGCTGTAAGACATTAAATAGAAAACATGACATGTCACAATTATAACTTGAAATAGGATAATGCCAGAGGTACCTTGCCTAAATGTAATCAAATCTAAAATACAACTTATTGCATATACCTATCTTACAGCTGCATATATCCGTCTTATGGCTCACTGAATATCAGTGATTGCTATTATCAACACGCTGTGGATAATTCCTTATAAGAATCGCCGTGGTATTTTTTTTTAAAGCTCTGCTCCCAGCATTCAGATACCCACAGGCTAATGAAATAGCAAACTCGTTGAAGCTGAAAGACCTTGTGATTGTTTAGACTGAGTTTTCAAAGGTAGCCAGACATGAAGGTTAGTAATATTCCCTTGTACGTCATTTGCTAATGGCAATAGTGTGCTTTAATTGTCCTTGTCCAGTAGGTCATCTAGTCTGAGGTAAACCATAGCAATGTTCTTTTGCATACTTACATACTTTTTAAATGCAAAATTAGCTAGAGTTGGTTTCTTTGCATGCTAGTTTGTTTCTGGCAAACTGATGAAACAGAAATTTGCATTATGTGGCATCACATTTATACCCATAACTCATGAACATGGTTGAAACCCTGTAAATAGCCCAAAATATTGCCTGAAATAGTTGTTATTGTCTGAGTATGCCTCTCCTGATGGAGAATAGGACACACTGCCTGTGGGTTATTCGTTGGCAATTGCAAAATCCCCGAACTTCAGAAATTGGGTTTCTATTGCAAGATGTAGAGGGAGAGTGGTCTTGTGCTCCTAGACTCTTCTGTTTCCTCCCAGACTTAAACTCCCCTGCTCCCATCTTGCCAACCTGACATCCATCCATCCATCCAGCTTACAACTGTTTGTTCTGTGCGGTTGGAGCTTGACAGCAATATAAAGAATTGAAATGGGGTTTTGTTATGAGAACTGCTGGAAAATGTCAGTACCAGGCAGAGCTACCCTGGATATGATGAAACGGCTCAGGGATCTCAGTAACAGTTTGAAAATGTCTTCATAAAAACTATGGTTTCTAATCCTGACCAGTTAGGTGCTTAGCCTTCTCCTGCAGACAGGCAGCAGAGCGGAGGTGTTTGCCGTTGCAGGACTTCGGGTACGTGAGTGTGCTCTTTGCAGACAGGCCCAAGCTCATACTTCCAGCCGCCTGGTGGGACACAAGCAGTTCCCCTCCAAACGCCACTCTACGTGGATGCACCCAGCTAATAAAACCTGGCAAGAGGCTGAGTTTATTGGCCTTGGTCTTAGTGCTGCTTGGATGTGACCACCCTGGATTTGGATCAGAGCTGGCGCACATCCGCCTAGCTCTGTGTACTGCTAAAAGACGTTTATGCCTGTCAACAAAAGATCCTTTGAGATGATGGGTAATCTTTTCAAAGAGTGTAGCTTGTGAACTCTAAATATATTTCCAGAAATGGTTTATGTCTTTAAAGCTTACGTTGCGTTGGGAGCCAATAGAATTTGTTTTTCTGAGTTACTTAGGTGTTTCCAAAATATTTATCTGAGACACTGCCTCTATCTGCTAATCATGAGGTTAAACATCCTGTGGTTCTTCTCAGTAGACTGAAGGTTTCCTTCAGTGACTGGTGAGCATTTCTCCTTTGCTGTGCACATTTTGCTGTATTGCTGTCCTTGACTTTAGCACAGGCAAATGCAGACAGGTTTGGGGATGCTTTGAGATCCTTAAAGATGCAAGCTCTGAAATAAAGTATAGTATTTAAGAGTAATACAAGGTGCTGCATTCAGAGTATCACTTCTAATTATAGCCAGTCAAACGATTCATTTGCAGTGGCCCGCTATGATAGTGCTTATTGAAATAGAATCCACTTTATAGGTGGATAGCAAATTAAGAGGAAAAAAAATAGCTACCCCATTCCATTCAATGGTTTTGAAAGAGATTACTCTCATAACTTGTTTTCTAGAAATACTCCCTTCATTTTTATTTGTAGTCTTGTTCTGATTTTAATGAATTTTGTGTCTCTTGGTAGCCAATTCCCAATGACCTTTTACTCATTTTATTTACATTTCTGTATAAAAATGGCAGCGTTCTAGCTGGAGACAGTCTTGGGACGCAGCAGTAAAACCCTATAGAGAAGGAAATACGGGCCAGAAATTTTCCATCTGAATTCTAAATCTTAGCCTGGGCCTTTGTCCTGCAAAGAGTCAACACATGCTTGACTTTGCAGAATCAGAGGAACTGCTCGAATGCAGAAGTTACGCAGAGGACGAACGAACGTTTCTGAGTCAGGGCCCAGACCTGGGAAGCCAGGACCTCGTTGTCAGGGTCTGCAGGCTACATCTCTGATTGCAGCAATTCCCACAGGTTATCCCTTTTTCTGGCATGAATACTCTGCCCTGGGAGGGCTGTGCAAGTGGTTGCAGCTGGCCAGAATATGGGTACACAGTTACTAATGCTGATTTTATAGCATTAATGTGCACCTGGTTTGGTGGCCAACTGGCACACTGTTCAGCCTAAAATGTGTGTGTAAGCCCTGTATTAAGAGGCATAAGAATTAGCATGTATCAAACATGTTATTAGACACGTGCCTGGTAGACATAATGTAGGATAATGAACATGATCACAAGAATAAATTAATAACTGAAAATATTTTTATATATATGCACACTTAAAACAGGATAAAAACTAAGTGACACTTGTGTCACTAGTTTATAATTAAAATGCAGTGCTTGAATGAAAATGTAAGCTTCAATTAGCCAGCACGACCCTGCTTCCGGCTTTACTTCCCACTGAAAAGCAACGATAACAAGCTCACATTTATTATCAGAGTTTTTCCTGGAGCTGTGCACTGAAACATGCTCACATCTGAGCCCTTTCACTGAAGACATTTTTTCGCTTCAGCAGTTTGGCATGCCATACAAAGGCTCTCTGATTTTTAGTGATGTTCACCTCCTCTTACATAAAAATGTTTTCTGTGCATATTATTTGGTGCTAGTTAAAGTCCAGGTGCATGGGCTACTGAAGACCCAAAAGGATAGCTCATCACATAGCACAATGGGTAATTATTGCTGAGCTTCACTGCATCGCACAGACAAATCCTTCCTTGGAGCTCAGCATTGTGGCTGTTAGAGAAAGAAAATACCTACAAGCTAGCCCAAAGTGCTACAAGCGTACGACTAGATCCTCTGATATATCCTTTGCCCATTTCATGTTTAGCTGTCCCAAGGGATAGAGCTTAACCACTTTGTTTAGAGATACTAATTTACATTTTAATTTCATCTGTGGCATGTTATGTTAATTATGAGGTCTCGTGTGTTCCCCTGTTGTCATCCCATGAGTCTTCTCTCTTCTAGTTAAGCTTTTTGTAAAATGGTCAAAGAGTTCTCTGAGCTTGGTCCCAACGTTTAGCCCAGGTTTGGATTTATTTGTGCAAGATCCAGACAAAAAGTGAGCTGCCGCACTGCCAGAAAATGAAGCTTCCGATTTCTGCCAAGGCAAGCCGGAGTGCTCAGCTAGACAGTGGGGCTCCCTATGGAGGCAAGAAGAAAGCTCAGGGGCCTTGAAAGAGCAAGTCTGGCAACCCTTGTGCTGGGTGGAGAGCTGCCTACATCACCCTAGAGCAAGGTTAAGTACTGCGCTACGTCTTGGCTCCTGCTCCTCAGTTTGGGCACCTGGCTCGGCTCCATGCAGGGGCAATGCCATCCACTTAGGATCCAGATCCTTGAGTTCCCTTTGGAGAGAAGGTGTTGCTTGGCCATCCTGCTGCTGGACAGCAGTGACACCCTCCCGTACAGTAATCTTGGGGTACTTCTATGCCAAGGGATTGGGAAACTTTCAATCTAAAACTTCCTCAGCCTGAAAATGTCTGTCATGTCGTGAAGGCATGCATGCAGCGCTAGGCTGGGTGCTCCCTGTGTCCATGTGCAGCTGAGACTACAGGAATCACAGAGTCCAAAGGAAGGGTCGGGAACGTGTTTCTCGACTAGTGCTTAGGGCAGCTGGTGAAAGGGATACAAACCCTAGCCAGGTCCAAAATGTCAACGTACAGCAGCTGAGACTCCCAGATTATACGCAGGGAGTATGTCCTCCCTGATGGAGATGGGACCAAACGTCCCGATGGACATCTTCTGCAATGCCCTCTCCAATATTTTAAGAAATTTTTAAAGGGAGAATTCTTGTAATGTAGGAGTGGATGTCAAGCTGGAATATCTTAACTCAGAATAGACACATGCTCTTAGCTTTGGGTCAGGCAGTGGTGTGTGGTGTAGTTAGAGTCCTAAGGGACTTTTCAACTTGTAAAAACTACAGACCTCCTGTTTTTTTCACTGGTGTTATTCACATGGGATAGAATGACCTCTCCCAAATGCCTTTCCAACAGCAGCAGCAGCAATCTCCCTCTCAATAGCATTTAATAAGTACCCATGGAGAAAATTACACTCTATTTAAAAGGCCAGAAAAATCATCTTCAGTTTAACTCTGCTGACTTTGGTAGAATTACACCAAAAATGAATTTTGTCTGATATCTTTTCCCATACTAATGTTCAGTGGCTGGGGTTAAAAAAAAAAAAAAAAAATGCATTTCAAAGGCAGCTTAAACAAGTCTGAATGGTGAAATATTCTTTTAATTTTCATTCACACGCGTTATTTTAGGTGTAGCTTGGAATGCTACCCTTACACAAGGCATCCCCTTAAATATTTATACAGCATCAATATGTAGCCACGTTCATACGTTTATAATGATATGTTCCTTTCTAAATTAACCATTGGGTAACCCTGTTCTTTAGCGTTTCATATTTTGCACTGCATTTATGCGACCCTTGGAATTTTATTTATTTATTTTGCTGTGGAACGAGGAAGATGTCGACGCAAGGCCCAGGGGCACTGTGGAAATCTAATTCCTGGAAGACCAGGGCCRCTGGTGGACATGGTGGACGTGCACCCAATAATAGCGCTCGCTGGGCTGCTCCGCTGATGCGCCGTGGCAGTTCACCACTGCTATTAGCACGGAGGCGGTTCGTTTCGGTAATTGTACTTCCCCGCATCCGGGAAGAAATATTGAAGCATAAACTGAGCAAAGAGGAGAAGCCGCTGAAAAGGGGCAGGAAGGGATCTGATCTCTGAAGTTGTGTCAGGGAACGGCAGTTGCGTCTGGCAGATTTTTGCATTTTCTAGAGGATTTTCTCTTTCGTTTTCTCTGCCCGTCCCTCACTTTGTAGTTGTTTGTTAGTACGGATGCCAGGCTACGCCAAGGCGGAAAGGCCACAGCCTGACGCTGTCACCTGAGTCTAAGATCTTTACTGCTTCCTCAGTCCTGATTCAGGCTAAAAGCCCGCGGATGAGTGACGGTGTTGGCCCGAGCTTGCTCCAATGGCAGACTGGTTTGTATGTGGATGGGATTTTGACTCCTGTTTAACTGTACCACAGTACAGCAGTGTCCTGGCTTCCACAGAAGCTGCTGGTGGCTTGTTTTCATTTCGGTGAGAAGGGCTTAGGCGGTACCTACACCCGAGACCAGAGCTGCGTGCCTGAAACGAAGCCGAGCCTCTGCAGGTTGGCGGACAGTACATGGGTACCAGGTTCCGTAGGAGATTATTCCCCCAACAGAAAAGAGACATCAGGAAGCTGGGCAGAGCTATCTCCTTGTCTTATGGCTGGCTTACACTGAAAGCAAGAGTGAAATATTCCTGCACACTGTATCGTAAAGAGAAGTTGCGCTTTTAGGTCTGAAATCCAACCTTTCCTTCTCTTTCATGCTAAAGGGGCCTTATTCTATACTTGTTACCTAAGTAAGATCTTCACCTAAGTCAATAAACGTCTTGTCTGAGGATAACGAGCTAAACGAAATACTGAAATACAATTTACCTGAGTTGCAGCGTATTTGGGAAAGGAATTGATTCACAAGCAATTCCCTCCCAGCAATGGAGCTCATTTCCTGCTGTACACATTGCTGAATCAGTCGTAGTAAGGGTGTCATTGGCTCCGCTGGCATATAAGATACTTCAGAAAAGCACAGGGTATTTTTGTATCATCTCTCCTATGAACCAAATCTGGTATGATTTGGCTCCAGCAGTGACTTGGTTAGCTCTGCTAATGTACTAGTAAAGAGACATTGTTTGCTCCAAACAAAAGCCATCTGGGCTTGGCATGCCTAAGGCTTCTCGCAGGAAAAGAACCCATGAATCAGCTAAATACAGTGAACTATTCTCTCCAACTACGGGAAGGGAAAGGTATGGCTGAGCTTGAATTCTACAGTTATTCAGGGCTGCTCTTGTGTCTGCAGAGGTAATTTTTGCTCAGTGTTTGCTGCAAAATTCACTTTTTTGGAGGCAAGTAGTCAATGCATCTGAAGTGCATACTTGACATATGTTTCTTTTCACATGCTGTCCTCCATTCGTTTCATGTAGCAGATGCTCAGTTTACCACTTCAAATGTATTCTTATTTACTAGAAATTATTTTAGAAAATAGCTATTTGGAACGAAACATTTTCAGACCTTCTTTTGGATGTTTAGAGCTCCTTGTTGCAGCTACCCTTTGTGGCTACATGCAGATGTTGACAGGTTAATTTGCATTTGAAGAGCTGGATGCAGTGAGCTAAGCAAGGGTTTTCTTCCCTGCCTCTAAAGGCAGTCACTTAAACGCTCTATGCCAATTTTAGCCCTGATGCTACTCTTTCTAATTAACTAGAACAACATCCAAGCGGAGTTTGGCCCATTATTAACTGCCCATTTATTCCAGGCTGAATTAAGTCCCCTGACTATGTAAAAGAAAGAATCTTAGTCTGAAAATTGATTGTACAACAGTGAAATGCAAAGACAGTCCTACTTCTACAGCAAGGCGGTACGTACAAGCTGGTTCATCCTGTTTCCACTATACAGGACTATACAGTCCTGTTTCTAGAAAATACAGCTCCAAACCTTATAGCTGAGGTCTCTGGTTTAGCTGGCTGACACATACTGCTGGAGTCAGAAATGTTTTAGGAAAAAGGAAATCGTGCTATCAGAAAAATGGCCAGTTTGCACTACTTGATCCCATTCCTGGATAGTACTCTTTTTTTGTTGTGTGGGGTTTTTTTCCCCCGTAAAATAAGATTGCATTAAGACTTTCAACACAGAGACCCAACTTTAGCCTTCAGTCCCCTCCCAACAGTAAAGAAAAAGGCATGTCTTGATCCACAGCCGTGCTGTCAGCCGCGAGAAACTGTTGTTCCAGATCTTTCATGTATGTGATCCATCCACATTTACTCAAAGCATGATTTAGCAGGGACCCAGAGCTTTCATGCACAGCGAAAAGCTAGCAGTCCAGGAGCTGTAGGCCTGTCATGATCAAGGCCTGTACGCTTTGCTTCCTCTTCATCTTCTTTTCTTTCTTTTAGATGTTACAAAACCGTCAAGGAAAGCTACATCCAGGAGGTATTAGAGCACTGAACTGAACCCACAGAAAACAGTAATTAAGGTTGACTCTTTTTTTAACCATCACTTCACTGTGCTTCTGTGCATCCCTACCATAACAAGCGGAGGGCAGAGTCCGGTCTCAGGGTCTCCCCCATGTTCGGGATCTCGGCGGTTATTCCTGTTTCCTCTGGCTGGTCTGACGCATCTCATGCAGGTCCGACATCTGCAGCCGAGCCCGTTGCGCGTCCCCCTGTCAAATCCGCCGTGTGGACAAAGGAACCCGGTTCAATGTAGGCAGTTTCAATATCCACGCGTAGACGTCGTAACGCACACTGATACGTCGGCCTCGGTCTGCATTTTGGAGCATTAGCGGCAAAATTCTCATTGGTGACAGAGTCAACTACAACCTAATCCATCGCCCCTGGATGGTGGGGGGGGCTATGCGTGAGACCACCAGCGCAATGCGCTTTCTTTTAGAAAAGTATTTCCTCCAGTCCAGCATTTGCGTCATACGTGAAACTTTCCTTATAGATGCCTATTTTTTCATTGCAACAGCTTAATGGGAGGGGATAGGAATGGTGAATTTTCCCATTACGTAGGCCTGATTCAGGTACCCATAGCGACGTGAGCTCATTCCACATCATTGCCACAAACACAGTAAGTTACCTTGCACAAGAATAACTAAGAACAGGATTTTGACCTTCAAGATTTTCTTATCTCTGAACATTACAACTGGATAGCAACAAGATCCAGCTTGTCAACAACAAGAAATAAAAGAAAAATAAAACTAATTTAAAACCCCACAGTGGCCGTGGAATAAAATCATACATTTATCATTTCAGAGGTTCACATTGCTCCTGCCTCTTTTCCTGCAAGGTTTAAATTATTAGGGGTTTTTTTTTACATTATGTTTTCTCTCCTAAGAATGGAATACAATTTACAGAAGCTCATATGGATGAAAAAGTGTTTTCTTTTTGTGCTTTTGCTCACAAAGTTAACACACGCAAGCCTGCACCTTTTACCTTTCCAAAACCTCAGTTCATACTGACAGATAAATTAATTCAATATTCAGAAATCGGTTTCAAAATCCCTAAAAGAAGAAGATTTATTGCTTGAGCTTTTGCTTAAGAAATATCATGCATCTCAGTGTTTGGCGCAAGACTTTGTCTGGTCCGGCTTAAGGCGCCAAGTCTTCATAACACTTACATGTGCAACTGATTCTACCAGCTCTAGAAATTGAGATTTGCATGAGAAAAGATTCTTAAAGTGCAGAAAGGTTTGTAGGATGAGGGTCTATGCTTACAATAACAGCTGGAAAGAACCTAGTAAAATGAAACTCAGTTTCAAATAGTGTAAATCTCACAAGTTTTAAGCTTCAAAGACAGAGAGTAATTTTTAAGCAGAATTTTAACTCACATGTACATGAATTATTTCTGCTCACTTGCTCAAAAATAGCAATTTGACTCTGACTCATAATGTACTTACATAGGGCTAGAGTGCGGCCAGGCAGCCTGCCCATGACTGGGAGTAATAAACTTTTTGCGCACACCTGAGCCAAATATCCAGCCCTTAGATCTGGCGCTGCAGGATAAGGTCACGGTTTTTGTATACACTTTCCTTCCATTGACACGGATTGGCAAGGAATAGCCAAGGTTTTGGGGTCCGACCGTCTCGCTAATGGCTAAGCCCGGAGGGAAAGCCGTAATTCATCGCTGATACAGGCTAGCAGCAAACTAGTATCCCCTGAGAGCCCGGGAGCATCGTGATGCATGACTCAGAGGTGCTCTGAGTCACAAAGCCTCCAGTGGCTTCTCCGGTGATGGGAACATTTTAGACACCGCTTCTTATTCAAGACTGTGCTTGAAGTCACGATCCAAATCATTGTATTCGGGAGCCTCATTTGCTTCGCTGGGAGGATGTACGTTGCACTTCTCAGAGCAGAAGAGGGTGTCTGCGATACTGGAAAACCAGCTCCCATAACACTTGTTAGAAAAGAAAAAAAAAAACCCTTAAAACTGCAAGGAGACAACTGTGTTTCTTCGGGAACCCTTCAGAAGTCAAGGAACTTACACCTGGCATATCGAGTAATTTGCCAGTTAGCAGGAAGCTTAAGTTCAGGTTGCTTGAGGCATGTGTAGCCTGCAAGCAGAAACGCATTCACTTTGCATGACAATTTGACTCTCCTGTTCAGGAGCTCTTAGGACCAGATTCACAGCGGCACTTAGGTGTTGTCATGCCTAACAAGTAGGAACCACCTTACGAGCAGAACCCCTGCCTCCCTGGACAGTGGAAGACGCCAAAGAGCAGGACTCAGGAGCCAGGCCCTGATGCTACGTGGGATGGTGTCAGGCCTCAGTGCGCTTCTGAAGACCTGCAGGGCTGGTGTTTCGGGCCGTGTTCGTCCTGGGGATAGTCCTCACCTTGAGGATTCCTCAGGACAGAGGCACAGGAGAGAGGCTGCAGGACAGAAAGGATAAAAAGGTTGAAGTTAAATGACACCAGCAGATCCTCACTGTCCAGTAGCTCTTTGCAGGTACATAACCTAATGAACCCAGTCCACAGAGTATTAGGGATTTGTGAGCACTAGGAAAACTTTCTTAACAGCTAAAGTTTAGGAGATAAAGGCCTGATGCGCCTGTAGCATTGTGTGCAAGAGAGCTGTTGGAGCCAGCTGATATTTCAACATGACTGAGTATTTTTAGAGCCATTCTATGGTGCAGAATTTTTAACTTCCAGTTCACAGACCTTGAAGCCTGGCAAACTTTCATTAACATTTGATGTCTTGAAGTCATGCAAGGTCCAGGAACGGGAAGAGAGAGAAATACACCTTTTGGGAACATGTAGTTTGCAAAGTTGCTGGGAAGCTTAAAAAAAAAAAAAAAAAAGCCTCCACCACCCAGATAATTCAAGTTAATACCTTAAACACCTGGAGTTTCTCTGGCCCTTGGGGCACGTCAAGCACTTTATAAACAAACAGAGAGATCCTCACCTTAGAAGGATTGTGCCTCTTTTCCTTGTCCATTAATAGGCAGCTTTGCTAATATAGGGCTTTTTTGAGCCGTAAATCCCCAAATGCTTTATCAGCCAACACTGTCTCCATTGCACAGTGGAGGAGCTGAGACACAGAGCAGTGCAAGGATTTGCTTACGGGGGACAGAGCTCAAGCCTGTCCCCTGCATGAACTACCATTTCTGTACAACACAACATGAGGCTTTTCTGCCCTAATTTATACATGGTAAAAACAGTGCTTCCTGGTTATACGGCAGATTTTCAGTTGGAGAAGAAATTAACGGAAACTCTTATTCCCTTATTCCCCGCCGCCCCAATACACACACAAATACACGGGGCCTCTTTGCACACAACTGAGATTTTTTCACAGGCTGAGGGAGTGGGAAGAAGAGACATATTTTTGCCTCAGCTCCTTGGCAAAAATATATTGGCAGCATATCACTGAGTTGTAAAGACTGAGTAAGTAGCAGAATGTGGCCCCGTTAAGAGAAGCGGGATTTTGGAAAGCTGCCCTTCCGCTGCCTGCACCAGGCAGCCCGTCTGCCAGGACAGGCGCGAGGCGCGGGGCGGGCGGCTGCCCCGGCGGGGGCGCGGGCGGCCGCGGGGCTCAGCACCGGGCCCGGGGAGCCCCGCACCGGCTGCTGCACTGGAAGGGGAGTTTGTAATAGGTGGAAATGAGAAAGGCACTGCAAGCTCTGCATCACGCCAGATAAAGCGCCTGAAGGGGAAAGCTGCTATAAATCTCTCCTCCTGCATGGCACCGTTCCCAGGTAGGCAGATCTGCCGGGTCCTTCGCAAGCTGGCCTTTCAGGAGGTCTCTCCCAGTGTTAACAACCTGGCCCTCTCCTGCTTTCACAACTCAGGAGGAAATATGGGCCCCGAGATGCCAAGCGTTGCAGAAGGCTGGACGCTGAGCCGCGCAGGTGCAGTGCTGGAAGCACCAAGGGTGATTAAAGCGTCGCCCTGTGAGATGTAGGATAAGCCACAAACTCCCCGTAGCGTGTGAGCACGACCCAGCCACCCCACACAGCCGTCTGCCGATGGAAACGCGGTGCCTGTAAGGTGCTGGAGAGAAAGAGGCTTGAGGAGGAGGGTGCGGGAGGCAGTCGGTGGCATAACCCGCCGAGCAGCCAGGCACACGGGGGGACCTACCTTTCGTTAATTCTTCCCGGCAAAAGGAAAATTTCTTGGGGATGTCGTCTCCCAGCTGTTGACCTCTCCTGTCACTGCCCCTCCATCCTATGCCGGCAAAAAGCAGGAAGCCTTTTCGGTTACAAGGGGAGACGTGTGATTCTGAAAGGAATGGAGCTCTGAGATACGATACTTCAATTCAGGATTGAGATCGCAGACTGGATTGCCCAAAGCTTCCACCAAAATTATCCTTCCCTTATGCAAGTAGAGACATTTCATAGTAAAAATGCAATTCTGAAATGCCAAAAGAGGGAAGAAAGTAACCTCTGAATTCATCAATAAAATATTTATGTGTCTGTGCTTTAGTGCACTGTAATTTTGCATGATGTGCTTTGCTTTTCAAGACTGAATAGATTAGGCACTTTTGATTCATTAAACACATTTTCCCAAATGCTGTTTCTACAAATATTGTTGGACCATTGTGCTTAGTTGTATTTATTAGCTGATGTAACAAGCAAGTTACATCTTCCGTAAACCTCAGCGTAACCTGCTTAAATGTGTTGCGCTGAATCTCAGCAGAGAAGAAAACAGTTCTGATGAATAATTAAAGCTTAAAGAGCTCATGCTGCTTTCGCAGTCTCATTTTTATTTGTCACTGTTTAGTTTGCATTAGAAAATAGAAAGTTTCAGGTGCGGGATCCAGATGAAATCTCCTCTGCTTGCGTTCATTTAAAGAGCTATTTGGTAGCTGTCTCCCTTTCAATGTATTAATTCATTTGTTGACTTTAACTATTTAAATCAATCCCGGGAATGATAAGTGCGAGGCTCTTAATTTTCCTCAGGCAGCTGCTTTATGCATCACCTTGCCTTCTGTCACTAGTACGAGCAGCGACTCCTTCCCGATACGGGAGAGGAGCCTGCACACACAGAGCCGAGCAGGGATTCGAGCACAGGGAAAACAAAGACCGATGCTCAGAAGAGACCCGGGGTAGCCATCTGGTGCCTGTCTCCACAGGCACTGCCAATCTGTCAGGCTCCCTTCCTCCTCGCCATCCTCTCAGAGCGCTCTCCTCCCCGCCGGCCACCCACAGCCCACCCTCCCCAGCTCTTCCTCCTCCTTCTCCTGCGCTCTCTCTCTCCCTCCCACTTTCTTCCATGTTTCCTTCCCTCCTCCCCTGTGAACCACCTCCAGTTTCCTTCCCCCTCTGCCCTGAAGCGCTCCTTTTCCTCCTTCTTTTTCAACTCTCTCCCTCTCTCTTCCTCCCCCAGAGCTGCTAATTGTCGTCTTCCCACTCTCAAAGTCCCTCCGTAGCAATCAGCCCCCCCCATCCGCTGTGCAATTTGCCACCAGCCTCCCCTGCTGCCCCCTCCTGCTGCCCTGCTGGCAGCCGGAGCCGGACCGTCCCGGGCCCCGGGGCTCCCTGCCGGTCCCACACCGGCTCCGAACGCCCCCGGGCGCAGGAGACTCCCTACTTCTGCAAGCAGCCTCCAGAGCAGCCCACCCAGCACCTACGCTGCACGCTGGGTATGGCACCTGATGGGTTGCATGTGCTACAACTAATCAGCTGTAACTGAAACAGTAGTAACTCTGACTCCAGCTGAAGTCCTTCGTATTTCCTTTAATATTTTCTTGCAGGATATATTTGCAGAAACATTTTTGTTCCTTTTATTTTTTCCACACTGGAACCTGTTCTTTGTATCCAGCAGCCCAGTTACATAGTCCCAAGGTTGGATATTAGCCCTGAGCAGTCTACTAGGCAGCACAGTCTCTTGGAGGCGTTGTTCTAATCCCGCTTAGTGGATTGTCCTTTGTACTGATACATTCTGCAGATGGCTTTGAAACTTGACTTGTATTTCCCAAATTCAGCCATCGTCAGGGTCTGGCAGTTATACTCCCTTTCTCCTAACCTTTAGATTCCCTGTTGTCATCTGTCCTGGTTCAGTCCTGCATCACTGATTGTGCATGATCCATCTCTAGAGATTTTTCTTCTATGTATAACTCAACAAGCCGGCATAGAAATGAGGAAGACATGCTCCAAAATGAATGCAGATCCAACTCAAGGTCACTGCATTATGAAGCCAGACATATTGCAAGCATTCCCTTCAATTAAAATGATTTATGGAGTGAAATTTCCCTATTGCTTCTTCAATATCCAGTCCATTTTTTTTTTAATGCCATCATCTTGTGATGGATCAACATGAATTGAAGAGACATGGAAATTCAACATGATTCCCAGAGTGTCCAAATATCCTGTATATTATCAGTTAACTACTGAGGTCCTATATCACAGCTTTCCAATCTAAATCCTCTCTTCTTTTTTTTTCATGAGAAAAACTTGGGGGTGCATTAATGACCTGCACAGGGAGCTGAGCGGATAAGAGCCAAAATAAGGTTTGTGAAGAAAGAGTTCAGTCCTAGATGTCAGGTTAGAGATGTTCATTGCTATTAGAGCAGACAATAAGTCATTTTATGCAGAGAAATTATTATATGGTGCCTTGTAAGCTTCTGCTACATTGATGACACAAGGAGTATCAGTAATATGAGCCATTTTTTTCTACTCACTAGCTCTGGAGGTTCTTGCTTAGTCTGTTGTAGACGAAGATGTCATGTGTTCTTCGCATGCTGCCACAAACATCCCCAAGGGTTACAGGGGTCCTCATTCTGGAGAGCTGTTTCTTAAATTCCAGACCGCTATATGGCAATTGCAAACCACAGCTATCCTGCCTGTTTGAAATGAAGGCTTTTCAGGAACCTTAAAAATGAATATTTAAGAGGGTCTAAAATTAGAAATTGAGAGTGAGAAGACAGTAGCTCAAGGATGGATGTATAGGAAAGTTGAGGTGGTAGAAGATACAGGGAACACGGCATCACACATTGTGCTGGGTATGTTTCAAGAACAGTAGTTCAAGAACAGTATTCATTCCCCAGATGTGATCACGTCTACATCTTAAATTATAAAGCCACTAGGGACTCTGAAGAGACATTAATGTCCATTTCCTTAAATTTCTTCCCCAGGTAGTGATGAACCATGATATAGGCTTTATAGACATGCTGTGATCATAAGAGGTGAACCCATCAAGTCCTGGTTGATCACCATGTTAATGAGGGAGAACTGATGACTTACTGAAGTAAGGGAAACCAGATGGATAAAAAACAAACTATCCCTTAAGGGAAACTTGATTCCAATTGTGCCAGCACGGGAAAAAAAGCACAGTTTGACAATGTGAAAATAAACACAATTTGTCATTTTGCAGCATACGAACACTTCTTCAGACAAAATGACTGTCTGTTCTCAAAGTTGCATCCCATAAAGTTTGGCATTTCATCCCTCTCATAATGATTGATGGACTGGCAGCAGTCTGCCTGAAGGAGCAGTCTTAGTATTGGTGAATGTATGCCAGGGTCATGAAAGCTGGAAAAACAGTGGGGTTTGGTCCAACGCAATGTACATCTGAATCCTAGCTAGCATATGGGCCACCACTGCTTATTTCCTGTTGCTCTCTAAGGTGGTCCAGCTGTGTAGTTACAGTTGTCATGAATAACACGTTAGTCTGAGACACATTGTGCCAAAAGCACTGTCGGGTACTAAGTACCTCGTTAAATTAAGGCATTTTGGACCAGAATGTAACAAAGAGCAGGAAACTCTCTGGAGACTGGCTTTCAGTTTGAAGATATGATAGATGAAGATGTTCACCTGTGAATCCAAAACTAACTATTCAAGTGTGAGACCAATTTTAGCTAAGGTAGAAAACCCAACTAAAAAACTCTAATGGAGGTTTCTATCAAATTTCTAAATGCATTTTAAAAGAAAGAGAACGGTTATGCGAGCTTACATGAACAGAAGCAGCTTTGGCAAAGTTGCAGAGGAGCAAAATATGGAAATGAGTGGTGAGACAAACTTCTGGGCTGCCGGAATAAAGGAATGCCACGAGATGCAGGATGAGATGAAGTGTGAAGGCAGAATACAGAAAGTGTGGGCCGTTGTGGTATATAGAAAAGCACACAGAGAAAAGTGAGTTAACAACCCCATGACAGCTAGAAATGTTGACAGTCTCTTGGGATTCAGCCAGGCATGGGAACGCTTTACGTCTCAGGGCTAACTTAGCTCTGATTTTGAAAAGTTCCTCAAGCAATGCAACCAGCATTGCCCACAAATCACAAGACATACTCAGGGTGAGGAATTGCCCCCATTTCCCTGTGCAGATGATTTACAAAATGCAAACCGAACATCAGGGCTGGAAGTATGTCGGTGCTTCTTCTTAGAAAACACAGATTCGTTCCCTCAATATGCTTAGTAAAAAGAGGCAACAAAGATTAAAATAAGCCACAGAATCCCCCGAATTTCCCCAAATTTGCCATCCAAGAAAAAGCACAAGAGGATATGGTTAATAAGGAGCAAATTGCAGATGGCTGTCAGCAACGCACAAAGGGGAGAGTGGAGATGCCTGAGCAGTGGCTACAGTACGCTTGAAAAATGGAAATGGAAAATAAATGGAAAATAAGTGGCTCAAAACAAAGTATAACATACAATCAAATCTTATCTCCTTTGCTGCTGTCCTACATTTCCCTGATACTATTGATATTCACTGTGGTAGCATAAGGACACTTAGTACTTTTGGCAGCAGTTTTGTAATGACTGAAGAGAATTTAAAGGACAGCAGCCAGATGCTGTGATGTGTTTTATTAGCTCCCACATGTGCAGGTGAGGTGAATCTTCAGGAAATGAGCTCCACTGCCATGGATTTTCTAACATGACTCAAGGTCTCAAATAAAACCTTATATGGAACAAAAGGCTGTCATAGTGTTTTAAGGAAGTTTTTGGCAAGGCATCTTTCCTGCATCTGTTCAGTTCTTACACAGAAACACAAATGCACAACATCTTTGATGATATTCGCCCAGCCGAAAACAGAAGATCGGCTGCTGATCCTGCATATACCCATGTGAATGAAAACTAACTGAGCCTTTGTAGGCACTTCCCCGAATGCCTTCTGGTGTAAGTAATTTAGAATTTGGATATGCTTTAACAGGCTGTATACACACAAGCATTCAGGGTGTTACGTCCTGAATTGCAGAATGACAAAATAAAATTTGCTCGATGAGTAAAATAGTTCATGCCAGAACTAGAAGTCAGCGCTCAACAGCAGACTGCAGCACCCAAATGGGATACGTATCTCATTCTCCTACGTGGTCAAGTTCTTGGGACGATGGCGAGTGTCCACTGATGTCTGGTGGAGGTCAGTTAAGATGCCATATCTGAGCCATGGGAAACTCAAGAGCAGTAGAAGAGAAAAGGGTGGGTCAGTGACATGAAGGTCAAACTGTCCACGTGGGAACCTCGCCGCTCGCTATTTATGGCTGTGAAATCGGCACTCAAGTCAGCAGAGACGGCCCTGCAGAAATGTGGAGTGCGAGCTCTACACTATAGGAAAAAGTAATGCAAGGAATATAGCAACGCGCCTCTAATTCTGTGGGCCAGGGATATGGGGACAGGAGAAGCTGGGAGCTATCTTGGCTTCCAGCAAATGGGGGTTCAGACAGACTTTATAGAGGAGCACCAAGGAGATACTGCACCCAGTAAAAGGAAACGAGATCAGACCCTATCAAAGTGCAGACAAGCTGGTGAAAGATTTGAATGTCCTACAGTGAATACTTGAGAATGGTGGTATAAAACTGTCTTTTTTCTCATACAAAGTGTATGATAATACAGATGGGAGCATTAATTGGTATAAGAAGATAAGAGAAAAAGTGGAGTAAGGTTAATTGGAGGATCAAGCTGGTGGGACTGAACATGTCAATGACGAGCTAAACTGAGAACTGTTCCTAGAGAAAACGTGCTTTTGCCAGACTGGARGGGAACGGAGACAGCTAAGAATAAAGGCCTGTGTAAAAGCAGAGCACAGTCCCCTGCCAACATCAGCTAATTTGCAACCGCGTGGGCTGAGCGAAGCTGACAGCTGCGCCCTGCGTGTGCGGCAGAGCGCGTTGCATCGGGCTCCGCCGCAGCTGCCGTGGTCAGAGCCCCGGTGAGGTGTTAAACACACCAGGAAGGTGTTTTGTATCTGAAACCTTTAAAGAGGAGCAAGATGGAACAGGAGTCAAAAGCGGCTGGTAATTATTCACTTGGCATCAAGGGGACGGATGAAAAGCACGAACCAGCCAAGGGTCTTTAGGCAGTGCAGGGAGAGGACTGGAAAAGGGGGAAATTCTTGTCACAGCAGAAGATAAGAAAATAAGAGACTTGAGGAGGAGTTTTACTTTGCCCACCAGACAATTGAAAATAGATCAAAAGAAGAACCCAAAGGGTTTCTAAGAGCTGACAGTTCCTAAAGAAGAAAGTGGGGCAAATTTCATACATTTCAACTTTTTAAAATAAGGATTTTTATTTTTTTGGTCCAGGAAGTAGAGCTAAAGCAAACAAAGGGAGAAGACCAGCTGCTGGTATCACTGTGACTGGGTGAGACCCAGATTTGAACCCACAGAACTGAAATCCGAGTCTGGCCCTTAGCTCTGCTCCTTTAAAGTAAGCAGTTGTATCCCTTCCTATTAGAAATAAGAGACTTCTCAAAGTTATGGAATGAAAGACAGAGGAAGAAAGGAAGGGCTTTTATGAGGATAAATACAGGGTTGTCTTTCCTCTTTCTGCATCTGTAGAGAAAGATGGTTAAGATTCAGGACAAAATCCTTTTAAAGACTCAGCTGAGTTGAATTTGTTGTAGTCTAAATATGACACGCACAACTAGTGCTGGTCAGCTCACTTACGGTACCTTGCTGGTTCACAGTTATGGGACTGTACTCCTAATCCTTCTACATCCTAAGCGTTTGCTGAAAACAAGGCCTATCCTGGCCTGGTATGACAATAACCCCATGCACGAGCAGCGCACTTCATCAAACTGTCTCTCAGGATGAAACAGAAATATGAACAAACTGTCATACGGACAAAAATTTGCCTGACTGTCAGGACTCAAGAGGTGTCAGACAGTGTCTGTCTCAGCAGTGACTTCCAAAAACCATCTATACTGTGAAGTTTCAAGCTTCACAAAGATCTCGCAACAGCCAAACTGCTCTCAAAGCCACACACCCAATAAATGTGTACTTAACCTCCCGAGGTTTCTTGCTCTGCTGGCTCTGCTCGCCTTGACAATGAAGGCAGCGTTACAGCAGCAATGTGGGGTAGCAAATTCACATGCGGTGTGTTTTACGCACTGCCTGCATCCAATAGTGCATGATTTCCTTCATAATGACACCATTAGAGATCTTCTAGGAGAGGCTCACAGGATCTGTGCTTGGCTGAGTAATTTAAGTACCGGTCTATGAAATTCTCAGCAGGAGAGAAATAATCACACTCTGGACAAATTAACGTAGAAAGTGCCAAGTTAAAGAAAAAAAAATCTAATTCTGTTCCCCATGGTCTGAGTGGAGAGTTCAGAACAACAGTACCCTGCACTTGATCATCAGCACCACACAGCAAATTTGGGAAGTAAATCAGGGATGGTAGGCACATCGCCCAGTCTTCTTTTCAAACATTATTTTATGACAAGAAGAATGAAGGGGGAAAAGGTTAACTTAGTGGCTCCATTCGCCGTTGTGTCAATCCACTGAGATAGAGTGGTTTTACTGGTAAGAAAAACAAAAAAGAACACAGTGCACAGATAGACTCTGCGCTATGAATTTTGTGGAGAGAAACATTTTTTGGCATGTCTGATCTCCTTTGCTCACTATAGCTCAAATCACACTGCAGAGGCTTTCAGAACTTGTCAGCAGAGAAATCTTCCTAATGAAAAAAATATACAACTGATTCTCTGCTCCCTCGACGGAGTCCAGCTCTGACACACTCTCACTCACTATAAATAGAGATTCTTCACTTTTGTCAAAGGGAAATGCAAAACCCTGCCATTAAGGAAATTCAGTCCACATATGGGTTTGGTTAGATGGCCACCCTGTTCAGTCAAATTCTGTTACAACAGCCCTTCTCTGAATGCAACGCTTTTCTTGCTGTCTGTGACGTTATCCATCAGTCAGCCTTCTCGGTGCTGATAAATTCAGCAAAGTTGTCATTTAAACATTCAGACATTCAAGTGTTAGCAACAAATCATGCTACTGCTTTGCTCCAGAACTAAAGCACAGAATTCAATCACAGAACAGATGCGACACATAGAAATAGTGGGCTAACTCTCCCCTGTTTCCTTACTAATTGCCTTACTTTTAATATACTGTCAGCTCCTTACAACTTGTATCTCTTGTATCTGGACACACTTGCTGTAAAATGACCTTTAAAATCTGTTCCTTATACATCTTCAAATCTTCCCAGAATACCCACATTTGCCAAAAAGAAATCAGCTGGTCAGCGTGATTTTAGGCTGGGACACCATTCAGTGTATTTACCTACCTGCAGGTAATTAGTGTAGCCATGGGAGCGCTTCTGAAGCTGACATTCATAGCACTCATTCCATGCACATACGCCCCTACAGAGAAAACCTCGCTTAACTCTATAAATAGTGTGCACACGTGTGCACTAAGTATCTGTAGCTGTTCAGTGCAAGAATGTGTTGTGTTGGCAGAGGATCCAGGGAGGTAGCAAATGTTTAGCATCCTGTGTGAAAACAAGAAAGGCTTCTCAAGCAAGTTCCAAAACGCGTTTTGCTGTATAGTCTTACCAGTAAGGGCAGGGGAGAAGGCTGGTAGGTGAAACAGTTAAGCGAGCAGTAGCTCTGCAGAAGCTGTTGATGGGGAATGAGGGAGACCAGCTAGAACCATCTATCCTCATGCGTCTCCCACTGCTATCAAATATCGCCTTCCCTAAGCTCATGCTCAGAGCAGAGAGACAAAAATTGCTATTGACAGAAGTACCCTGCAGACAAGGTCCTCTGCTGTAAAGCTGCTAGCATCTTGCATGGTGGAAACCTATTTTAAATGACAACAGAACACTGATGTTATGGAAAGATCTTGTATGTAGTTTACAGTATTATGGGGAGGGGGAGGAAACAAAAGTAAAGCTTGCCTTAACAAATATCATCAAACATTGAAGGGCTCTTATCTTCCAGTGCTGAAAACATTTGTGAAAACACTTCCAGTGCATCAGGGAACGTTGTCACTGGTAAATACTAACCGTGGGAAATAGCTATTTGAAAGAAATGGCCTGATGGTCTGGCCAGCGATGATGCAGCGTAATGCATGTTCACAAACAGGGTTAAGCAGAACTTGCATCCTACAGCATTAACCACCGTTCTCACTGGTCACAAAATATAGAGAACAATCCTGCCAGGGGCACAGGTATGATTATTAAAGGATTATCTGAGCAAGAACAAGGAGGAGGTAGTATGTCACCAGAAGCTGGGATCACTAATTTGATTTACTTGAAAACCCTATGTTCTTTGAGAACTCGAACCCAAAAACAAAGCTTAATGTTGACTTAGGCACTACATCCCTCCCCTTACCACATTATCTGAGTATGTCACACTCTAATTATAGTTATCTGAACAACACTTAGTGAGGTTGGGAAGTGCTAACCTTGTAGGTGACAAGTTTGAACACAGACAGAGGAAAGCACAGACTAACAAACAATTTTTAGTTTCTAAGTACCAACTAAGCACATGGTAACCAGTGAAACAATTTCTTTTCTCACAGTATCAGCACCACATTAGCAAATTTGCCTCTTCATTATCACTAACCCAAATTCTGAAGTCCTTGCTCAAAATTCAAAATGAAATTATTATTATGGGGGAAAAAATGCATTATAGTATTTGCATTTCTAAAAGCATTTAAAACATACAAGTAATCATTCAGAAAACGGAGTAGTACTTATGGCATCTCATTGGGATATTAGATCTTACTCTCATGAGGTATCCAGAAGTGCTTTTCAATATTTTAGTATCTGTTAGGCACTGATTGCAGTTTATTTATCTCTCTCTAGCGGATACAGAAGTAGAAGTTAAATATTCCATCTTCCTCTCCGAACTGTATAAGGGACTATCCTGTACTCAAACAAACAAAAAAAAACCCTCTCTTCCACGTCCATGGGTGCCTTTACTGAGTGTGGAGCAGTAGCCACATTTGTACACAGCCTGAAGCCTTTCAGAAGAGCTTTAAGGACTGCTGGCCTTGGGCAGATCCTGCAGAATATTTGTTATTGAATTCTAATATGAGGCATTCCCTTTTCTGTCACCTCCTCTATCTCATGGCTTTTATCCCTTTTCTATTACTTTGCATGTTAGGGCATGGAGCTGGGTATATTATCAAATCTCTGTTTTGTTTTTTTTGCTGTTAGGCTAGTAAGCGAAGGGATGCTTTCATAGCTGAGCACTGCTTCAATAGTTTCCAGCCTAGCTAGTTTTAATTTTTCCCAAATCTGAGTTTTGAAGTTCGTTGCTATGAAGAAAGGTTTGTGTTACACTTCCTAGCAAAACTTTATTTCTGCTACATTGTGGATTGAAAGAGTCCTCAGCCCAGTAGATCACTAGAGTTCTTGATAGCAACTTCAAACCTTGCTGACACTTTAATAAACTGTCACTGAGTTATATGGCACCTGTTAAGTTTATGAAAGAAAATTATCCAGTCTGTTGCTGTTATTAGCTATCAAATTCCATAGACACTGGAGATGACCCTGAACCAATATCCATGACCTGAACCACAGCAAAAATATTTGGAAGAAAATTTTGGATTCCCAGCCTTTGATACAGGTCCACATTTCACAGCCATTTGCTATCATCTCTGTAAAAAGTTGGCCAGAATGGCCAGTCTCAGTTCCCTAAAAACTGGAAACAGAAAGGGAGTCTTGAGCTTCTCTCAAATTTTCAGCTATCTCTAATTATCCTCTTTTTTCACATCTGCTAGACTTGATAGTATACTTCCATGTGAAAGGCTCCAGGTATAAAGAACCTGGAAATTAAGGTCTTTAGCCATAAAACAGGAAAAGCCTGGACCCTGCTAACATAGTTCCATATTGTCCTGCTGATCTGTTCAGTCCCCCGGTGGAAGGGCTCCTGGCTTCATGGCCTCATCAGAAGAAAAAGTTTTGCTAAGGGGCCCATTTCATTCAGGAGTCTAGTAACACAAGGTTATTTTACAGAAACCAAAACCATCCATTGATCCATCAGTATTGCAGACACAAGAGAGTCGGGGAACATTTCAGCCTTGCACTTTTCATCTCTTAATTGATTTTCTGAAAGTGGGACTTTTATTTGGGCTCTTGTCCGTGCCCATGCTCTGGTATCTAATAAAGTGCAAGTCCACAGGGCAGTCTTAGGTGGAGAGCCCTCTCGCCTTTATGCAACTGTATGTTTACTTGAAACTTGTGAGCGCTCACTTATCTGTTATTCTTCTATTTTTCTATCAAATTGTGATAAAATCAGCCAACTACCTTAAATGTTATCGGAGAAGGACATACAGACTGACAGCCCACCCCACCTATATTCACACAAGCACAGTGTCATTGAAAAGCCTATTTCCACAGGAAATTAGATTAAGAAAACTATTTAGATTTTTCTTTAATGAATAGGAAGAAAAAAATCATACTCTGAATATAGTTCCTCTAAATAGGCTTACCACGATGAAGAGGTCCAAAGAAAAGACCACCCCAGACTCAGAGGCCCAGTTATGCTGGGAGAGATTTGCTTTCATTGTGTGAACTGCCATAAAAATAAGCGCTGGGATCTTTAAAATCTGCATGTTGGATTGCCCTGCTGAAGAGCCATAAGGAGCAACAAGGCAGCTGATGGCAAACAAAAGGCTGCCGGGGCAAACATGCTTAGCAGCACCAGTTCCCAGTTTAAGTGCTCTTATCTGCCTTGCAAACAGTACAGGTGTGTCATTTCCACATGCTACAAGAGCCACTTGCTTGTTTTTCACAGTCTTTGAAATGCTGTGCAGAGAAAGCCTGAGCTGTTATCATAATTAGAGTAGATACATCATTTACTGGAAGATTTAAATGCACTGTAGTAGCAGACCTGTAGTTGACACTCACTGGGTGCAATTGAAATCTTCCGTATTAGGAATGCTTCTGAGAAGATTTTTGTAATCATCAGTAATAGATAGTAAAATAAATCCACAGCTATATCCTACAGACTGCAGCTGTGCTTCTGTTAAAGTAGTATTAACTGATGATTTTTAAATCCTTCTGTCAGCTAGAACTGTAAGCACCAAATACTCCTGTGCAGAAGAGAGCTCATCCTGGGTGATACGTGTTCCTGAGCATGAAAGCGCTGGTTTATGAATAATGAAAGCACCAAGGCAGAATCACACCTCAGGGCTTCGCTCCCACAGTAAGCTCTCCAGGGAAAAATCCTTGTGTCTCCATGTAGCTCACTGTGCAACAGTGGTCTCAGCTATCATATTGCAGCTAAGACTAGTTGTGGCTATGTAGAATCATGATATAAAATAATACAAAACACTAATGTAAGCCTTTACCCAGATGGACAGTGTGCTGAACCTCAAATTGTTCAGTCGGGTGAGGGTCTCATCTAACTGATTCTGGTGTCACCCCTTCAGGTATCAGTAGCATTCAGCTTCCCGAACATTGTTGTGTTCAGCTTCGGTATAAGAGAAACTGAACAAAAAGAGGAGGTGAAAAGGAAGAATTGCAGAGAGAGATGGAAGATAGAACAGAGAGAAGGATGCAGCCGTGGAGAAAGTGGAAGCTGTCTAATGAGAAATGCAGTGTTTCTGTAAGGGCACCAATGCGTCCAGGCTGGCACACAGGCTTTGCTCACACCCTGACTTACTGTACAGGCTTCTGGTTAACTGAACAAATATGCCCAATAAAAACCGAACCAACCTTGAGGGGGACATATAGATTTAAATTACAGCAAGATATTTATGGACTTGTTTTCCAAGCCTGGAGAGTAATTGAAGAAGCCTCAAACAGCACAACATTCACCAGCTCTGTTAAGGGAACCCAACACTTCACTGGGAATGAGAAAGGAGGGGTGTTAAGCACTATATAGTTACTCAGGTTTACTGTAGTAACATCCAGGAGCCCCAGCCATGGAGCAGGAACCCATAGCAACAGTCACTGTAGGAACAAAAAGCAGCTTTGCAAACTCAGTATCCTTGTAAGATAAGCACGGCATTGATAAAGTAAAGCACAGAGAGGTAAAAAACTGAAGACTATGGTATTAGTGGCACTGTTACAAAAAAGAACCCAGGAGTCCTGGCTCTCCCTTCTTAGGCCAAACTGCCTAAGATGCATGACATAAGAGGTGGTTTCTTTATGGCATAAAAAAATTGGTGACCAACCCTACAGGAGAATAATTTACTTATACAACCTGGGAGGAAAAGGAAATGATGGAGAGCTAGCAGAAGCTCGTTTACATGGTTCTGTTATGTAAGTATTATGTTTGCTTTGTTTTCATTTAGGAATCTACAAAGGACATTGCTTCCGAATCAACCATTTCCCTGAAGACAATGACTATGACCATGACAGCTCAGAATACCTTCTCCGTAAGTTGAAAAGTAATACGTAATACACAGGCTTAACAGAGGTAGACAGAGAGGCTTTCCTGGATTTCTCTTCTGTAAAGTCAAACCCACGTCTTTCTCATTGCAAGAGATTAGCCCGAACTGGGTGCAAAGAGCAGTGATAATGTATATCCAGTTCAGACTGCAGACAACACAGGCCATGACCCTTCCTTCAGCCAGGAAAACTCACACGATTCTGGTGCCCATTCTCTAAAACATATGGAAATTTTTCAAAAAAACCCCTACAACTATCATTCCCAGCTCATAGATCATAGAGAATATTTTACAGAGAGAATATTTATCGGATTAGTGTATCAAAAAGGAGTGCGAAGAGTGAGTTAATAATAGGCAGCAAAACCTAGATTTCTGGGAAGGTGCATCAAGAAATCTTCTAGTCCAATCCCCTCCTCCAAGGCAGTGTCAGCTATCCTTGTCATCTCCGAGAGACATTTATCTGGTCCAAGGACAGAGACTCCCAGCACTAACCAGCCTATTAGGAAGCTTTTTGTAATGCTTAAACCCAACCTTTAGGCAATTTAAATCTATTACTTCTTGTCCTATCCACTATGGCCACAATGGACAGATTATGCCCTTCTTTGCAGAGCCTCTTATGCCTCTTATGAAAGTTGTATCATGTTCTCTCGTCTCCCTTCCCCTATAGGGGCCAGGCATGCAAACCGGCCATGTCTTCCCTGAATACATGAAATGCTCTAAGTTCCTGCTGACAGCCCAGCAAACCACCTGCTGGTGCTTGCAATAGTGGAAGTAAAAATGCACGGTGGATACTCTTGTTCTCACTATTTTTTCCATCACACCCTGCTTCAGCTGGGGCTAAGCAAAGTGATGCCCTCCCACCAAGAAAGCAGCATGTCCCTGCCTACCAAAATAATCCATACTCGCTACTGCACCTTATAATGCACATTAACCCACCAAGGCTGCTAACACCCTGTGGAGATTAGTGATGATTGCTATTTTAAGGGGAAACCATGGACAGAGACCAGAAGCTTTGGCCGTCTTCCTCCAAGAGGGATCTGAAGTGCATCACTTTGGAGGAGAAACAAGCCTCATCCTTTGCAGCTGCTGAGCCACCTCCCCATGCAGTGAAATTACTGCATTTTGGGAAGGAAGCTGAGATTTCTGCAGGTAACAGCAAGGTTTCAGCATGAATGTGGGTTATGGTTTCCCCTGCACGGACAGTCGGCCGTTGCTGCTCTGCAGTGGTGTGTCAGACCTCACATAAGCAATGTCAGCTACCAACCTGACCCTTCAAATAAGGGTGATTGTTTCTTTTTCCTCCTGATGACCGTTCATTCATTTCATACAAAATCTTAGAACTTGAGTGTAAAACTTCATGAATCCTGCAAAATTTGAGTTAGATTTCCCTTTCCACATTGGACTCCTTACCTAGTTGTTGCTTTTGTACAAAAGAGCTGACCACCAAAGCTAAAAGAAATGCCCATTACAAGGGAAAGAAACTGCAGTTCACACGGTGTTTGGGAAAGCTTCAGGGAGCAATGAATGAGGCTGCTGGCTCATGCATACAGCAAGTCAAAATGCTCTTTAATTATGCTCCTATTAATTACCTGAAATAACACTTAGAAACCACTCTGTCCTTCTGCTCATTTCTGGGAAACAGCTTCTGTTTGCTAAGACAGAAAGAAAAAAAATCTCTTAGAAAGGTACAGTTACCAGAAAACCTAGATATTTTTTCATCTTTACTCTTGTCAATTTAGATCAGTCATAGTGCTTGTGTGACAAGATTTCAGTGCTCAGGCTAAGGCAAATTAGCAGAGTGTGAGCATGGCTGCATTTATCTTTCATGCAAAGCCTTGGAACTAATGTTAAATTGATACCAAGTCAGCTTTAGGAAAGAAATATCATTAGTAAAAGGACTGTAAATGAAAGAGCAATTAAGTAGGATTTTGATAAAAGTGTCTTATGCCTTCTTTATTTGGAGAAAAGGGAGAACTGGGAAAACAGTGTACAGCTCCTCAGTAAGACAAGAGATTTGAGCTAAGTGCCGGGGGTAAATTGTTTGTAAGTGTACTTGTGACTAATGATCCTAAACCCTGTTTTCAAAAGTGACTAAGTCCAGGCCTGAAAAATAAGTTGGTCCAAGCCTTTATGAATTCTGCAAAATCAGAATTCAGCTGCTCCCACCACAAAGGATAGCTTATCCTCTCATAGTCTGCATAGAAAACAGGACTTTCCTCTTTTAACTTTTACAAGGAAAAACCCAGTTCTACTTAAAATGCATGCAGCTGACAGTAGAGATTACTGAAAGGTTATGTCTCTAACTCCAGCAGTAAAGAGCTCATAATATCTGTAACAGGGACCGAATGATTGTCTAGCTAGACACAAACACTGAATGTTTTCAACCTGTTTAAAAGGAGATCTGAGACGTTGCTCCCCATTTTTGCCCTCTCTGCAACACGTTGGCAATCTGCTGTCTCCATATCATCTGTCGTGCTTTTTACCCATTTCTTGGCACAAGTCTTTTGAAGGGATGTGTTGGGGGTAGCCCTTATCATTTTTCATCTAAGTCAGGAAAAGGGAAAAACTGTAGTTTCTGTGCAGGCAGATTCTGAACTGTGTAGGTGAGGGCACCACACAGCCACATTTTGTGTATATTGTGCTCCTGAAAAGAGTAGCATTTTTGACATTTCAGCCTGCTCCACAATTACCAATCTAATATGGGCATCAGATAAATGTAAATGTTACAGAGTGTTAGTAGAATCAAGCCCTGGTTCAAACCCTACTGAAATCAGTGAAAAAAAAGATTGATTTTAGGGGGCTTTGGTCAGGGTAGGAGCAAGAGTCCAGAATTTCCCGTTTGTCATTCAGGCTCCTTCCTAGAAAGCCAAACGAATGACAGCCACGGTGACTACTAATATGTGCAAAGAAGCTTAAACAAGACCCCTCCTATTCAATCTTCYCTGATGACAACACACCCCACTCCATGTGTATCTTTAAAAAAAATCCCCTTCACATGTCTGTACAGAGCCCCAGCAAGGGGCAAAGAGAGCTATCACCACCCTGCAGGCTGCATGCACAGAAAGCCGTTCCAGCCCGGGCCTGCCACCTACCTCCCCTGCACACACACGGCAAGGTGCAGGGGCTCCTCTCTCTTGCATTTCTGCAACCACACAGAAATCAAGCTGTCCCTATCCAGCACCACATCGAAGCATGTGCATATCTCCCTTTGTGGTAAATAAGATTTAAGCTGCTCTTATTGCCATTGCTCACACAGGGCCCCATGAGTTATGTGAGGACATTGGGGGTCTGCTGTGGCACAAAAGTACAGCCGTAAAGAGGAGGACCAGGGCCCCTGGTTCATGTGCATTTCTACAGTTTTGTACACCTCTTCCCAGTGCTCTGTAGCATCCATGTTTTAGAAGTCTAGCCTGTAGGGTCTGCTTACCTTCTGCCTTTCAGAAGAGAATAAAAACCAGAGCAGAAAGCCGGAGCACTCAGCCCCGTGGGGAGGAGCAGCACAGCACGCTGCAGTTTCTTCACGAAAGGAGGTGTCAGAACAGATCGTGGTGCACAACAGCCTATGCAAACAGACAGGACGGGAAACAAGAAAAAAAAGTAGGGGAGAAAGCAGAAACCAGAGTCTCTTAATATTTTTTGATATGCTGTTATTTTACTACCAGTATCAGGAGACATATGTAAATTCTACACATTACATATGAGCTTACTTTTACATTTCAGAACTAAAAGTACACATTTTAGGAAAAAGCCCCATGCTGTTGTATAGGAAGACAATACCGTATGTTTTGTCTCTCTTCACATTAATTACCTAATAAAGAAAAATTATCTCTGGAGCGTATTACTAGAAGTAGAACAACCCACACTGTGTATTTGGCATGTCTAGCAAGTTCCTTCTAATAATACCACCGAAGCATTTTAGGAAAGCTTTTTAATTTAATTGAAACCATTAAAAACAGCATGAATATAAAATACAAAAAACAAAAAACAGAGAAGGCCAGGCCACTCTAGTTTTTAAGCCTGTGCTGCTTTTTCAGGTCACTAATAAGCAGCCAGTGATTTGGGATATGTTAGTGTCTGAGTGCACAAATGTAATATCCTCAGAGTGGAAGGCTGAATCTTTTTCTAAAAATTGTCTTTAAAAACTGACCCAAGAGTCAAGGCACCACTACCTCTTGGCGCTCATGCTGGGTTATACCCAGGACAACAGAACGCACTCTCAGCATTCGCCCTGCTTTGATTAGTGAACTCACACCGTCATTACTTGGACTCGCCAATTATTGCAAGACACTACCTGAATAGTAATGCACCAGATTGTTTGAACTGATTTTAGAGCTGCTTAGGAAATGCCCCATCTGCAAAGGGACCCGTGTAGCAAAGTTGCCAGCTACGGCGGGAGATGTGCGTTCCTCACCGTAGCAGATCAATACAAGCAAAGGCTTCCCAGCAAGCACTGTCTTTTTTTGTGTGTTTACACCAGCCTGATGGGGCCTGGGTGCATAACGTGGGCTCCTGGGGGGCTGCAGCACGCACAGGAGCAATGCTGTTATTGAACGCCCACTCCTGTCCCTCTTGCAGTGGGTGGGAGTTTTGCCACCAGTTACCGAAGGAGGTGGGTCGAGCTCTGGTAAATAGCCAGGTTAGAAAGCAAATCACTAAACTGGAGGAACCACTGCCATCAAAAGTAAAATGAGAAAACATCAGCTATAACATCTGGCCATTTCTCCGTGAGAAACGGGCACCGCTCGCTGTGCCTGTCGCACAGGAAGACGGCACCCAGCAGAGACCACGCCATTAACAGCTCCGTATGAGCAAATTGGGCCAGATGGTGGTTTTCTCCTCTCCGTGTGCTCGGCCCTGGGGGTCCCCYGTGCCCCCCCATGTACCAGGGTGCTTCCCCCGCCAAGGGGCCACTGGGGACAAGCCTCTGCCTCCAGCAGCCTGCAGCATCCCCGGCCCCGCTCGCTTCCCTCCCACCCACCTGCCCCCTCGGTTTTTGGGGCAAGCCTGGATTTCCACAACGGTATTCTGCACTTTACCTCCTCTTCTGCAAAGGATCCTCTCCATAGATAGAACAATATGACTTTGTTCCTCAATATTCCTGTCAGGAACTACCAAGTTAACGCCTTTTGCTTTTACAACACATTCTTGTCCCTTCTGCCTGTTTATTTTTCCTCCATCTTTTCATTTCCTCCTTTCCGCTTCCCTTTTGATTGCTTCTTAGTCTGTTAGTGACCCAATTTCAAAAGCTGGCTTGAAGTAGTATTTTGAATTTTTTTCAGGGATTTTATAGTCCATGTTGATGAATGGACTGAAACATACAGAATTTTAAATGCTTCCACTCAGCTGCCAGGAAACTAAACACAGACATCTGAGACACACTTGATAAAATGTCTTCCACAGAAGTCTGAGCRACCTCAATATCCTTAGTACTCAACGAGAGAAAAAGCGTTGGTAGCTGTGGTAGCTGGTAACACGAACACTAGACTTTATAAGCTCTAATTTGCTCACCTTGTGCATATCCCAATCTGCTAAAGCCGTCCCAAAACCGCTGCACRGTTCGGAGTCAGCTCCTGAATCTCTCAGCGCCGCTCCTGCGTGACGACGCGCGTTACCTCTCTTACTCATGCCTTGGCAGAAACGTCCCGTACGCGGTGGCACCCGATTGTGGCGGCAATGCCTGGCCTCCTAGGAGAAAACACCAAAGATGTAAGCCTCGAATGAGAAGCGACTACAGCCACAGCTGCTTTGTCCCTCTCGCATTAACTACCCATTCACAGCCTTGGTGCTAAAAAAATTGCCTAGAAATGCAGAACCAGTGCTAATTCTGGCAAAAGCCAAGGGTTACCTTTTGAGAATTTGCCTTGTAATCTCCGCACTAGCACCTGAGGAGRCATCTGAAATGATTATTATCTGTCTTGTCTTTCTTCTTATCTCCCCTGCAGGCATTGTCCGCGCCTCCAGCGTGTTCCCCATCCTAAGCACGATATTACTGTTGCTGGGAGGACTTTGTGTTGGAGCAGGAAGGATTTACAATAGCAAAAACAACATTATTCTCAGCGCCGGGATTCTTTTTGTTGCAGCAGGTATGTTCTCCCTGAAATTGAGTCCTTAAGAAGTGCTGCCTTCCTAAACTGAAAATRCAAAAGTGCAGCCAAGGCTTGGCAGAGAAGCAATTCCTCCAGCAGCAAGGCTACCCGAAATTATCTATCTGAGCCACAGTAAGGCCAGGCTTTCTAAAAGCGCTTAGGGATGACTGGTGCTCTGAGCCCACTGAGAGGCACAGAAGAAAGGTGCTACATCATGTCCCAGGCTCTTCTTCTGTTTCTTGAATTTCCTTCCCACACTTTAAATTCCTTCAGTGCATTTTTATTGCAGGTAGGCATCGCTGAATCCTGTAAACAGCTTTACACTGTTGATATGTTTATGCCACCAATATGTTCATATCCAAAGGAAGAAATCCTGTTTGCCTTACTCACTCCTGATGAAAGCAAGCACACGGCAAGCAAGTCATATTTAGCGTTCGAACCTAATACAAAGCTTCAAGCTTATGTTTCCCATTGAAAAGCTTGTTGGTATTTCTCTCCCTATACTCTAACCTGGATTGAGGGCACTAGCAATGTCAGACTAGGCAAATTTCTTAAGATAAAAATACGTTTTTGAAGCCATAAAATAAGTAAATTCTAAAAAAGCTTTTAGCTTTCCTGGAAATAAAGTTTCAGGAAGCTAAGGTAGGTAACATGCAGTTTTTACACTACTTAAAAGGTATTAAAAACTGAATCAGGTGCCTCCTACATCGAGGGCTTTTTTTTTCTCCTATATGATGGGAGAAAAAATTCACCTGTGATATGTGAGCATGTTTTTCACACTAGAAACATCTCAGAGAGTCAGCCACATTGCTAATATCTTTCCCTGAAGCCCAGATTAAGCATGCTGTATTCAGATGAAAATTCAGCAGGGTAAAAGAGAACTTATGTTGATCAAGGTGAACAGCCATAGCYCTGAGCTCAAAATATATTTTTATTATTATCCTGAATGTTAGAATCCCACTAACAATTTTAGTGAGTTCCCATTTGTGACTTCTTTCCCACCATGGCAACAAAGAGACGGGGACAGATCCTGCACTGCTGAATCCTTTGGGATCTTTGCAGGCAACCATGAACCACTGTGACCATGCGGATAAGGACACTGCTGGCGTCCAGATGTGGGCCTGCTCTTTTCTTTTCAATAAATAAAYGAAATCTTTAGCTAAATGAAAGAATAAATAAATTGAATGACATTTCCTGGTCATAATTTTAGAACCATTCAGGTCCAGAAAGAGCCATAGTTTGACTTTTGCCTTCCCAGCCACATAATAACTGATTCACGTTTCTCTCTCCAGGACTAAGTAATATCATAGGGATCATTGTCTACATATCAAGCAATGCAGGTGACCCAAGCGACAAGCGAGATGAGGACAAAAAGAACCATTACAACTATGGCTGGTCTTTTTATTTTGGAGCCTTGTCTTTTATTGTGGCTGAAACCATAGGCGTTCTGGCTGTGAACATTTATATTGAGAAGAACAAAGAGCTGCGGTTTAAGACCAAGCGGGAATTCCTTAAGACTTCTTCCAGTTCTCCTTATGCCAGGATGCCAAGTTATAGATACAGGAGGCGGAGGTCCAGATCCAGTTCTCGATCTACAGAACCTTCCCCATCTAGAGACATTTCTCCGGTTGGCATGAAGATAGCAAGTACCATTCCCATGAACGAAATTTCCATGTACACTCTTTCCAGAGAGCCCTTGAAGGTTACAACTGCTGCCAGCTACAATGCAGACCAAGAAGCCAGCTTTCTGCAGGTTCATAACTTCCTTCAGAAGGAATTTAAGGAAGGACTCCATGTCAACATGGTCAACAGGAGAACGACGCCTGTTTGAAATACTTTGCTTCCTTATGCTTTTTGAAGAAAATCAAAACATAATGGATCTTTCATGAAAGAGAAGGAGCAATGTTAAAATACCCTCTCACCTCTTTAATTGTGGCATGTGTTGAAGTAGCAAGTGGAGATCCTCTGGACCTACAAAAGATATTACATGCTCATAGCTTTTTTTGAAGCTATTTGGAGTTTGTTTCTTTCAGTTCTTGGTGTCRCGAGATGAAGGCAGTTCATGTTCCTGCACTTTTGTAGTGTGTACAATGTCTCAGTGAAACTGCGAAAGACTTGCCACCAGTGTGTTTTAAAGGATTACAGAAGAATTGCTGTATGCCTTTTTTTTCTAAAATTGAGATCCCATACTATAAACTTGCAAATATAATTTATAACCAAGCCCAAGGATGAATATGAACTACTCCTCAAGTGATCCACTTTCCTTTGACACAGGAGAAGCTTTGCCTCTTTAAAAAAAGAAAAGAAAAAGAAAAGAAAAATATGGCTGAAACTGGCCTGCGCTACTGAAACTGTAGGGCACCCATGTACTGAGTGTTACAGGACTCCCTGACGGGGCAGTCTTCAGGGAGTCTTCTACTTCTGCTCTTAGGCATAGCCCTGTGCAGCGGGGTAAGGCGTCCCTCCAGGCAATGCAGATGAAGGGGGGAAAAGAGGGTGGGTGCGTTTGAAAACACCTAGAAGGGGAAGGATGAAAGTAGGTGGGACTTGAGCATATTGCAAATATCATTTCTTGCCTAACATTTAGAAAACTTGAATTCTCATTCGACTAGCCCTAGTGCCTGACCCTGCAAGGTGCTGAGTGCTGTCAGGAGCAGGCCCCTATAGACTACTTATTGCGAGAGCAAGAAGCAGAGCTGGGCTGGGGTGGCCAGTGCGGGCGAAACCGCTGGTTCCATGCGATTGCATTCCTGTTTTCCTTACTGCTTCACAAGTGCAACACTAACGCTAAAGGAAACTAAGATATCTAAGCAATGCGTGTAAGAAAATGAAAAGCTAATATGTTTGGACTAGCAAATCTTCCTGCAGCAATGGGAACTGAGCGTTAACATAATGGATGACAACTTTGTATTTTTTAAACTAGAACAAAAAATGATCACCATTTATGAGATATTTATTAAACTCTTTTTATTATGAATAAGTGCCGCATGGTGCAAGGTATAGTTGCTTTTAGATGGAAACGATGGTTCAACCTAATTTAATTTATTTTGTAATGATGAATCTACTTATGTGCAAGAGCCCACAGAAAACTCTATGCATCACATAAGGGAGGGGGGCTAATTTGTACCCATTTTGCTTCTGTATAATGTTTCTAAAAAGGTCTGAAATTTTCTTCTTTTAAATTTCTAGTTTTATTTTTACATTTAGGCTTGGATTCTCAAAGCTCAAGGGCCTGATTCATAGGTCATTTACTCTGATAGCAGTCCCTTTGATTTCAGTGACCACTCGACCAAGCCTTATGAGAATTAGGTGCCCCCAGATGAATTAGGTGCAATGAGAGAGGAGCAGCTAATTCCTTTAGATTACTTTGAACATATCCAGGTCTTGGTCTTCTTTGCCCTGAAAAATCTTTTGTACCAGAAGACTAAAGAAGTGGTGACAAGAAAAAAACATGATTTGGAAAGATTGATTCACTGATGGTGGGCGATCTCAGCCAAATTGTTAAAACCTCTTTAATCTTTTAATTTATACCATAATGCCCACAGTGTCAGTGACTCTGATATTTTGGATACAAGGCTTTCAGCTAGTGGAATGAAGTCCTCCAGTGAAACCCTGCAGGAGCTGCCTTAACATCCCAAAACGCAAGTTGAAAGAAACTCCTAGCAAATCCTGCTTAGGCCTCTCTCCCTGAAAGAACCAAGACACAGTTCTCAATTTTAAAGGAAAGTCTTCCCCTAGTCACTTTTATGCTCTGTTTAGCCTTCAGCCTAGCAGATAGATACATCATTATTTTGGCAAGCAATCCCATGAAGGTGGACTGGAGCCTTCATCCCTGTTTAAGAATTTCCATTCAGGTTAAAACTCTGCTGGGATCCTTTTTCAAACCTCTGAATTCTGAGAGCTAAAGTAAATGGAGTGATGGGAATTATTTAAAGGTGGACAAGATTGTGCTACTTCCTATATCAAGACAGTATGAAGAAAGGTATTACACAAGGTTTTTAAAAAAATTCAAACAAGAGGCAGACAAGAAAACTTTTTTTACCTGCTTTTCAGCTAGGACAACATAAAAAAGTTCTAAAATTATTAAAGTTCTTGACAAAAGGTTTTTTTTACAAAAATCTTTATGCTTTGAAACAATAAATTATTTCCTACTTTTTGAGACTTCGTAATATTAAAATACTTTGATTAGCTATGATAGAAGTAGAAGTTTGCAATGAAAAAAACCTTCTGTCTCATTAGTGTGTCATACTAAGTGCTAATTAATTTACATCTAATTATAGTCGATGTACTTTTCAAGTGCAATTTCCCAGAACTATTTGTTTCCCACTGTGTTAATAAACTAATAGTTAGAAATAAGTCCTCATCTGTGTTTACTGTAATTAAGAATAAAATCATTCCCTTTAAAACCAGGAGTTAGATGTAGGCTGTCTTTTAAACTCATGTACATTGAACTGAAAGGTGACAGTGTGAGGTTTGGTTTGGTTTGCTCTTTGGTTTTGTCTTTAATCATCATTTTCCAGTGAATATGTTTAAAACCAACAATCTGATTCCAGCCAAAGTCTGCAGCTTCTGTAAAGCACTGGTCAGACCTGCAGAGGCATGTGGGAATGTTTGGACAATACTTTTACGCTACGTCCACAAAACTTCTTACCAAATGTTTTAGGATGTTCCTCTTAGCCGCTGAGCCAGCTGACCATGCAGCCGTTTTCGTTCAGATCCTCTTCCCCTAGAGGCTGTGCTGATTTTCCCAGCTCTCTGCTCTCTGAGTGCAAGATGTCGAGGTACGGACACGTTGCCCTACTTCGGTCTGAGACAAAGCATTTGCTCGTTCTTGAACAGGCACATCTGAAAAATGGAATTTAAGCAGGGACCTATTCTTCATGGTGCGATACACAGTCTGGACAGGGAACAAAAGCATTAGGAGATAACAGGGACCTGGACTTTGGTCTCTCTGTAGGAGAAAGAGAGACTGTGCTTTAAAGCTCCATAAGTCATGGTCTGTGTCAAATCACAGTGCACTATTTTGTTCAACCAAAGCAAAAAATGTTGTTTCATTTGAGATTTCCAGTGAAAAAAATCCTCCAAAAATCAGTCTTTTCCTGTGGAAAACTTTGATTCTGACAAAACTGAAAAATTTGCATTCCTACGCATGAACAGCGTCTTTCTCTGTGGATAGTCTATCTGAAATAAATTAGATTATTCTTGGACTTTGAAACCACACAGTAATAGTTAAAAACAAAACTCATCTGTTCCTCCACATCTCTTTGTTTCTCCCTGGACAGCATCTAATACAAATTAGCCCCACTTTCTGAATAAGGCCTGCAGATATCATCATCATATCATTAACAGTAATCAGTCTTTTGATATTATCCTATAATATCCTATAATTCTCTATAATAGCAGACCTAAAAAGAAATGCTATTGGATCAGATTTGATCTTCTGAGAAACAAAGTTTCAGGTAYATTGTAAGCTCTCTCTTCCTGGTTTCTTATAAAGAATAGTAGTAAAATGAGAAATTACTTCATATGTCCATATTTCTAACAATAAACTATTTTTATATTTCCTTTTCTTTCTTTATGTATCACACTTCCACAAGGGCTAATATACCATGTCCCTTGAGGTTACATTTCTGTCTGCAGTTCTAAAATGTTATTTCCACTGTGCTTCAGTTCTACCAGTATAATCACAAGTGTGTATAATGTACTTAATCCTTAATTTTTAAATAAACCATTTTAAATGTATTTTTTTGTGTGTGGAAAAGGTATATAGATTTTAACTTCCAGATTCTCTGAGATTTCTGTGTTTATTTTTTCACCTTTCTACCTACTTTGATTCAGGCTGGGAATGTTATCAGCAGCCAGGATATGAGAGAAAAATATATTCTTGTGGTGTCCCACAGATCAAGAAATCTCCAAGACAAACTATCTTCACAACATTTCCAGGCATTTGTGTAGGAAACTAATGGAAAAGCTTTCTAGTTTCTGAAAGCTTTTCCAACTTAAATTGAACCTTCAAAGGAAATGCTCATTTGTGACCATGTCACTGGAAAGCAATGTGGCAGTTGTGCTGATGTGCTAACATGCCACATAGTTTTCAGAAATGTTTGCTAATTTAATGTGCCTCTGTTTTAGGTGCCCAGTTTGAGACAGTTTGGGTCTTGGTTCCCAGGGGCACTGCAAATCGCCATCAACAAAAATAAGTCAATGTCTTTTGAAGTCTTAGCCCCAAGTCTGTGTTTTCCCTCCCTCTTACAAGGTTTCATGTGAATTCTTTTCCGAGCATCCTTCTCTCCCTGCTCTCGCTCACTGCCTTCTGAAGAAAGCCTCCCTCCTCTATCCTGCATGGTGAAGCTCTCTAAAAGTGTTGCTCTCATCACGATTATAAAATCCCCAGCTGTACAAACGGCACTGAACACCAGTCAGGAGTTCAGCAGCCTCTCTTCATTCTCAAACATCCTGAACCATTCATTTATCAGAGACAGTATTTCTTCAAATACTTCTTTTAACTGTACCTTCACATTTCCTAAGCCTCTAGATTCTCTTTAAAGATGAAGAATGCATGTGTATCTATATCTGTCTCCCCCTCTCTGTACATATGATCAATTGGCATGGCTGGAGGGAGACAGAGGATTAATCTTTTTAAATGCCTCCACACCCCGTAGTCAAGCCATTTAAAGCTCCAGCCCAAAGCTTCTCTGCTTGGCCTTGAACTAAAATAAATAAAGGCTGTTCCCACATTGCTGAGCAAGGCTGTGGGTAAATAGCGATCCTTTGAGTTGCGGCTACCCTGCTGCGAACAGAAATAAATGAAATGTATCAGAAGGGGAGCTTATTTGAGCCAAGATGAAGTCCTTACGGCTTTTCTGTTTGGGAACTGGAAAAGCCTCCAGCGAGGAGGATGTTCCATTTCCTTGGGAATAAGAAAACTAGTCAACATAGGAGGTGTTGAAAATAAAAGGGAATGAAGAGTGCTCTGCACCTGTCTGCAAAACAGCTCATCTTGCAGCAGCAGTCAGTTTGCTTCCCCAGAGTTAAAGAGACCACTTACCAAAAAAGCATGCCAGGAAAGGCTTTTCATTATTTTAGGAGAACAAACCTGCAGATAAAATGCACAGGCAGTGATAGAGATAGTCCTAAAGAAGTATTCCCGGTGCTGTGGTCAGAAGGGCTGCAGAGCTGGTGCCAAGAAAAGGCCTTGTTATGTCGAATGGGTTGTATCTCCCTCTGGTTATCCATAGCAGTCTATTTAAAAACACACACACACACACACACACTTTTCTCTTGTCTTCAGTGAAGCAAAGATTTCAGCCCAAGAATTAGGGAGCTTTTGGAGGGTGCTGTTTGCTGTGCCCTGGGGTATCTGCTACATAGAGCCAACCTGATAACAGGGGCCCCACCACAGCCAGTGCAATGTGGGCTAGGAAGCCGGAACATTGCTAAGGAGATCCCATTTTCAGGAGGCTGTTTGTAGGGCTGATTTGCTGAAAATACATTTGAGCTGAGAGCAGACCAGGCCCAATCTTTGCCACTCTAAATAGCCCTGAAATTTGGAGAGGTTTAGATTCAGACTTTGCATCACAGGCCCCTTTCTAAATCTGAACTAAAGTAGTTTAAAAACATAGACATATCACATAAAGAAAATAACACAAGTGCCCTGGATTCAACAGACCGTAGGAGGCTTTCCTTGCGTGGCACCACATTAGCTATTCTCTTTCAAATCCCCACACATGCTCAGTATGAATCTCCCTTCGTGTTAGCAAGGGACACAACAGACGTTTGAAGACACAAATCTAGCGACTTACTTGCTGCAGTATGTCAGCCTAGAGAAATGACTGCCCCTGCTAAAATGGATTATTCTTCATTTTAATGCATAAAAATAATTACTTCAGAGGCCTGTGCAAATATGTAAGGCCAAAGAGACTGGCCCCCACAAATCCCTGTAATCAGGGGTAGTTTGTACTTACTTGATAATGGTCTTTTATGTAGTTCTGCAAGAAAGGAACTGCAGAATTTGATTAATCTGGTTGTGGTAAATACTGGGTCTGTTCTGGAAGAGATACAGAAAAGTACAAATTTTGGGGAACAGACCCAAGCCAACGACTCTGCTAGGACAAAATAATGCAATAGCTGATCTCGAGACACCTCATTTAGGATTTTCTGCAGGAGAGAAACATAACCATGTCTCTCACACTCACTGCTGCTAAAGTGCAACTAATTATAACCCTCCCTGCTTCCCAACAGGTCCTCATTAATACTCTGTTTATATTTCATGTGATATTGATTTTTAAATGTAGCTACTTGCGAGCTGAAGCAGGGAGCCTGCTGGAACCGTTCAACAGAAGTTTATATACTGCATTCTTCTAGATCTGCAGGCAGGTTTTGGTGTTTCTTTAGTTTTCTGCTCCTCTGGAAGTCAGTTTTGCTTCTGCATTTGTTAGAYACTCACCAAGCCACAAAGAGGACAGTAGAGACCACCAGGCCACTTAGGGAGGCCAGTTTAACCTCCAAGATGGAATAAAAATTCCCTGTAGATTTGGGAAGGGGGGGGGTAAGCCTTTTGGAGACAAGACAAGCCTTTCAGAGCCCACGCAGCACTTTCCCAAGCCAAGCAGCACGACCGAATCCCTGCCAGCACACCCTGAGGCTCTGCCACAAAGAGCAGAAAGCAGCACCTGAGTAGTGCGGATACATCTGCTCTTCTAACAGAGCCACAGAGCTTGTGTGGAACAATATCCCCATAAAGTATTTTCTCTCCCAGGGACCACTGGCTCCAGGCCACGTTTTTAGGCCAGGGACAATGACTCACCTTAGCTTAGGTAAATTTTCAGCCTCCAGGGAAGCCTCTACATCATGCACTGAAGTTCATTGAACTTTAGCTTGTTCACACTCTTGGGTCCTCTCTGCAGAGGAGAGGGAGACAAGGATGAATTTTTCCTTTATCTTTTTGCTTTAGTTGTTTCCCGGTTATTATTCGAAAAATCAGAACAAAACAAAACCCAGAGGAACTTATCCAGATCGTAGTACCTGAATGAGAACAGAAGATGTGATTCTTGCCAACACAGGAGGAGACACAAAAACCAACAGCAACAAAAAAATTAATGAGTTCCCGCTCCTACAGTCTTTACAGGTTGTAATTAGTCTAAAGCATGATCATTAGCAGTTGCTTTCTCAGCAATCAAAGCTTGCTTTGTGCCTGCACTTGCAAACACGCATGAACTTTCCCATGCTCAACTTGCTGAGGGCCTGTGGCATTCCTGGTGTCAAGGAAGTAAAGTCAAGATGCAACTCATAAAATCAACCGATGTCTAGTGAAATTTAACAAGAGTCTACTTCAAAAGAGAAGGCATTACATTTTTAATGCACTCTTTTTCTGTTTTAAAATCTGTTCCCTTTAGGCTTTTCTGCTTTCATGAGAACTCTTGGCTCTGGTTAAGAAAACAGAAATGTAAGCCTCCATAATATTTCTCTGTGTGTGACACTATTCCATTTTTATGCCTCAAAAGACGTGATGTTGTTCAGCTATTTGAAACATAACTCCTTCGGCCAAGGGACAACCTATTGTACACGTACAGCCATCCCTGGGAAGTCCACTAGTGGACTAACACAGGCCTTCCTCAGCCTGCTGCAGCCGACAGCCTCGCTACCCTTGCTTCAGACACAGCCGTCGCTAGCAGAGTGCCAGTGCCTGCTCACCATCTGCACATATGTGGTGCCTTTAATCCTCGGATCCAAAAGTGCTTTGCAAATACTACACCATCACTCTTGTGAGGTGAGGAAGTTTTATCCACCCACCCAGGGGGATAAAAGCCAAAGCCCAGATTCTCAAAGGGATTTGGGAACGTGCCTCTGATCAGTGTTCATTAACTAGCAYCGTTCAATGGCAATGATAAATGACATGCCTTAAATGCCTTTGAGAAACTGAGACCACGTACCCAGGGCTAGACCACTTCTGCATAACTGCAGTGCCTAATCCCCAGGGAGAGCTGCCATCAGCACAAACAGCTAGGAGAGAGAGATGCATACTGCAAAGTCGTCAGTAGCCAGGGACTGACTGGGGTATCAGTGAATGAACACAGAAGAGGCCCAAGCACCTCTTTCCAGTAACATCTAAGTGTAGTCGATTTAGACTCACATCTTTAGGGGTGCGTGCTGCTCTGCTCTTTGGTGCCTGGCTGATCCAAAACCTCTCAACTGGCCTGAGAGGTCTCTACTTTGTTGGACAGGTCCTGACTGGTATCTTCTCCCCTTGAGAAAAAGGACAGAACGGGTTTTGCAGAAGGGCCTCTTGGCCAGGTCCTTCTGAGGACATCTTTTAGTACTCCAGCCCTGGATCTGCCTCTTCTTCGCGAAAATAGAGAGATCAGTCTCTGTTACTCTTAGCATACAGTTTGCTTGGGAATTGGTTTAAACGACTCACTCCATTTAGTGCCTTTCTCAGCAAAGCTGTAAGCGGGTGTTGTTTAGGACTGTCATGCCTTCACCCCGTGCTCACGGCCAGCCTACGCTGGCTATTTCCATGCTCGTGGGTCCAGTTTCCTCACAGACATTTTACATATTTGGGATTCCTAAATGCGAGAGTCATTTCTGAAGTGCGTGGCTGCCAGATTGTACATTTGTTCTGGGGACCTCTTCAGCTGCTTCGATTTGATTCTCTTTTATATTTGATATTCAAGGTGGGGTTTCTAGCCATTTTCCAAGACCCGCTCTGGAGAGATTTCCAAAAAGCAAACTCCGTTAGGGAACAACTCTTTGGGGAAGAGGCCACAGGCTCGATTCAGACTATTTGACTCACACGGCGCAGGACCAGACTCACTCCAAYGAGGGTGCGCAAGAGGCTCGTGTCCCAGCTTGTGCTGGTTTCTGCCGGCTCCTAAGACACTATGGACATCGCAAGGGCTCTCAGATGGTTTGAAGCCCAAGCCCAGCACATCACAGCCCCTGAAGGAGAATACGAGCTCTCAGAGCAGCATCGCGCCAGGGCAGAGCTTCTGGACGGCATGTTCTYGCCTCTCTGCAGCTCGCTGGTCGCGATTCGCAGACGTGGAGCAATCTGCGCTAGCAGGATTCAACACCAGGGTTCAACCCTTTTTTCCCCAGCTTAGCGCTTTCAATCTGTGAGTCTAAAGCACTTTACTGATGTTTTACTGACCGCCGCTTCGTGAGGCAGCTTCCTTCGGCCATGCCGCTGCCCCCAGGTCTCCAGCCCCCGTCCTCGTCTCCTTCCCGGCGGGTTTTGCCTTCACTTCTTCCTGCAGCCATCACTGACATGCAGATAATGCTGTTAAATCCTGTTTCAGTTACAGTTATTTTGCATCATTATTTTTCTAACTCACTCTGTCTGTTGCCTGCGYTCCCCTTCTGCCCTTACCTCATTGCTTCGAACTGTCCTCCTTAATTCGAGCCGACACCTCTGTACTTTTATCTTGACATCGAACTGGGGTGTTCACGAAAGAGYGCTGGAGCAGCTCTGCCATTATCTTGACACGATAACATGGTATTTGGAGATTTCCACTGACATTTTTCCAGCCGTCGTCTTGACATTCAGGTACTGTCGCCGTCACCRGTTCGACATCGCAAGTGTAACGTCACCTCCACAGTGGCCTCAGCACTGGCATTATCAGGAAATTATTTTCCCAGTCAGAGGAAATACCAAAGGCAAGGAGATAGGCTGGGGACATGCCGGCAATTGAGATTTAGGGGAGCGGGAGTTGCTCCCCGGAGAAGTAAGGGATCCGTGGGGCAGCGCCACAATGGCTGGTGTGYAGTGCACTGGAGACAACGCAAAACACCACGGGCTGGATAAAAAAGGAGCCACATCAGCCACAAAGAGGGCAGTTTGAAGGAACCAGTGATACCAGTTACAGCAAGCATCAAGGCAAACCCCGGCTGGTGGGAAACAAAGAAAACGCTCTGGAAGGTTCAGGATGAGAAAAATTATTCAACAGGCGCAAAAAAACAGGAGCGAGAGGCAATTTTGTGGTTACTCCTGTGTGAAAAACTGTGGGGCTTCATTTAAGGTGTATTTCCTGCACGGGGCAGGTTTACAGTGCGCGGCAGCAGGGCAGAAACCCGCCGCCCCGGCCGCGCGCTGTGGTAGCCGTGCGCTGTRGTAGCGCCGCCGCCATCTTGGCACAGGGGAGCAGTTGGGCTGGTTTCCTCTTCCCCAGCCCGCTGCCCTTGTGAGAAACATCCCGCCGCTCTGCCTCCCCTTGTATTTTGTGTGAAACACCAAATCTGTAAAAAAGCCACTCCYGGAAACCATCAGTGTGAGACAGCAGGAGCTGCAAAACGGCGAGCGGGGCCTGCGCCTCCCTCCTGCCCCGGGGCCACCCATGGCGGGGTGGGAGCCAGCCCCAAGGAACCAGCCCCGCTGCAGCCAGCCCCGCCATGACCGGGGATTTCTCTCAGTTTACAAAACGGGGACGAGTATTGTAGTTAGGGCCAAGGGGAAATGAGTGATGAACAAGAAGCGTCAGAGCCAAGGCAGTCAGTAGTTCCCACTGTAAAAAAAAAAAGGGGGGGGGGGAATGCCAAATGATTTTGTTTCAATGTTCTCAAAGTGCAAAACAATTTGCTTAAATTGATGAAACCTGTACTTTCCATAGTTTATATATTGAACTTTAGATACCATACAAAACAGCTCTCAAACCAAAACATTTTCCTTCAGCCTGAACAAAATACGTAGGTTAATTCAAAATTAAATATTTTCATTAAAAAGAATAATTATTTTTTCTCTCTGCTTCAGCCACAGCCAGTTTGTTTTCACCACCATTTCCCCGCTCCGCATGTCTGCAGCAGGGCTTGCGCTGGAACAATGTCCAGCTCTAAACTACTTCTTGCAAATATTGCCGCGAGCRCAAAGCCTGCACCCGCACGTTGTTGGCTTCGGGTCTATTATTCAGCTATTTACAATCAAACCGAGCTCAGGCCCAGCGTTACTACAAGCACAGCTGTTTTTCCTAAGCTAGCTGAAAAGTTAATCCTGCTCATGCCTATTTCTGGGCAGGCTGCAAGTCAGACGACTGCGGCGCTCCCACGGCGGCTGCACYGCCGGCTCGCGAACCCCCCAGGCGACGGCCGGGGAGAGCCGATGATGGCTCCCAGCAGCTGCCCTGGCGGCCGCCCCGCCGCCCGCTCGCCCCCGCGCTGACATTTGAAGACGCCGGGGCGCGCGGGGGCGTCGGGAGACAACCCGCGGCGCGGCTCCACACGAGCGGGGCCCGGCCCGGCCCGGCGAGCCGCCAGCCTAGGCGTCCCCCCCCGGCGCGCGGAGCGGCATGGACGAGAGCAAACCCCTGAAGATCCGGCTGACTTTCTCCGTCATCCTGGTCGGCATCTCGCTCCTCTTCGCCGCCGTGGTGACGGACCACTGGGCCGTGCTGAGCCCCAGGGTGGAGGAGTACAATGCCACCTGCGAAGCGGCTCACTTCGGGCTGTGGCGGCTCTGCACGAAGCGGATTTACGTGCAGGAGCAAGGCGCCAAGGAGAAGGGCTGCGGGCCCATAAGCCTGCCAGGAGGTACGTGACGGCGCTCGTTCCCCGGCCGCGCACAAAGCCCATCGGAGAAAGCATCAGGCGGTTACTCCAGGCAATGTTTAGGAGGTTGTGGGACACGGCAGAAACAAAATACGGTGTCTGTGCCCCTGGCTATTAATCTGACATGGCGCTGCATGTTGCTTTGCTTTCATACTACCCTGCAAACACCACTCATTTTCATTTCCCGTGTTGTGCACATGGGCTGCGTTGCCTTGCAAATATATTTTTAACCATATTTAAGTCATCGGTCCCTGCACTGCCAAGAGAGGGGCGGGTATACAGGGAGAAGGATGGGACGCGGTGGGAATCACGGGCGGGATGGAGGATATCTTGCTGACATCTGCCCGGGGGCCCACGGCGCTCGGGCAAACCCACGCCAACTTCGACGAGCGTCAGCAGAGGGAGGATTTGCAGGACTTACAGGGCCACCCTGTGTGGCCGCATCTCTCGGAGGGTTTCCTGCTTCAAATAACCATGAAGAAACAGCTTTTTTGTGACAGTTATTAAGTCATCCACAGGCTATTTCAATAACAGTCATTGCTCAGGGCTGTGAGCAGGGTTGTGATTTACCAGCTTCCAGAAAAGGGCTGTAAACGGAGTTAGGAATGATTTGTCACTGCTTTCCTGAGTCTCCCTACCTTGCAGTGAAGGAAAGCCCTGGTCTGGCGGCTGAAAGCAGCCTAATCGGATACATTTCTTCATTGCAAGTTATTCCACCGAAATCGATAGGAAGGGTGGCAGAGGAATGATCATAGCTGGTTTCCAGGAAGACCGTTACATTCCCATGGTAAAAGGAGCTCATATATATATATTTGCTGATTGCAAAGTCAGCAACATTCACACACCATGTACTAATATGCTCTAGCCGTGACTGAGCTACGCTGCTTATTGAGAAGGCTAATAGGGAACTGGCTTCTTTCCAGAACAGAAATAACAAGATTGCCTTCATGTTAGACTCGCTGTTTGAAATGAAATATATATGTTAACACATATTTGAAAAGTTCTCATGCAAATCTTACTGCCTAAGCTTACTGCATATGCTCTATATTACCTGCAATCCTTTATCTGTTTGGCAAAATTATTTATTCTGAAGCAAGGAGCTAGTTCACAGTGTTCAGATCTGCCTCTAGCCAAATTTGGGAGTGCGTGATCTGGAAATTTAATGTCTCTCACATAGGCACTTACACATTCCTCACTCTATGTCTTTCTTTGCACGTGGAGGAAAACTCACACAAAAGGAAAATAATAGAAATTGGTTGATAAACACCAAAATTGCACCAACTGCAGGATAAATATAAAACTCATAAATATCCAGCTGTCTCCAGATTTGCAGGCAGGGCAGCACGAAAGTGGCTGCTGTCTTTGACAGACATCAGCATGTGCTTGCAGAGACGTTGAATCACATCTCCGTGCTGCCTGTCTAACGGGTAATTGTGGAGATATCGAACCGAGCCCTCCACCGGCAGCTCAGCCCCACCACGGGCAGCTTGACAGGCTGGTGTGTTTTTGTGGTATTGACAGATATTTTGGAATTTGGATGAAGTCCTGTGTCAAAATAAGCTCGTGAGGTTTCAAACAGCCTTTCCCTTATGAATTACATCGTCGCCTCTGTTATAAAGTAAGACTTAAAACCCCCATTTTACTTACACAGAGGACACAGCATGGTGAGGTGAACAAGTCCCCAGCCACCGAGGATCGCAGGCTGCTGCCACACTGCCTTCGCAGGTCTCTCATTAGACTGATTTCCCACTTTCGGGAAGATGTTGGCAGGGAAACGCTGCAGTTGTGAAACCTGCATTAGTCAAGAAAATGTGAATGAACGAATGTGGTGTAAAAGAGCACAGGTAGACATCAGTTTTCCTGAAAATCATGAGACATAATCAGACATTACTGCTATCACTGGAAAAGAAATATAAGAATTCATCACTGCATTAATAACCATTTACTAGTCACTCTTCAGAGGAAATGGATGGCACTATTAATAATATTTATTAGTTTTTGAGCTTGGCACAGTGCAAAATGTGGAAGATGTCTTGGCTCATAGTCTACAAAGCTGGCCTGTGATTTAGGCAAAGAGGTTTAAAATTTAACAACACTCTTCAGAGGATGTTGACAAATTGGAAAAGGGTTTGGCATGCTGCTGTGCGGAATAAAAATATCAAGGAGGTGACAGTTAAAACTGGGCAAATTCAGATTAATGTAGGGACATTTTTTAACTGTGATCAATGGACCATTGGAGCCATTTACTAGAGGGTGTGACAGAGTCCTCCGTCACTGCCAATCTTTAACTCCAATGTAGGTGTCGTCTTAAAAAGCGTGCTCTTGTGCACCCGCAAGCTGGGTAGCACAGGTGATGCTCTATAGCCTGTGTCTGCCACAAGCAGGTAAAATTGCTCCTGTTAAATACACGAATCTGAATTTAGCCAATTTGAGTCTGATAGAAAAAGAACTAGAGCAAATGGGGTAACCAGCAGGTGTCCCATTCCCATCCATACAAGAGACTCACCCTGCAAGACTACTATGAAGTTAAACTATTCAGACCTACCATCTCTGTGTGTTTCAAAGCCCTTCCTCTGGCTTCCCCTGGCTTTGATGGCCAGGTGGAAACCCAAGGTCTAGCCCCCTCTGTCACTCAGACCTCACTTTAACCTTCAATGCCTCCTCTAAATGTGGCAACAGGTCCTGTCCTCCAAACTTAATATAAGTGACAGTCTCAGATTAAAAGCATCCCTCATCCAGCTCTTTCTAACCATCCAGCATGCCACAGAAACCCCAGTGTTAGCATCCTTCTCCGGTTCAAGAGAAAGCCTGACTCCAACCCCTACCCCGTGCTGACTGGTGATGGCTGCCAGCCCTTAAACTCTGCATGCCCCAAACATCTGCTTATCTAACCTTCATTCCTCCAGGAGGACTCCACGTCGTGGCACCCAGAGGCTCCACCTTAGCTCTTTGCTCTTGTGTTATTGCTTCATCTTGTGACTGCCATAGCTGCCCTCAGGCTCCCCGTGGCTATGAGTGGCAGGAAGGATTGACTCTGCAGAAACAGAGGAAAGATGAATTAGTCCCTTTCCCTGTGCATAGAAGTCATCCAGGAATCGTGGACCTGAAGGGAAGGGGCCAGGAGTGCTGTAAGCGAAGGTGACCAGGAAGGGGGAGGGCAGTGTCTGATGAACCACACTTGTCATCTGAGTTCACACTTGCCTTCAGGACTTCAGAGTCTCTGGACTGGGTCCGTCAGCAAACTAGGTGACATTGTGACAGAGATTATGCAATTAGGGGTGGAGAGAAACAAGATTGCCACAAAGTTTTCATCCATTATAAAACCCATCTTAAAACCTATGCATTATGTAAATGTGGTGTGACACAAACAGGCTTTTCTCTAATTTATGATGTCCCCGAGAGGGACTGAAGTCCCTCAGTTCTCTTGAATAAGAAAGGACTTTGTTGATAGAGATATTCCCAGCTTAGCAGAGCACCARAGTGTCTTCAAACTGAAAACAGTATATCATTTCACCAAAAACAATAACCTGGCTTTGTTCTCCCACAATAACTGCATTTACCAATATGAATACCTTCCCAAAGCTAACTCACTTATGGGATAACCCCATTTATCATACCTTTCAAGAGCTATGCTTTAAGCCACCACACACAGAACCAGCCTCTTTTCCTGCAGATGAGTCCATCTCTGAAAGAGGCTTCCCAGCGCTCCCCAGCTGCTGACCCTGCTTGGGCAGGAGGAGGGATTGCCTTGGCTCAGCCAAGTCGGGGGAGACTTTGGAAGAGCACCCGCTTGAAGACTAGGGCTCCTTAGCACAAGGGTAACACAAATGACCATTTCCTTTTTTGTCTATGTTCTAGTTTAAAAGCAAGTATCACTGAAAAATACATCAGGGTGTGTGTACTAATTTCAGACCCTTTGCCCATCTTCAGGAAAGAACCAGATCCTATGTTCCTACAGAACTAGGCAGCATCCTGTAAATGTGATTTTATTACGATTTACATGTCATTTTATTGTTGGGCAATACTCTCATGGCACCCATATCTGTGGGTCGCTATAGATATTCAAGATAGAAGCAGGAATGGTCTCCTCGACCACACCTGATTTTAGGGTGTTTCTAATCCCTTCAGCAGAATCTGCTCATCCATTGTAGCGCTGTGCTGACCCACACTGAGCCAGCTGCTCTCAAACCAGGGCGGCGTCATCCACTAGTTATCTGTCATATACATAAGTTATCCATCTGCTGTCTACACAAAGCTGTGAAAGGTCACACCATGGCTGGATGTGTTTGACCGCCGGCTTTGCACAGTCAGCACCCTTGGGGATTCCTTTTAGTTCACACTTTTCTCTTCGCAGAATTAATTAGAAGCCAAACCAATGATTTCAAGATGAAGTGTCTCAGCTTCATCCTATCTCCCTACCCTTTAGCAGAGGAGTCAATGGACCCCTGAATCAGCCTCCTATCACCATCAGTGATTTTCAGCCTCAACCACCACCAGGTTGTTGGCAAAGATCTGCAGCTGCCCAAGCCCTGCTTACTCAGGGACACGTTGCTCTCTTGGGCTCATCATTTGCAGTTTTAGTTGCAGATGTTTGAGTTCAAACATATTTGCTCCAGTCATTTGCAGGGCTAATAAAGAACGGGTCAGGAGATGCCAGAGCTGAACAACCATTAACCTAGCTGCAGAGAAAGGAGAACCTGGGAACGCCACACAAGTCAGCTTATAAAAATAGATAACAACATCTCAGAGGAATCTTCCACTAATGGACCACAAAATGCTGCTTTAGAATTGTCTGTCTCTTTGGAGAGAGAAAATAAATTTTCCTTGAATAAGTAACTCTAAAATCTACCATTAATGTGATCAGAGAAACAAAAGAACCCAACTGGTATCTTGTTGCCACTAGAAATTAATGCTGTAAATAGACRATATTTTCACAGAAGGAATCGCTTCCGCAGAGGTTCCTTTGTTCACAGCTGTTAATGGTCAGACACTCTCATGCAGTGTGTCCAAGAGGTGACACGGCGGTTACAGAAGTGTAGTATGTTCCCCCTGGGTAGACGAAAGGCAGCGCACCCTGCACAGTCTCTGTGCACCGGGGACGCTTGCTCAGGCTTTGCCTCATGGCAACAGTCTCACACTGGAGCAGCACATCCCAGCCTGGACACCATGCAGGCCTGCAACGCRGAGCAGGCTTGGTCCCCCAGACTTATTCCCAAAGATTCACGGAAGTTCACTAGCTCCATTATTTAACAGACAAGAAATGCTGACGTTAACAAAGTAGGCACCATCAGTGGTTGTATTTCATGCAGTCTTGGCAGCTTTCCCCTGTTTCCTGCAAGCTGAAGCACAGCGTACAGAAAGAGAGGCGCTGAACGTGTCCTCTCAAGCGTCTGCTCAGGAGAATAGCTCAATCAGAGCGCTGGCGCTGCTTGCAGCACCTCGATGATTGCACAATTCCAGCCAAATTCTTGGCAAACAATTGTTCTCTCAGCTCTGCACCCCCTTCAAACCTTCAATTAAATAGGTTATAAATAGTGAGAACATGCTCCATCCGAACACAACTGCTGCCAAAGCTTAAAATCAATAGGTCCTCAGCAGACCCTTCCCCATCCCACTCCGACGCTTCAGCTGGAGGCTGAAAGCAGCGTCTTGTTCTGGACGTGCAGAGATGCGTTTCATAGCGCTGCTGAGGACGAGTCCCAGACCAGGCACGCACACTAGTGGGGCCTTCTGCGCCTCGGTACCCAGGCCCCAGCCCCCCTGTCATACCATGCCTTGCAAAACAGACCGAGCCCCATGTATTGATGTTTTGTTCCTGCCCTGTGTCTCTCTTTAGAAAGAAGGTGCAGAGTCCAATGTCTCCCAAGCATGGAGAACCATCTTTCTTCTAATTTCCAGCCTCGAGACTTTCCTGATCGGTTTATAACTGTTTGTTCTTGTATCCCTATCTAATGTAAATAGCATTTCTCCTGCCTGCTGTTTATTGCCACCCACAACTCCTATGTATTTATTGACAGTAACCACATGCCCTCGCTTACTTAATTTCACTATGCTGAGTATTAAACCACACCATGCCCAAGCCGTGTCTTTGAGAGACTCAGCTAGAAACTTCCCCCCACTCATTATTCCCCTGCCCACGATTATGATCCTTATTCAGCTTACAACCCCTCTACAGATATCCTGCTTATCTGGCAGCGTGCTCACATAAAGGCCAGACRGAGGAACTCCATTAAGCTCCCATTATCTAACTCTGCTATCTTATCAAATTAAGTTAATAGACTGGCCTGACGGGAGCAAACTTTGATAAAGTCAGGTTGCATGATATTCTGTTTGCCCTTGACTTGTGTGGCTTTAATTAACCTTTCCTTCCTTTTACAATCTTTGTTTGCAGCTTTAGATAGCTAATGTCAGGCATCTGACAGTCAGAAAAAAAAGCTGGATCCTCCCTGTCATAGTGAAATGTCATGGGCTTTGTGGCATTGCTGCAGTCTCTCCGTGCGATGACCGCAGCGCAGTGACCCTAGGAAGGCGCCATGCAGCAAACTTTTCTGGGCTACTTCTTCCCTCCCAGTCGCTGCCGCAGTGAGGGATAGGAGCAGGAGAAGGGAAGATCAGGGAGGGAGGAGGTGGACGAGGACGCTTGATCCTCCCTTTTTGGAGCCCAGGCTTGGCACAGCCGATCCTCGTATGGCCCATACGGGTCCATATGGGGTGATGCTCATACAGAGCAGTTGGCAGAGGCAGCCTGCAAAGGGGAGCAAACTGAGATGCTAACTCAGCTGTGGGCACAGGGAGTCTCATTACCAGGAAATACAGCCGCGGAGTAACGGCCAAGACAGAATGAGAAAAATTATCTGTAATTCATGCTTGAAATAGAAGCACAATCAGTGTGCAAAGCTCTCGGAGGGAGCAGCRTCCAAAAGGTAGCAGAGGTGGCTTCAACCTTGTCTGCACTACCAGAGCCGATGGCCTGCCATGCAAATGCCATTCATCTGCTCCCAAACACAGCAGATTCACCTCAGATTTCTCAGTGTCTCCATCCCCTCCTCTCCCTTAGCAGGGTGGGATACAGCAAAGCCAGTGTGACTGACACGACATGTCAAGCAAAGTTGGAATATTAGAGGAAGTCATCAAACTGGCAGTTTGTCCCCCTATTGCCCTTTTGTGGGAGATGTTCTCCAACAGGAGGGCCTGGGAAGCACAACTTTCAGGCCTGGTAATGCACCCCTTGAGCTGTTTTGATAGACTGAGGCCTAAATCCCTGCAGTAGATCGTTCATTGCCACCTTCATTCTTGAAAGAAAAGTTTGCTGGATGTCTGCAGCARAACTGAGATCCCATTAGCCTGAACCTTATAAGTGTTTTAAGTCTGACACTTCAATAAAAAAGCAAAGTTAATTCTACTGCATTTTATCAGAGGTTCCTAAGCTCACAGAATTAAATTTCCCTTTGTTCTTCAGAAAGCAACTGTTCCTACTTCAAGCACTTCACTCCAGGAGAAAGCTCAGAGATATTTGAAGTAACCACCCAGAAAGGTAAGAATGGAGCCTGAAAAACATTTTCCTAACATTGCATGAACTGGGTGCACAGAAGATCTAATGTAAATGGGTCCCCAGTCCCAAAAATGAGGGTTCAATCCTGGTTCCACTGAAATCAGTGAAGGAATTTCAACCAGTTATAATGTCGGCTGGGATAAATGTAAAAAGGCCCTGAACAAGGTCAAATTCTAGCTTCCTGGGAAGAATAATTTTTATATATGAGTTGCCTCCACTCTTAAATGTGACCTTATTCAAAGTTGTCCCACAAATATGTAACAATGTCAATATGCATCAAAACTGAAAAAGTCTTTTCATCAYAAAAAAATGACATTCATAACATTGACATTATCTTCTACACTCTAAACCTCTACCATCGAAGGAAGAGGACATTAATAAAATCTAAAGAAATAAATCATACCCTGAGCAGAGTCTTGACCCTGAAAAGAAGTACAGAGACTCTATGAAGACCATTAGGAATTTTATGCTTGATATTGATTTTATAAGAAAGTCACATAAAAACCAGAGTGATCAGTGGCAGGAAGGAAGGGAGATCCTGTAAAGACACTTACAGACGGTATTTACACAGCAAGGATCTTGAAAATTGTCTTTCACAAACAAATTACTCATTTCTAATCAGTCCCTGCTAAAGCCAAATATTTTTAGCACTAATCTAATGTGCTCTTCTCTCTTTCTTGCCCTCTCATTGAGGACAAATCCCTTTATAGTTTGCCACACAACATATTTTAGTGTGGAGTAAATGAATTGACAATTACATTACACATATTAAACAATCTGCTCTGCTTCCAGTGGAAATAAAAACGATGGAAAACCCTGCAGCACAGGTTTTCTAAAGAAGCAATTTCCCAAGGCAGGAAAGTTTGTGAATTTTAAATGGGTAAAAGATCATATATCTGAGCTACCTGCTTTTGTTTATTTATATACTGTTAGATCCATCCATCTGATCTTAAAAGTGTATCCAATGATTTCTTGGCCATTTCAGAAGAAATTTGGAAAGAACTTCTTCTCTTTGAAGTAAAAGAAAAAACCTAAGTCACAGTAAAAGATTTTTATATTGAAACTAACTCTTTCAGGCAGTTCTAACACATAGTAAAGAAAACCAAAAAGAAAAACATTAAGAAAATTATAATAAAATAGTGGTATGAAGGCAAAGAGAACAAAGAGTAATACGCTGTTCGCTTTCACAGAAATAGCTCCATTTTGGTGGGAGCTAATTAGTATCAGGCAAAAAGATTCTTCATGATTTTGCCTAGAAGATATGTTTTTTAATGGTTTGAAAGGCAAATATCATCAGGCTCTGTGATGTTCACACATGGCTACACGTGTTAAACATTAAACTAATCTGAAAACAAATGCAATATGTAAATGCAGGTCTGAATTATTCAGTTAGCAATCTTTTCCCACCATTCAGACACTGAACTGTGCTTTGCTGGGTGAGTTGTCTAGGGCATATCCTAGCAAGCTGATCAAAAGAGAGGGCATTTTATGGAAGGTTTAATCCTCTGCCCTTGAGAAGCTGAGTTTTCACAGAACTGGAAATCATTGTTTTACAGAAAAAAAAAAAGAGGCTGTGCAAACACTTCACCTCTGGCCTCCCTCCTACTTGGTCTGGTTTGGTGGCTCTGATTTGGAGCCCTATGGCGCTTACAAATGTCTTTCTCTATCGGTACAACATTGGCACCGGGGCCTCGCAGAGGTCCTGTAATACGGATCTAGAATAAAAATAGCCTAGAGCTGTCTATTTACTCTAAGAGAAGAGCGTGGACTGATGGAAGAAACGAGAGCGCAGCACGCAGTAATCCCAACAATAACATCTATGCAGTAGGGCTGACGTGACTCCAGCCCAGAGCTTCAGCAGACCAGTGCAGGCGCCGCTTGCTCCTTCAGTATGCGCCCAGAAAAAGATTCCCTCTCTTGCTCTCTCTATTTTTACACCCTTTAAATTCAAAAGATACATGGCCAACGTTTGCCACTGCTTTTCTCTGAGAGAAATAATTCATTAGAACGAATCCTCCCTCCCTCTGCAGCAATGAGAGGATACCTAGTTGACTGACCTTCTGCAATAGCTGACGGGAGCATGCTCGAAATGTGCAGACGTTTACTTTTTTTGTCTTTGTTTTGCTTTGGCAGAATACAGCATTTCAGCTGCAGCCATTGCCATTTTCAGTGTTGGCTTTGCAATCATCGGAACAATCTGTGTCCTCTTCTCCTTCAGGAAAAAGAGGGACTATCTGCTGAAGCCAGCTTCCATGTTCTACACCTTTGCAGGTAGGAGGGTTGGTGCTGAAATACTTGCACTTAGTTCATAGGAAAATGTAGAGAAACAAGCCTGCGGGTCTTCCTAGAAGGTAATAATCAACTTACATGGCCTGAGTTATAGCAGAGATCAGAGCAGTTGTTACTGTTGGTTCTTCAAATATTAAAGTCAATGACTCACCTGTGAAGCTCACTGCAATTTTTCTATGCAAAAAAGCAGATAAGGTGGTTAATTAAGGATGAAAAATTGACAGCTGGGTGTTCAACCCACTGCTCTCATCTTCCTTCAGGTCTCTGCATCATCATCTCCGTTGAAGTCATGAGACAATCTGTGAAAAGGATGATTGACAGCGAGGAGACGGTCTGGATTGAGTACAGTTACTCCTGGTCTTTTGCCTGCGCCTGTGCCTCCTTCGTCCTGCTCTTCATCTGTGGAATTATTCTCCTTCTGATTGCCTTGCCTCGCTTCCCGCAGAACCCCTGGGAGACCTGTATGGATGCAGAACCAGAGCACTAATGTTCCCATCACCCCCCCTTGCTTAAAAAGCCAGAAAGTGTTTGGAAAAAATATATATTTTTTAAAATGTCTGGATACTACTATACCATGTGCACTGCCACYACATTAACTAAGTCATTACTGAACCAAGGGATGTTCAATTGCAATTACTATTTTCTTTCAATTTTCTAAGAAAGGAGAAGAAGCGTGAGCAAGCACATGCCACAGAGAGGACAGCATTTTTTAGGGAGAAAATATACAGTGTAGCTAGGCTTAAGAGCAGATGGGTGAGGGATCTCAGGCTTTATTCCTGGCTTGGTCAGAGAGACTCAGCGAGAAGCTCTAGCTCCTTGGTGAGTCCGTTTCCCCATTTGTACCACACTGCTGTACCTCCCAGAGAAGTTTCAGTTCACCAGTCTGGAATAAGCTGGAGATCCTTGCACTGTTCTATTGTTCGCAGTGTTAAAATAAAAACACACTTTGCCTAGCATTGGGATAAAAACTTAGCCTACAAATTTATACCCTGCAGTTCCACTCTTTTGAATTAAGCACAAAATAATAATAATAATAATAATAATAATAATTTCCATTCTGCTTAAACTTTGATGGCAAAGCCAAGAAGTACTGCACAATAATGATATTTTCTTTTAATAAAAAGCGTCATCCTCCAGTAGCATGATTTTCTGCAAGATGATTTTGATGGATGAATCACATGGCCCATCAAATTCTGCTAGATCCCATATTGCGGTGCAATTCTGGATGGTATTTACTGTACGCGGTTCTCATTTGCTCCTTGTGAATGAACTCCGCACAGAGTATTCTGCCTTGCTCGCTGCATACACGCATAGAAGTACATACAAGGCAAAATCCTCCAGGGGAGCTGCCAAGAAGGAAAGGGCTTGGATTTAAACGCTCAGGAGAGTCAGCCACAGGAATGCTACGGAGAAGCATTTACGTTCTTTTTCCTGGGCTCACCGCAGGAGGTGCCCGAGGCGTCGCAAGTGGGTGACATGGGCATCGCTAGTGGGTGACATGGGCATCGCTAGTGGGTGACACGGGCATCGCCAGTGGGTGACATGGGCATCGCTAGTGGGTGACACGGGCATCGCCAGTGGGTGACACGGGCATCGCCAGTGGGTGACACCGCCAACGTTGGCCGCCTCGCAGGGGGCAGCGCTCCCCCACGGCCGCCCCACGCCGCCGGGGCCGGGGCCTCACAGCAGCCTCGCGCTGCCCGTGCCTTGTGCACGGGACCGGCCGTGGCGCTCGGCAGCAGGAGGGGCACCGCTACGGTCCTCCTTTAAACCTAAGGAAAAACACGGGGGGGGGGGGGAGAAAAGCAAGGAAAGGCAGCTCAGGAAATAGCAAGGCGTTCATACCGCTCACACAATTAGCAATTTCTTTCTCAGTGGTTCCTGTTGCCAAAGGGAGAGTCACACAAGCTGTCATGGGAGGGAGGTGTCGGATGGAAAGTTTTTGCATTCCAACTTGTGGGGTTTTTTTTTTTTTTTTTTTGGTTTATGGTTCAATTTTTAGAATTCCTTCAGCATTTTTGCAATTATTTTCCAAGCAGGAAAATGCCTTTCTTTTCTGTTTCATTTTTTTTCACTGGATAATTTAAAAAAACAGGAGAAAAGGAAACAGAAATGTTCTTTCCCTCATTGACTAACACCAAGTATTCACAATTTTAAAGCCAAAAGAAGACAGAATTCAGAGCAGAAAAACTCAGATCGTTTTGAAGAAATCTGAAATTGTGACATTTTGCTGTTCAAACGCTTAAAGAAATCAAGGAGCATCTTCTGCTGGTGATCACAGCACGCAGAACGAAGGCCCGTCCGTGGCCTGCCAGGGCCGGACTGCGCGTTTGGTGCAGCCGAGTCCCCACAGCACCTGGCTGAGCTCTTGCTGTAGAGAACCAGCTCCTCAACCGTGTGTCTCAGTTTTCCCATCAGGAAAGTGGTAGCAAGAATACAGGGCTTTTGTGCAGTTGCATTAAAATTTTTCAAGCTCTTTGAAGTTAAAAAGCACTACAAATAACATGTATATTATAAAGTTTGGGGATAAAGCATTCATTGGTGCTCAGATCTGAGTATAAACTGGGGAATTCTGCCTACGTCTCGTAATGAGAGACAACTGGAAGTCTTCAAGTTGTCAGTGAACCATTGTGAAATGCTAAATGGTTTTGAAATCTTATTTTTGGATACAGAGCTGACGTTCCCAATTTGCATTTTCATTGTGCGAGGAAAACAGGGGCTAGTTTCTAGGGAGAGCCTCTGCATGCTACAACAGCAAGGAAAGTTTGCACGACTCCTGCTGCGCCCGACCCCAGGCTGGGACACCCAAGCACGTGCAGAACCGCAGACTGACCCGGGGGCGACGGCCGCGAGGTGTAAAGACGTTCCCAGCTCAGCTCCGCCAGCAAAATGACCTTACCTTGGATGCGCAAGGGGTTGAGAGAACGCAGCTTTGGGCGTGTGGGCTGGAGCCTCGCCACCCCACGCCAGCGAGGGAAGGCTCCTGCGGGGCGACACGGACGGGACGTGCCCGCGGCACTGGTGGGATCTCCCRTGCCCCTGCGAAAGCCTTGTGTGCACGCGCTTTTCCATGCACCAGCTGCTTCTTGCAATGCTTCTTCAGCAAAAAAAAAGTCATTTCTGGGCTGTTTCGTATCCTGACAGGCCAGCTTGTTGCCCAGCCAAGAAGCTGTTTATTCCCGTTAGCAATGTGGCCAATTATGTTTGATATTCGTTAGCAAGAAGAACATATTTTGGATAAACAGACCGCGGAGGGCCTCACCTTACCAGCGCATGCTCCTCCGCTTGCGCCGGGGCTGAAACACTTCATCCCAGCCCGGCAAGGGCRGTGGAAAGCTTCCACCGAGTAACGGGGTTTGGCCTGGATCCAGGGGTTTTACAGCTTTTCTGTGCTCACTTTACTCATGTGCAAGAGAAAACACACCGCTTAAGGCAGCGAGGCCTTGGACCCACGGGCTGTAACTCGGCCGGCCGGCCTCGATGCCTTCCTAAAGCTCGTGAACTCACCAAGCCTTATTTTCTCTCTGCTGTATGGTAAGAGGCTTTTTGATCGTTCTCTTCTCCAGCCTGTTTCCTGCAGGACCRAGAAGCATGCGCACGACTTCATTTTCCTTTTCCAGATATTAGCAAGCGCTGCCGAGGGACCCGTCCGTTAAACCGGTCATTGGTATTCACGGTGGGAAAGCCACCGCTCCTCCAGCCGGCTCGTTCTGCCACATCCARATCTCCCTGCCAGGGAGCTGATAATGTGTTTCAAGGAAGTTAATAAAAGGAATTGGCCTTTATACAAGGGAAAGAAGAATATAATGTCTGAAGGAGGGGGGGGGAAAAGGTGTAACCAGGCTGAGTTTTCATTCTCTCAGCTGAGCAGACGGCAGGGAACGGCCACCAATAGTGCTATGGACRTGGCACAAAGATGCGAAAGAAACGTCCACGTCCTCGATGCACYGCACGCGAGGTGCCCTGGTGCCGCCGACGGGACACGGCGGCGCTGCTAACGCCTGCCCGCTGCGCTGAAAACCCAAGCGCCAAATTGCAGCCGATGCAAGAGAAGACATTCAGCTTTTCTKTTTATGTAAGACTAAGGTTTGCTGTTAGGCACAAGTCACGCAGAGAGTCTGCTTCCTTTATTTTTAAATGCTGTGTTGTGTGAATTTAATGTGCAGAAAGGTGCCAGACTAACAGCCCCGAGGAACCAAATTGCCTGTTTAGCAAGCAGCGAGCTAAACTCTCCAAACAGCGTTTATCCGTGAAGAGATACTACAGCGCTAAGAGCAGCCTCCGAGCAGGTGGGAGCCGCCGGAGCCGTCTCCCGTTTCTCGGCTCCGGGGGTTTGGGGCGCCCAGGGAGCAGGCGCACAGATGGCGTCGGCAGCCACCGAACAGGGCGCGCAAAAGCCTCTGTACAAACCCGACTTCTCCTGCAGTTCCGGCTGGAAAAGTGACACACACACACACACACACACACACACACACACACGATGCACACACGATGCTCTGAGGTATGCTTAAGGGTGACTTACATATTTCCCTCTTTCTTTTTCACGGGTTCCCTTCTGCTCCAGCTCTTCCGCGTGGTCCTCGCCTCCGTTTCCCCCTTGCTTTGCTGACAAGCGCGGGAGTTATTCCAGCAGGTCCCGCAGCCCCCAGGGTTGCTTCCCCGCGCCGGGGGCCGCGGCCACGTTCCGGGGGGGCCTTTTCTCTCGCGGCCTCGACAGCTCTGGAGCTCGCATCCCTGCAAGAGCTCATCCGCGCAAGGAGAGCGCGGCCCCCGGCGCTGCCCAGCCCAGGCAGGGGACGGACGCCGAGACCTGGGGCCTGATCCAGCAGCCTACGGTCGGTCGGGCATCTACACGCCAGGGACTTGACCAATGGACAGAAACTGTTTATAAAACAAACCTCATTTCAAACCTCGTTTAAAATAAATTGCAGCCTCCCGTGGTGGGCCAGTGCCACTCTGAATGTTCTCTGTATATTTTTAAACTCCGCTGCTGGAACGTCAGGCCGTGCTGTAGCACAAACTGCCCTTCTAGCAAAGGGAGCCGGCTGAAACGGAGCCACTCAGATTATTTACCCTTTCCATYGTTACCAAGGGCAAGGAAGGAGCTTCGTGGCTTTGTTTCGATTGAGCCCTGGGATGAGCCTGTTCGTGGCTTGTCGTACTTAAAGATGTTCTGACTCCAGCGCAGCTAATGAATATAAATTCAAGCCTTACAGGCATCACATACCCACACGCCGTCTCTAGGTACAAAGCGAGCTGTTCTTCCGCTTTCTGCAAAGAAGTGCTGAGAAAGGCATAAATGCTGATTTCTGGCCTAGTTTCCTTTTAATGAATTTGAGCACGAGGTGCTGGTTCAGAACAGGACTTGAGTCCCAGAGTCTTTTTTTTCCCCTTTTTGCAGGGCAGGGTATGGCAGGTCAAATCCCAGGCTGCTGCTTCAGCTTGTGCCCACTTCAGCTGGTCTCGCTGAGAGACAGCGATGGCTTTACAGCAGGTCTCTTGTGAAAGTACTTGCCCTTCAGGGGAGAGAAAATCTTATGGAAAATGGACTGACATCTAACTAGTTTTGGACAATTCAGATCTCAGAGTGCTTTCTGTAATTTATCAGACACATATATTAAACCCTAATGAAGTAAAAACTTTTCAACATTTCTCAGCTGAAGCTGTTACAAACCCAAAATCCAACTGATGTTTCCATTGCATTTGCTGAAGATCTTTTTACTTTTCTGGAACGAAAGAAAAGAACTTGGAATGATTCAGTCCTCGCTCCCTGACACAGCCAACAAAAAGATCCTGGAGCAAATATCCTATACCAAGAGAAATAGCCTGCATTTCATGTCAAGCAATATGATGTGCAGTTTTTTATAGGCACCATAGATCATCACCATCCGGCTTGACAAGCTAACTGTCTGCAGTTTTTCTAGGAAAACCAGAAATTTAAAAACTAACCATACAAATGAAATGAGTTGAATGATGCTACAGCCAGAGCATAAAGCATCGTGGGCTTATTGCTTTGGAAACGTTACATTCGAGTTTACTTTAAAAAGAAAATTTCCATCTAGTCAAAAACACTTACTTACTGCTTTCAGTGGTRGTTATCATAGAGATGTTACACGTGTAGCAAAAGCACTGCTTAGAGCAGCAATCTCTGCATAAAACATAATAGAACTCGAGAAATCTGGGAACAAAACATTAATTAATCAAAGCAGCGAATGGGACTCGGAGGCTCTGCAAGGTCAGGTTCCACGGGAAGCATTCGCACACCGCGAAGAAAGGGTCGCTAATGCCACAGCCCATATAATTAAACAAAGCGGTACAATATATATCAGATGTCACCTTTCAGGAGAAAATAGGGATGAAAGGGCTTGGATTTTAACTTAGCCTGCTTTTATGCATGAGAGTTATTTATTATTTGTATAGTGGAAACACTTAAAGGTCCTACTGGAACAGGGAAGCCTTATAAAGGGTAAAGACTGATGCTAGACAGCACAGGGAGGGCAACTGTCCCAAAGACACGTGGGTTTTTTTTTGTTAAGACGAGCTTGACACTGCGAACACATCTGAGAAGCCCGAGCTTCACAAGATTATCTCTGTTTCAACACGTCCCTTGGGGGGTCGCATGCCACCTCACCGTGCCTGCTGGTAGCAAAGGCATTTCTTCCTGGGTTTTGGTGGTTTCTGCAATTCATTTAAGTTTTTCCCCCACTTTTCCTCAGACCAGTGATGTGCAATGATGTGAAGACGTTAAACACAACTCATGCGAAACGTGTGCTCATCCCTATAGGACCAGATTCRGCCAAGCCTCTTCGCATCAAAGCGGCACCTATTGCGCAAGGAAGGGATGTTCAGAGCGAGGCACAGTTCAGCCTTGCAGACCGGCAGGTGGCAAAACCTCACCGACAACGAGCTCGGTGAAAAAAGGATGGAAAACGGGCACAAGCTGGAGCTACGGAAACCTGCCGAAGAGGCAGGATGGCGAAAAGCTCGTCCTGCCCAGGGGGCAAACTTCCAGAGGGCAGTAAGAGCTGCCCTCCAGGAATAACGAAGAGCGGGCGACGACCCCTCGGAGGCGCCACGCGGAGCTCTTAAACGCGGCGAGAAGGCGAGAGGGTCGGTGGCGCGCGGCTCCCCGGGTGGCTGCGCCCAGCCGCTCCGCTGAGGTCTCCTCACCCCCCCAGGGACGCCGCCACCAGCTTCTGCTCCGTGCCGGATCGAGCGCCGTTTGGCGACGACTGCTCGGCGCTCCGAGCGACACCGATGCCAAAAGGCAGCAATAATCCGCCCACGTAGCTTCCTCCGTTACCGCCGTCCTCYGGCACGAGAGCAGGGTCCATTCCGGTTTCTTTTTCCGACACAGTTAAGACCAAGCTTGAAAGCTCACGGTTTCACAAGAATTCAGTCTTCAAACAGGGAGGGGAAAATCTACCAACCGCCTTCGTTAAGAAACTTTTCAAAGGGTAGGAGCTCTATTCTAAATTAAAAAAATAATAATGTGTTCAAATAATTTATTTTAAATCCCTCTCTCAATTCTACATTAGCTCCTAACAAGACAACGGCAACTTCCCATGAGACATCCCGACGCTCCTCGTGAAAAAGTGAAATTAAAGAGAATAACATCAGAACTTATTTTTGATACTAAATACAAACTTTCTAATTATAGGGCCGGATCATCTAGTCATTTAAAGTTCCCCAAAGCAAGAGGTGTTTATTCCTGGATAGGGAGCATGGGATTTTTTTTTATTTATTTATTACTTCAAAGCCTGATATTTTAGCTATAAAAAAAGTCAGGGAGTGAAACACTCAACCGGTGAAAATGTCCAAGCCTCCATTCATTTCCTCTGAGTTAAGACAATTTACACAAACTGAAAATCCAAGCTCATAATTTAAGAGTTTCACCATAAATGCAGCTGCTCCATACATACAGCGGAGCCGGAGCCCACTGGAGCCATCTGCAAGGTTTAACTTAATTTCAGTAAGAGTCGGAGGAGGCCCTGGAAGAGTTTACAGTACAGGTTCTCTCAGGCAGCTATGACGCCAATAAAAGTTGGGCAATTTGTTTTAAAAAGAAAAGATTCCACTCAGGGCTATATACATGACATATACGGGCCAGACAAGACATTTTAAAACAAATAATCTTTCGGAAAAGATATTAACTTCAAGAAATGGAAGTGACTCATCCTAAACATTTCCGAAGTTGATATTTAGCAGGTATCCACCATACTCTCCTCAAACTCCTGGGTGAGAGCACTTATGAAAATTTATAACCAAAACCTGTGGGGATTTTTATAAAGCTATATAACTGAAAATGCAAGTTCAGAGAGAGAGGGAAAAAAAAAGCCACTTTATCCATAATATTCCCACGGTCGATAAAACGCCGGTGTCAGACGGTAAGAATAAAGCGTGGCGAAGTGCGACCGCCTTCCCCTTAACTAATTCACAGATAGCAGTAAATTAACAAGTGACGTTTATTAGTTTAATATTCAAATATGGTGAACAGAATCAAAAGACTGCTCCATAGAAATGAGTGATTTCGAAACCCCTGAAGTCCCAGGCCGGCTCGGCGAGGCGCAGTGCCCGGCGCCCTGCCTCACCTTCGCCGCCCCTCCGCCGGCGCGCGGCCTTCGCTCGGGGAGCGCGGAGAAGCGGCCGACTTCCACCGAGCGCGCGGCCGCCCTCGCGAACAGGCTTCCCACGGACCTTCCTCCGCAGCCCTCGGCTCAGCAAAACCCCGGTTAAGCTAACGGGGGTTTTGCACGATTCCAGGCTGCAGAATTTGGCCTTTGCTCATTTTGGGTCCTCTAGACGTGATGCCACATGCTGAAGTGCTAAGCAGTAGTTGGCAGGGGCTTTCCCCTCCCCCAGCATCTCTCGTTTGGTTTAGACAGTAGGAAATAAATTAACCAGTTATGCATCTTTTTCTTCACAGCAAAAAAAAAAATTAAAAAAAAAAAATTGTTTTTCAGATAAGTTTCTGAACCATGAACCAGCAAAGATTTATAATAAAAAATTTATATGCAAACCTCTGCAGCGTACTGAGTTTAAATCAACCTTATTACGTAAAGACCCTTACCTTACAACATGAAGCCAAATGCAGAAAAACTGATTGTAACCAGAGCAAAAATCTGATTGAACACAGCAGCAGCCACTGCGCATTGGTAAGGTATCCCAAGGACAGCCGTACACATCCGAAATCACCCCACACAGCTCTAAAATTTTAATTCTTGCATGTAATAAATGAACATTGTAAATACACCCGGCCCAGTCCCAGTAAAAATTAAATATTTCCCAGATTTAAAGTTATCCCTTCAAGTGTAAAAGGAGGACAACTCATCTGGAGAAGCTACACAAACCCCTCTCTACCTCCCCAGCTGCAGAAGATGAACAGTGTGCAAGAGCAGAGTTCTTTACGGACAACATTTATCTTCCCAGTTTCCACTCACACTTGTTTCTCTAATTTTTACATACCCCGCAGAATTTTGTTTTCAGTCTGCACTCCTGAAGGGCCAGGTTCGTGGAGACCTCAGCAGAACTCATGCACTTAAACAACCTGAAAGCCATTATCCCGCACAGATTTAGATTAATTTGGATGCAGCTTTGACAAACATTAAATCTCTTCTTTAATGATGTTCCTCAAACAAAACAGTTAGCAAAATATCTGAATTTCCTTGTATAATGTCACATTTTAATGTAAACATCAAATAATGTACCAAAAGTTTTACCGGAAAAAAAAAAAAAAAATTAAAGCGGCACAATTCTTTATACCACTGGAGAAGGGGGGAGGAAAAAGCCAGATTACAAACATTTACACATGCATAGTGAAAAAAAAATTAAACAAACAAACAAAAAAGTATTTTACTAAATTCACGCAATTTTTTTTAAAATAGTTATTAAATCTACTAAGCACCAACATACCTAAAAATTTATTTTCAGCTTCATGATTCATTTAAAAAACCTATCAAATTAACTTTTCAAACAAGCTTATATTACTAGCTTGTCCAAAAATAAAATGTAGAGTATTTTTTTTAAAGTATACCAATACTTTTTATCTGAATGTTTCCAAACAATGGCATAGGTGTCTGCAAMGAATGCCTTTACTTTACCCTACAGTGGATGGAAAATACAATACCACATCATACAGAATCTAAAACTATAAAAGTCTGAGAATGCAGCATCCCTTCACAAAAAAGCTGATAAAACTGAAAGTATTTAGAAGATGCTGCACCTTTATTAAAAAAAAAATTAAATGAATTTAAGCAGAAATAACATACATTTTTACATTAACTGGCCATTTCTGGTACAGAAACCCAGCATAGTATGCTAATGTTATTGAATAAATGTAAATGCTACTTACAATCTTTTTAAATACAATTTAGACAAACTTTTTCCTTTTTTTTTTCTTTCTTTCCTTTTTTTTCTTTTTTTTTTYCTTTTTTTAAGTTGCACAGGTAACCTCTCAGCTGCTAGTTTAATGCAACACATCGGTAACATTACAAAAATTAAAAAATAATGTGTGTGTTTTTTCCTACAGAAAAGCTTCCAAAAATCCGACCCACATCAAAAAACGCAAAATAATGGAATATAATTAAAAAAAAAAATTAGTTGCAAGTCTAGCAGCAAAGCAATTAAGTGAGGATATATTTACTAATATAAACAAAGGGAATATTTGCAACTACAGGTGAAGCCCCAACTATCTTAGATCTACCGACACAAATAAAAATTAAATTCTCTCTAAAAAAAATATTCTGGTTATTTAAAATAGGAGTAAAAGCCGTTGCTACCTGATGAACTACCTAGGCTAAGTTCCTGAAACAAAGACAGAGGGTCGCTATTCTTTTTCGCCTGCTCGGGAGGGGGCTTGGGCTTCGGCGGCGCCCGCAGAGCGCTCGCGTAGGACATGGCGGGCTTGCTCCCGCCGGCGGGCTGCTGCCCGCTGCTGCTGGACTCGACGATCTGCTTGTTGGGCATGAGCGGCGGGAACTGGCCGAGATGCTGCAGCACGCTGTAGTTGAAGGAGTTGGAGAGCTGGATGCTGTCGGCCTTCAGGTGCTCCTCGGGGGGCTTCACCGTCTTCGGCGGAGCTGCGGAAGGAGCAAACACGGTTCATCTCAGTGAGCAACTCTGACGTCGGAAAGAGGTTTGCGATAATCGCAGAGCCGGTATGGAGCGGCGCGGAAAGCCACAAAGATCACGACCGTACTTTAACATGGCAAGAGGCTGGAACAATTTCAAGACGTGAGCCCTTCCCAGGATCCCTTCAAACGCCCCCCGAAGCTGGTGGAGCTAACTGGCAGAGACGACCGCGCGGGACACCAGGAGGCTCCGCAGGGGCTAGAGCCCCTTCCCGACCCAGGGCAGCCGGCTGGAAAGCGCAAGCCCAGGCGCCAATCGCCTCCCAGGGCGGATACGGAGGGATCAGGCAGAAAGGAGCGAGCGGATCGTCAGTGCCCAAACTGCAAGGGCACAAAGCAATATCCTGCTTCTCCCCATTTCCCTCCCCCGTATCGCAGAACCGAAAACTTCTACCCGGGACTTGGCACCCGCCTTTAACAGACACCTAATGCTGCCAAAAGCTTCCCGCAGGAGCAAGCCACTGCCTCTGCCGGTAACCTTCCCCTCGCATCCATCTTCTGCGCTCAATCACTCTCGATCCTAGGGATTTTCTCCTTAAATTATCCATTTCCAGCTACTGGTGGTTCTCCCACATAAGAGGTTATACTTCATCATTACTCTGACAAAGTACCAGAAAATACTAGGAAATACACTGAGATCACTGATTCAATTTATGGTGGTTCCCTTCCAATTGTAATAGAGCAACAAGAAATATTACTGATTCTGGAGAAAAATAACTTATCCTGCAACAAATCCCATTACTTTCCTTCGTTTTAGCACAAACACAGTTGCACTTGAAACCACTCAAAGGGAATATCTGGGTTTACTATAACTTTTTAGGAAGACTAAGAAGTAGTATTGCTTTGGCTAGAGGAAATACTCATACTCAGCAGGACTCTTCCGTAGACATCTGCAACGCAGCAGAACACTAATAACGTGACAACGCAGCAAATGCAACTCCTGCAAGCAAACACTGAACTACGGCAACAACAGACGCTTTCCGAAGGCTTGCTGAAGCTAGGTCACGATTTGAAGGGACAGCAGAAGATATTTTGTGAACAGAGAAAACGCTTTTCCACGGATGCCTACCGAGGAGCTCGCGGGGCGGCGCGGGGCGGCCAGGGCCGGGGCCGGGGCCAGGGCCAGGGCCAGGGCCAGGGCCGGAGCTGGAGCCGGAGCCGTTGCATGGAATGTTTGGGAAGGGGGCGGCCGAGGAGGAGGTCACCCACAGCTCGGGGGACGAGTAGTTGAAAGGGGGCTGGGTGCTGTGGTCCTGAAGCTCTTTACACTGACCAAGACTGTCTTGAGGAGTGCTTAATTCTTCAGAACAAGCCTGGACTGAACTAGAGGAAATTCTTCTTTGGTACAACGGCCTGCCTGGTCCTCTTGGTTCATACTGCAAGGAAAAAAAGAAAAAAAGACCTTTTGTTCCTTTTATTCATGTATCAAATGCTATTTTTATACACAGTTTTACATATAAATCTACCTGCTATCATGTCTTACAAAAAAACCCAAAAAAMCCCAAAACTCATTGCACATAGAAAAAACTAATACATTTCTAGTGGTCTGTTGTACACAACCACGTATTTTAGTCACATAAAACAGAAAGGAAGTACAAACAGCTTCAACTGCATTTCCTCAATTCTTATAAACCTTTTTACCTTTGAATCTTACACTCGGTGTGGGAGATACCTATCAACGTAGTGAGCAGAAAGATCCCCGGCATTTACAGATGAAGGAAAGGGAACACAGAAACATACAGTAGCAAGGGAAAATGTTCAATTACGACAGAGAGAGAAAAAATGGCATCTTTGGCTTTAACTTGCAAAGGGCAAATGAAGGACTCGCGTACCAGGGTCTGGGCGGGTATGGTATCACAGCTGTACGCTGCCTTTTGCATACGTACACCCAGCACAAATGCTCAGTGAAGTGTATCCTCTCGAGAGGAAAAATGAAAAGAACTCCAGCTGAAACCACAGAAATTACTTGCTTCCAGAAATCCCGCAGCTCTTGTAGACGGAAAGGGCAGGAGATCCTGCTGCCTTTAAGAGTTCCGATTTAAGGAACCTCTAAACTTTCTCAAGATCCAAGGCAAGTCCATCGCATTAATTTTTTTGTTTAAATGAACCGGTTATTGCTTCCTTCTGCACTGAACTACCAAGAGCACAAAAGAAGGAAAAGTCACTGAAGTAGATCTATACTTGGTAATGGGAAAAGTAAACATCCTAATGAAATGTCATAAAAAATTARCCAAGCACATACAAAAGAACTTGCTTGCAATGCCCCATAGTTGTTATTGATCATCCACAAAAAACAGAGAAAGCAAAAAAAAAAAAAAAAGTGCACGAAAGACCCTGTAAGATCTCGTTACAGCTGCCACATTCTGATGATCTATCAGTGAAACAGCACTTAGATTTCCTGTCACTGCATTCTCTTGAGGATGCTCGTTAAAAACAAAAACAAAATACAGAAGTTACAGCCTGAATCGAAGTCTAAAGGTATCCTTTTTATTGAGTTTAATGGGTAATTTCACATTTTTGATAAGCAATTAGGAAGTTATCGACGTTCTGGACACTTGCAAGTACAGACCAGGCAGAATGAGGTAAGTATTCCCTTAGATACGCATTTCAAATCTGCTTTGACTATCTGCAAGCAAAAGCTTATAAATACTGATCTAGAAAATAGTTTAATATGGAAAAGATGACAACAATGTTTCAAGAAGGAATAAGACGTACTGTCGCGTCTCTGTCTTCAGTTTGTTTTCTATTATAAATTATGCCAAAGCAGGTTATTAGCAGTTTTAGAGCTTTTTCATTTTCATACTAAAAGATACCTACTCAAATTCTTCATCGTTTTAAAGGCCACTCTTGGTTCTCATCACAAAATTACTTCAGAACGTGCTTAACTTGAAGCAAAAAATCCTACAGGTTTAGACAAAACTAACCACATTTTAAAATAAAGTGATTTTCACAATGCTTTCCTAACAGTGGTGATTAACAGATTGAAATTGAAGGCATATTAGAGGGTGTAGCATTAGAGGTATTTAGAAAAAAAATACCAATTTACGTGGGTACTGCAGTATTTGATAACAGGATACTCCTGCGAGTGACATTCATATACAGGCTTTATATAGTTACACAAAGCTGTGGCAGACGGTAAAGAACCATTCACAATTCTTTCAAGGACGTTATACCTTGCATGTAACTGAGTGAATTGTTTTTCACACCATCTTTCATTTTGTAAAACCTGCAACCTCCCTGGTTTTAATCTACTAAAATGAGTTTAAATGTGACTGAGAGGCTGCTGAAGACATGTAATCACTGGACATGCATCAAGAACTCCATCTTCAAAAAATGTTAGTTAAATAACCTTCAAAATCCCACGCTGCTTAAACTTGCGTAGCTTGTGAACTAACCACTGTATTGTCTGACAAGGTCATTTATACTTTGACTTACCTGTATGTATCCAAAGCTAAAAAACCTCTTATCTTTAAATGTAATGTCTACTTTACTCAGTTCTTCTCTATCATAGCATGTATATGACTAATCTATACATTCATATAAAGAAACAAAATAATATGATAAATGTTACTGTGCAGATTTTTCCACATTTAAGCACCTCACATCCACTGAAATAAACTCAAGTTAGTACCCCACAAACTCCTTGACTTTGGCTAACATTAATTGAGAAGAGTTGTCCTCCCTGATTTCAAAAAGTTCTACATTTTTCATCCATTAAAATGAATACATTTCAAATAAATTGATAAGCAGTCAGTTATTAGAAGCTCTAATGTTTAGAAACAGTAATGTTTCATAAATGGTTTCAATGAATAATAATTTCAGAAACGTAAGACACTGCTTCAGAATACAGTAAGCTATACATTTCAAAATAAGAATATTTTTGTATAATCATATAGAAAACTAATTATGAAATTCTGGATTTGAAATGAGTTTTAAAATACTAACAGCCATTACATCTCCCCTGAAACCTGCCTCATATGAGGAATTGCTGTTAAAAATACAACTAAGACTGCGTTTTGACTCCTTTACTTATTCAGTTCTACCCACTAGCTGAACCAAATCTCTTGCAAACTTTGTAAGTCTCTTTTAGCACTTTTACAGCATCTGGCATTTCTGTCACATATTTTGAAAGGAAGAAGAAATATAAAATGAATTTGCACTAATTACATAAAGACTCACTCTATTTGTCTTCAGATAGCAGGAGCTGTCAGAAACTCTGTCGGAATATTTATTAGTTTATTACTGCTGAAGAGCCATTGTTCTTATGTCCCGCTGTACTGATGCATTAACTGTTGTCACAAGTATTAGATTTTATACAAGGTGGTGTGGTTTAATGGGCTGAGACACAGAATTCCTAAATGTCTATAAAACCAAATCTTACTACAGCTCTAGCTAGGACTTTGAGGACTCTGTTAACCTCTCTGAATCTGTAAAAGACAGAAATTTGTAAAATACAGTGGAATTCCATTTTAGATGTTTCGCTCAGACACATAAAAAGTAAGATCTTTTCTACTTCCAAAATCAAAAGACAATGAAATATGTATTTTATGGGATAGTGATGAGCAGAGATGCCACAGCTAGTGCAAAAACTTGGACAAAAACCTATCACAGGACAAGCCACTTAAATTTACAYAGAAATACTGGATCACATGCAGTCAGTTTAAAATTACCTGAGAATATTAATTCTGGCATTCCTGCAGCACAACCTGGCTGTTGTCTGCATATAACTAAATGTCTGCATATCACACTCCTTAGCATGCTGCTTTCCAAGAGGGATTAATAATTCCTGTTCAAAACCTGAYGTGAACCAGCTGCGTGCACTCGCAYAGTCCGCATCCCCTAACATACATCTCCAGCACGCAGAACAGCAAAGACCGACAGCGACAGAGCCAGCTCTGCTGTGGCAGGGTTTGTGCTGGACCCACATTCACGCTACGCAGCTGGGTATCTCTGCACTGATTTCTAATACTCTGAGCCCCCCCAAAATATAGGATGGCTTTACAATGAATCAGGTCAGACTAGGTGGGATTTATTATATCAGATTTTGACCATGTAAAAGCAACTGTATGCTTCTTGTCTTAAGCTGGTATGAAAAGTAATACAGCCACATTCACGCTGTTTTAATACTGAGCCARCTGGACAGCTGGTTCAAGCTGACTTTCCAGCAAGCCATTTAAAATGTTTTCACCTAGGGCATGGTTAATTTGCACTCCAGGTAAATGACCTGCAGATAACYGAGCAATGATTGCAAAAACTTCTGAATAACATTCTGAAAGCTGAGACCTACRGCTTAGTACAGAAAATGTTGTACCTGCAGGGATGAGATCTGCAAATGTACATAGGATGAACTGAGAAGACATACGGAAAAATTTTACCTCAAAGGAATTTCCAACAGGAGTTTTTAGTATGTGAGGTATTGTGCACTCTCGACCACTTCAAAATATAATTTCATAATAAAATGACACCACACAAATGTATAAGTAGACAAAAACCCCCTACCTCTTCTAAGCTGTGGAGCGAAGAAGCAGATACTGCTCGAGATGTGAGTGGATGAAATGGCTCCTGACCAACTGCATGCTGATGATTCTGTATTTGTATAAAAGGGTTTTGTTGTGATCTATGGGGCAATGGAGGTATACCATAATGAAAGCCCTGCCCCATTAGGTGATTCTGCTGTAGGTTAGCATAAGTCCATGATCCATCAGGTTGCAGGTATTTCAAGGGAGATGGGGTTATATGTTCAGATGGCATTGAGAAAGGGGGATTGTATATTTGGGGTAAATGCTGCTGAAATGCTGGGTTACTGGGTATTTCAATGTCTCTGCTGTTTTCAGTGAAGTTAGGAAAGTGACCACTGTGATTAGAGTTGCAGGAAGGAGAAGGGAGTGCTGGTGGGCTTCTGGGCTGAACTTGTCTGTATTGCAACAGTCTTGACTGAGGGGGTGGCATTTCAGCTAAGTCCCGACTTTCACTTTGATCACGGTGTGACAGTTCTCTGAGCAAATCCTGGAATCTGTATTGACAGAATAAATGTTATCAAGAAAAAGAAAAAAAAAAGGTGTTTTGCTAAAAATCCACTCTTTTTGAGGTTGAGAAAACTTCAAGCACAAAACACTGAATTTAAATTTAAATATCATCTTTGAGCTTACTGACCCTAACTTCAAAGGATATGACTGTGAGCAATCAGAAATTAGGCACAAGAAGATTAATTGGATAAAATACCCACCTGAATCATCTCAAAGTTTTAAGAACTTGAGATTTTCTTTTCAGTCAGAAGAATCAAGCTTTTGTTATCTCTTAAGAGACAACTAAGGTAAGAACTTCCAGCTTTTTATACAAAGTGAAAAACTTCAAGCAGTTTAAAAAAAAAAGACTTTAACCCCTTAAAAGGCAAAAGAACAGAACAATCAAGGATTTCCCTCACTTGTAGAATACAYGTCCAAACTTCTTCAAAAGGCTGAGAATGTTCAATTCAGCACATTATGGAGTCAGATAAGAAAGCATATGGAGGCTTTACCATGGCTGTAACAGCTCAGATGGAAAATAAGCACAGTGGAAGATGACAGTAATCAGAGAAAATTTAAAAATCTAGCCATTATAATGTATGTGAATAAAGTTGACAACCACAGGTACCATTTTCCTGTTTATGTTCAACAGCTTCATTTCTGTCTCATAATGCTCCATCTCAAAACTAAGCAGATTTTTTTAAACGAGCAAAGGCTTTTTAAAAAGGAAGAAAAGTTTAGGTTTCATTGGGGAAGAGTGTTGGGAGGGGAGCATTTGTTGTGTTTTGCTTTTGTAAGCACAGAATTCTAATACTGCTACTTTTATTACTAATTCCATTTGAAGAATTCTCAACTTAACACGCTTTAAACTACACCCAGATGCTTCTTTATAAACACTACAAGGCTGTTACTCTCTATCCATTCCCTATTCCATAAATACAGCACTGAGAAACTCCATAAATCTATTTTTTCCACTACAGCTTTACTACCCAATACACTAACAGAATAATGCGTAACACAAAGTGTAACTGCCTACTATTTTAACCCTCATAATAACAGCAGTCCGTTGTAGTACTTTTAAGTTATAGATAACGTGCCGCTGTTCAATTTTATAGAAATGCTGATGATTCAGTAAAGGAATACCTTGTATACGTTGCCTCTGTTTCATCTTCTGTGTTACTGGCAAGTTTCCAGTTTGCCCTAACTTGCTGCTGTTGATGCAATCCAATGGGCTGCTGAGGAAGATGTGGGAGGTGAGGATGGTGATGGTGTTGATATGGAATACTGCCCTGACTGAGATAGGCATTGTGTTCATTCCACTGCTGTAACCTGGCTTGTTGCTGCTGCCTTATTGTTTCCAAAGCTACATTTCCATGCATACGATCTGTAAAAAACATTTAAAAAAAAAAATTATCTAATGCTCCTTTTTAAAGATCTTGCTGTCAAAAAACCCACCTTTTTTTACAGTATATTCCAGGACCTGTTATATATTAACAGCATTCCRGTGCATAACCCGTTATTTAAATCACACAGAAAATCCTATAAACATGAATCTTTTAATAAAGTGCTGAATATTCAAACATGCCTCAAGCAGCAAATTATGCTCAATGACATTACTTATGGAAACTAACCCAACAATGACCCAATTCACAGCAATATGCCTGAAAAGGTAAATACCTTCTTCAGTTTCACTTCAGGGTAATTAGAATTGCACAGTCTGAATTTAACTACAGAAGGGTCACCTACCTAGAGTGTCCCCTATGGGCATTCCTGATGGATTCTCTTCAATGAAGTTGTTCAAGTGGGTTGGCAAAACTGGGTTGTGCTGTGCAATAGGCCTCAAAGGATTACTGACTTCTTGTAACATAGGTGGGGGGTGTTGTTCTGAAATCACAGCATCTACAGCAGGAGAATGTGGTCGGTGGGGAACTGGGTTATTAAAAAAAGACTGGCTGGGGCCTGCCTGGTAAGCAGGGGAAAGCTGCGAAGGTTGTGGAGGCTGCTGATTCAAATGATTATGCTGCTGAACTACCTGGCTTTGCTGGGGTGGCAACTGGTTTTGTTGTTCAGGTAAATGATTTTGTTGCTGACTTAAAAGGTTTTGCTGCTGTTGCAGAGGATATGGCTGCCTTGGTATCTGTGACAGGTGCTGGAAGTGGCGATTGGGAACGGCATACTGGGAGTGGGGAGGGGTGAGATGGAGATTCAGCTGCCTGGGGTTAAGATTATCTTTGCGATGAAATTTAGCATTAGGATAACCAACACTGGAACGCGACTCCGGGCTTCTATTCTGAGAATTTGCTTCTAAGTCGACCTAGAAAGAGAGGATGGAAAAACTTTGAAAATTTACCTAAAAAAGCAAAAACCATGACAGTAATGAATAAATTCATTTAACAATGAATAAAGTTTATAAAACTTCTGCGGGGGGGGGAACATTATATATGTTAGAACCACTCTTTTCTTTATTTAAGAACAAATATATTCTGCAGTAGTTTGCATCAACTTGTTTTAACTCCTTAATGTTCACTCATGAYTTTGATTTTTTTCCTCTCTTGAAAGAAGGTAACTAATTCTACTACCACTATTCTATTTAGTGAAAACTAAGAAAAAACTACTCAATTCTTTCTCTTCAGGCTTCTGTATGTAAACTGACATTCAAACACTGTCATCATCAAATTTCATTCTGTAGCTACTGTTATTGCAGGGATGAATTACCAACAGCTTCCTTATGACCATCTCTAATTTAGCTAATTACATGCAACTGTTAAGCCTTAAGTCTTTTGTTTTCATTTCTAGGACACACTGACACCACATATTTAAAAGAAAAAGTAATCCTTTATTTGTCCATTTTAGATTATCACTCCTTTTCCTTATTCGCATTGCCATCCATAAGATTAATATTCTACAGTCTACAGTCATTGTGAACCTCTTCTCCTGCTCACCTTCATTCCTAGCAGAATTGTTTATCTCTAGTCATGCAATGTTTTAATTGAAATTTCCATTAATTCCTAAACATTCAAAAGACAATAGTATTCTGTTTTATTATGTCAGGTATAGGCTTACTATGTACAAACTAATACAGTTTAAAAACAGTTTAAGAACAAAAGGTTTTTTGCAAACACTTACTTGTTAGTGAAACCCCAACAATTGGTCTTTACCTCAACAAAGGGTTTAAAAAGTCAATTCTAGAATATTAACTTTTACTTCAGCCCTGGGCAAGAAGAAAAGGGACCTAGTGTCACTCAACACATATTAGAGATCAGTACTGATGGCTTATCATGGAATAGAAATGTTGTAACTATGATAGGAAGTTTTTGATAAAAAGGAATAAAACAAAGGTATATGAAGAGGTCAAAGAGAGATGAACAGCATCTCTTCTCAAAAAGAACAGAAGAGTACCTAGAACAGAGGGAATATTAAAGAAAAAACAAGGCAAACCAACCTGCTTGGATTCCACAGGTTTCTTCTCAGGTGTCCGAATTTTACTGATTTCAGGTCCAGAATTGCTTTCACTTTTACCTAAAAATGTTTAGCAAATTAATTAACTAGTTTCAATGGAAAATTTTTTTTTTCTTTGCTTTGTCAGACACAGAAAAACTTATCAAAATAGCAGTTACAGAATAATAGAGAAATTTAATATAATTTACCCAAATAAAGCTTCTTCTTTAAACTGCACTTTGTGCATTAATCATCACTAAGTACTTCTTTCAGCTTAACTGCAAGCAACATCAGTAATAGCAACCACTGGACTGCAGAGCAGAAACAGACCAAATACAACCCCCATACACCGCCTCTGATTACTTCCCTCCTCTGAACATCACAGTATCTTAGATATTCTTTTATGGCTAAACACAGTTTATTTCCCCAACTCCTTGCACTCTTGCAGATCCCTCAATTTCACTTAAAATGGAAAAAGAAAGAAAAAAATCCTTTGCACAATTTCCTACTGAAATTTCAAACTTACTCAAAATAAAACTAACTTGCAATGGAATTTCAATGACTCACCATTTCGACTTTGTTCATGTTGCTCCTTGTCTTGATGCTGAAGCTGCTGCTGTTGTCCTATGCTAACTGGTGAGTGATGTCCCAGGCCATAAGGTATAGGAGACCCCCGCCCATGCGCCTGTAACAGGTTCATATTATATGCCATAGCTGCTTGATGAGTAATGATTCGAGGGTCAACTGCAAACCTACCCTGATACCCCGTCCATGGTACCTACAAAATTAAAAAAAAAAAAAGAAGAAGAAGAAAAGATGCAATCTGTCAAGGTACATTAAAGGAAGTAAAGTAACAAGCACATTGATGTGAGATCACTAACAAGCAGTTTTCCATATATCAGATGACCTGACACCGTAACACATGGCTGCAGGTAATGCTGCAAAGGGAGAGCAATAAGGGCAGGCCTAGCAGCAAGGGGCAACACAGAARGAGATTTTGGAGGATTACCCTGGGCAGAAATGCTGGGAGGACACCCACCAGTCTTGTTTCAGTGTTTTCAAGAAAAAAGAGAAAAGACTGATGAACAAATTCTATTTCAATAAATTTTATATTGACTTCTTCTCTAAACAAATAGAAGTGGGTGAAATTAAATAAAATAGATCAAAAAGAAATCATTTTATCTTACATGAACATAATCATATTTTAATTCCTACTTGTTTTAAGCAAACATCTTCCAAGCAATTCTTTTTTTAAATTAGTATTTGTCCTTGAAATGTGCACTTTGAACTCTAGCTTTAGGCTACTATTCCATCTGTACAATCTCAAATCATCTCCAGTAAGTTTCTTTCTAAAGGAAGYCATCTCATTAGTACCTCAGTCTTCCCACTTAATCATTTAAAAATCCATCCTCAGGGAAGGTGAGCTTAAAATACTTATTTTTCATACATTTCTTTTGATTGGAAATACATAAAAATACATTACTCCTTAAAAAATAAAACAGAAATTTCTAAATTGTCTTGGTTTGATATTAATATAATGTGAGCAAGCATGACAAAGATACAGCTGCTGGCCTTCTCATTGCCTTTAAATTTATTCATCAAATTCTGATTTCTGGTAAGCTAGGAAAAAGGAAAATAACTTGACCTAGCAAAGAAAACCAATCTATTGCTGCCAGCTGATCTAAGACATCAACTGAAACCAGASTTCTTAACAGCAAGGCCCAATACAGCAACCATAAGCTAAACTTCCATAGAAGACTACTGTAACTATTAAAAAAATGAATGAACTAAGCAAAATTCTAAGCAGATGCTTAGGATTCGGGATGGCATTSTACACATATACAACCCATGTGTGGGTTCGGTGTCCTCCCCAGAGTCTTCAGGAGTCATGTACCATGCATACATGTTACTCCACACAAAATTACTTCTGTAGCCTTTGTTCCTTCCTACCTGATTTCTTCCTGGAATATGTGACTGTGAATATTAGATATAAATCAGAGACTGTTTCTTTAATTTGTGTAAGTTTTGTTGGGATAGTTCTATTTGTAATACAAAATTTCATATATAAATGGTCTAAGAGGCCTGATAAAGTGTCTTCATTGTGGTCTTAAGTGCTACAGAGAAAGTGATCAGAGAGGAATCAGATTCACCGTGAYGTTCTGGAAGGGGAAAACATCCCATTATGCTTATTCTTCATATCACTTCACTTCAAACACCTTACATTCAGACATCTATGGTCAAAGCTGGTCATTTAGACCGTATGAGTCAATAAAGAGAAATAAGCTTCATCAGAATTGCCTATGTCTCTCCAATGATTAAGAAGTGGACTAGGCAATTAATTCAGATGCAGATATCTCAAGTCAGATGAGACAGATCCCACTGGTGTGTCTATATCTACAGCTGAAAAAAAACACCAGATGGCAATAACATGAAATTGCTTTTAGACTGCCTAGTATTATTTGTGGGAGCAACATTTCTAAGTCCTCATTTTCTGGTGGTCTTCTGTACAGCCACTCCTAGAGCTAGCTAAGCCCAYGTATTTGAACTGAAGTGCTGGAAAACTTAGCAAAATATTCACTAACTGATTTTGCCATTCATTTTTATACATACAATAAATGGACAAAAATTAAAAAAAAAGAAAAAAAAAAGAATTCTTACAGGCAAAGGCACAGACATGACCATGTTTCCTCCATAGACAGCAGGTACATATAGAATACTTGTCCCAGTGTGTGGATCTATCCTTTGAACAGGACTTGGAGATTTCCCCAGGTTGGGGTGAGGTCCCAGAGGAGGAGGGGGAGGTGTATATGCTCGGATAGGATTTCCGATTAGGACAGAAGGGTTGGGCTGAACTGAAAAATAAAGAAGATATAAACAGAAAAAGAATATGAAGACCATCTATTTCTTTGTTTCCTTTTGCATCCTAATAGCATTTATCTTCACAAAGCGTGAGGGCAACTCTCATTACAGGATAGGTCTGATATAGACAGAAAAAGCATTAATCATATAGCAAATCCTGTATCCCATTTCAGAAATTTGAAAAGGCAGAAAATGTGAGCTGAGATATAGAGAAACAGGTAGTTGGTAACTGTGTTAATGAAAGAGCATCCCAAACCAATAAAACATGCCAACAGAATTATCCTCCTTTCTTTAGCAGGGAAGACAAGTTTTAAACGAATGCATTTTAAATTAACAACAAAAGCATTAAACTGTTAGATGCTACCTTGCAAAAGTATTACCAGTAGTATCTGATAGATGAAAGCACAATATAAGTCCAAAATATATGATATAACAGCGCAAGCACTATAACGTTTTAACTTTTATAGTGCGAATATACTGGTACAGTATTTTATATCAGGAATTTAAAACACAACCATTTTTAACAGGCCAATGCCTATGCTGTGATAAGGCTCTAAAGTCAGTGTGCRCAACACCTGCAAAAGGATAGCATGGGAAATACCTAATGTCTACTTTCCAGCCTGTAATCTGTTTTCCAAATGCACTCAAGAAGTAAATGGCTTTCAAACAGAGAACAGACCAGATACTCAATTCATGTCAAATTACTATCAACTTCACTGAAGCCCAGTCAGTGCAAGCTYGGAGGAATTCCTCCAGTAACAGCAGATACTTACCAATTCCATCAGGTGGGAAGTGGTCATTCTGGTTATGATGATGGACCTTGCCCTTTAAAGGGAAAAATAACAGTAGTGAAGTTTTGCAGACTTAACATAAAGCAAAGCATCTTTATTTCAACTGAACATTATAATTGAATTAAATACAAAGCAGGGTTTGAAAGAAATTAARCTAAACATTTTATCCTTATGCATTCAACTGTCCAATTCCATCACCTGATTATGAATTCACAAAGTTGGATATTAAATACCACTAACTCAGTTAACCCATGGGTCATTATCGGGAACTCTGGGGACGCTCCCTCCCTGCAGGGTCTTCTCTTCACCTTCACTCGCTAAGGTCCGTCTAAAGATACGAGAACAGTTACAGCGAGCTGCTTTGGGTTTCCTTTCTCACCCTTTTATCACCTGCTGTCTCAGTTTGTTAGGAGCAGCACCCAGTACCAACTSCGGAAGCAGGATCCAGCTGTTCCTCCAGGTTCCAGCTCAACCTTGGACGCAAAGCAGCTGCCACCAGTTTTACTTGGCTGCTCACCCAGCCTCCTTCGCAATTACCTCCCTATCCCATCTCCTGTATTTGTAAAGGAGGGTCGCCTTTACCCCTTGGTGACTGCTACMCGAAAAGTATAATATAGTAGAGTCAAGGACGAGAGTACTCTGGGGAATCTCCTTTTCCTTGCTGAATTGTACATGAGAAAGGAGGTTAACAGAACCGAGTTATCCCTCCTACACTCTCATGAGTTTACAGCAGCAACTAAGTAGTTAATATTCATAAAATGTGAGCACATATTCAAATGTCGTATGCTCTTAAGCCATTTGCAGAATGGGAATTCCTTACTTAATCTAACCTAAATACATTCACAAATTTAAAATAAAATTTAAAAAGCCTTTGATGCTGCAAAACTTTTCTCTCCCAGGAGATAAGCCTAGGCAGTTTTCCAGAGGTCTGAGCAAATTAGTTGAGGTACGTAGACAGGTGGTGTGACAATGCTGACTCATACAGAAACTAGATTAAAGAACTTGTCTCTGAATTTTCCCCCCCTTTTTAAAAGTGAATTATTGGAAAATAAAATAATAATTACTTTTCTTTASAGTACTTAAATAAAAGAAGCCTGTTTATTCCCTACAGAGAGCAAGATTCAAACTAAAACAAAACTTAGAGAAGTTACATGCCTTAAGAATCACCCATGGTTTATACAAGGCACCTCTCTATCTGTTATGCTGTCAATTAGCATCACACAGTACGTATAAACGTCTACAAAATCTCTGTTCTACCTATGATACTTGTTTTTTATAGTGGCCATATTTTTAAAACTGAAATAGCAAATCATTAGATAAATTCAAAAGAAAAGTTCTCCTGTTGAACAGGAGCTTTAGCATGTAACCATATCAGACGGTTGAATAYAAATCAACTGGGACCACTGCCGTGTTGGGGGAGGATGACGCTGGCTTTGTTTTGTTGTTTATCTTTTTCCTTTTTTTTCTTTTAATAGTTCTCATGGTTTAACAACTTTATAAAATCATTTGACRACACCTTTGGAGTTACTGTCTCTCAGAGATTTCCAGATCAAGGTTCATTTCCCTGTCAGTCTATAAAACAACTAAAGCGACATAATTCAAGGCTTTTGCATCTAAGAACATTTGTATGGAGTAACCTAGACTGCAAATTTTCAACACAGTATTCCTTTCCAGTATTCCTGGGAAGACAGTAACCACATGGGCTAAGAGTGCCTCCAAGTCACTCAGCTTACTATACCTCAAGATCTGTAGGGAAGTTACCATCAGCTAGACCGACGGCAATTCAGAGCACTGCAGGATGCACTCGGTTTTCTCTAGGAACTTGTCCCACTTTCAGTCTAATACTCTGCACTGCATAAAGGCACCTGGAGGAAATTCGGCCCAAGACTCAGGTACCTAAGTTCAGGCAGTTACCAGCCTCGGCACTCCCAGGATCCCCCTTTAGCCAACAGATGGGAGAAGCGGGTATTCTCCAGACCCTTAATCAGACTCGTGGTCTTCACGGACCACAAAAACCTCTAGGGCACTGACGCATCTCAATTAAGTGCCTGAATCCAGGCCAAAAAGCTGGAACGCAGGCAGCAAGCAGTGGGTAGGTAGAGCTGTATAAATTCAGAGCCTGATTTACTGTATGTTAACTACCCTGCGGTAAGCAACAAGTTCAGAAAATCTTCAGTTTCCACATCGTCACCTTTAATAAAGACTCTGCCCATCAAACCCCRCCATCCTTTAGGCACTTCCACTCCCCCCAGCCAGGCCACCCAGCGCAGCGGGGGCAGAGCCCCCCTCCGACGCCGCTGCCRTGAAGCAAGCCAGTATCCTACTGCTGCTCGCCTCTCAGAGAGTGACAGTGACAGGACTGAAACTTTTTTCTTTTTTTAACTAATAAACAACAAAAAAGGTTCTTTATATCTTAAAAAAAAAATCCAAGAGCAATTCTGCTGAATAAGGTGTCATTTTTACAATATCACATTTCACTGTATATCAAAATTAAGCCCTGAGCTGCGTGGATGTCCACAAACTCACCACAAAACAGTGTATTTGGAGGCTGTTCTTCCTATTTTTTCAGCATAGGATACATCAGCACTAGGTTTTCAGCCTTTTATCTTTGAATGCTAAATATCGTACRCAGGGGGCCTAAAATGAGCAAAGCTAACCAATTGCTTTTAAAACTTCAGCAAAGGAAAGTGTATTGCTTATCATAACCATTTGCTGTATGTGTTTGAGTATTACCTGCCCACTGTAGTTCTGTCATTCCACATGCTAGCTGTCAATTACACTCAGAGGGAAGAGATTTTACTATAATTATGATATAGGCGGTTAAAACACTTCAGATCTTAAATTGAAATAGCAGTTTGAAAGTCTGTCTTCTGATTTCTACAGCACATGTGCTTAGTTTACTAACAAACTGGGAGAAAAATATATGGAACTTTTTGCAAGACTTCTACGCTTTTTTCTTTTTTTTTTAATAAAAATTTACTATACCTGCATTTTCAAATATTTTCATTTTGTTTTAGGGAACAAAAATATTAATACATTGTGGTTTTATTATTAATTAAAATGCATTCAAGRCTGAAGCACTCATGAACAATGAAAGAGCAGAAATGACTATTTAAGACAACAATAATTTTTTAATTTGTGGTTTTCTGTAAGCCTTTTTGACACATCACTAGCTGCTTTAGAGAACTGGTGTTTGTTTCAAAGAGTAATGTATCTTGACAAAGAAACATTCTCACAAAATCTCTTTTTGGAAGGACTGCCAAAGGGAAAGYCTCCCTTTTTGTACTGTCAAAAAACCCTGTAGCAAAAATTTCTTTTAGATGATATAACCTGTAACAATGCAAAGCTATGGAAAATACATATATTTCTTCCTTCTTGTATGACAGAATTCCTCACAAAGCTGACAACCTGCATTTCATCTCTATACATAAATTAATTAAAAGAACTGCATTTTGAAATAAATTTAAAAAACTATTAAAATAGAATTGTTTACTAATATATCACAATAAACAGCTCTAGAATTTAATGTTATTCTTTACCATCTTGAGGAAGCAAAGAATGTATTTCCATCACTGCTTCACTCCCTTTTACAGCAAGAGCTGAGGAAAATTATTGCTGTGTGATWAATACACCTATATGTCCTCTTGATGCCAATGAAATCTGGCCGTTTGAAGGATATTATTCCTGAACTAATCCTGAGAAAATACTGTATTGCAATGTATTTTAATGAAATCAAATAATTATCTTACATACTATAAGCTACCGGATTTTACACGTGATTCTCAGATCAAACCAAATAACTTGCGGCTATTGTTCTGTTTACTCCCTGGCACTGTTCGTGTCCACATGTTGTTCGAGTCAGAGTGCAAGCTGCTTGGCACAGGGATCATCTCTTGTTCCGAGTTTTAAATTGGCTTATCTAACCAATGAGGCCAAGATCCAAGCCTGAAGTTCCTCAGCGACATTACAACACAGTCGATGAACAAGCCAAAGTGACCCAAGGCATGTATTTYAGTAAGAGATCCAGGCTTGGCCAATCCCAAGGTATTGCTAAACACCGTGCTATAACAAAGACTAGAGCTTTCATTTGAAATTGCTGAGAATCCTTTCAGAATTTGCACTGATATCTAATTGCATTGATGCAATTTTAAAACAACAGCTTGCCCAATAAACCTTTTATATTATTTCTCAACAGACATTTCTATATTCACTTCAACTTCCTGACTAAATTCATTACCAGTGAACCTTTACCTTTGGTGGTGACTGCTGCTGTTTGGTGGTATTCGCTGAATGCTGATGTCGAAGAGCCCGGGGGATAAACTCAGGAGCCAGTGGGTTCAACACATACGTTTTCTTTAACTCCAAAGCTTCCAACTGAGCTTTGATCTGTTCAAATGTGATACCGTGAAGACTTTCATTCTCATGACATAGGGCAATAAACCTTTCCCAAAATTTCCTATGGAAACAATTTTTAGAAACAATAAAAAGGAGTAAGACTTAATGGCTGTCGTTAAAATTTAAGAGGATTTTATATAACTGAGTAGAGTTTTTATTTCTCCTGTATGCTCATTTTACACACCAGGCCATCAATCCAGCAACTTAATCCACGCATCTGAATCCCATAGCCTAATGCAAAGCTCCCCAGTTATTTAAACTGGACATATGGGTCTGTCTGTGCATATCAGATTGCAGCACTGGGTCTACATCACATTTAGTATTAATGCCATGGACAGCTCTAACTTAGAATTTTTCCTTGAAGACCAAACACAGCAAACAATGCTTAAAATCTTGGAAAGCATGTGATTTATAGAATTTATTAAAGCTCAAAGAGTCACAGGGATTGCACAAGCTCCCAGTCCCGGAGGATGCCAAGAAGAGTCTATGAATCTAGGCAGGTCACTGAATTTCAGCGTCACAAATATCAAAGTTGAGATACACTCTCAGAACTACTCTTGTGAAACACGGACAGAATTACTTTGCAAAACATTGTTAAGACTGGGATGAAGTAAATMCCGGAAGTATCCTGCTTAATTGAGGCAGGAAATCCAAGATGTTGAAGGTAGCTGTGTACTGTACCAATCAGCCCATTTGTTTTCCRTAATAAAGGATGGGAAGGGACCAGTGACTAATGCTGCAAAGGTAGCAGGCTCTATTACTTAATGCTGCAAAGGCAGCAGGCTTACTCTATTAAGCAAGCAGGAGAAATGGTGTGACTCAGGTTCATTTTGTTTTTCTAAGTAAACGAAAAAGATATTTGAAAAGATATTTAAATAAGGTCTGAAGATAGAAAAAATATTGTTCTCTTTCAAAAAAATGAAGAGTAATGAAAGTTACTGAAAAAAAGGATTAAAAAGACAAAGATCTTAAATGTATGTTGATCCACTCCTTAGTGTCTCAATACAAATTAAAATTAAATAACTGAAGAAAAACTCCAATACTTACAGCTAACAAAAAATTGCTAACAACCCAATACTGCTTTGTACGCTACAAGATGTCGAATAAAACTTAAGGACAACATAATGTATTTCCACTACATATAAACAATTTGTACAGAAACCAAGATAGTAATGGTGTTTGTCTCAGGTACCTTCACAGAGCTTTACAGAAAACAGTAAAGCTCATTTTGTAGGTATCACATCAATCCACACACATACAAGTGCTCTTTAAAAATTAAAGATTTTGTCCTAATGAGCAAGAAAAAATTCTAGTTGACTCTTCAGTAATAAAGTGAGGCCAATAAGGGAGTCTGTTACTGCAGTGTTGTCTCCCCAAAACCTGTTAAATGAGAGATTGCTATATACTGATTTTAATAGGAATGTCACATTTGCTGAGTGGCTGTCATTTTTGGAGAAGAAGGAATATCTTTCTTGCAAGAACACGGTAATGTTATTGATGTATTTAACAATCCAAAGCAGTTATCCCTCAAAGCCCTGCTGTGATTTTATTCTGTTGTGATTTTATTCAGGCAAACAATGCTCTCTTAAAAYTGAGTATGCAAGATGGCCCCTTCTCTGCATTTTGCCACAGGGCAAAATATATCTTGCAAGGTTTTAAGTAAGGATTTAAAACCAAAATGAAATATTTCATTGGGATGCTTTAATGATGGAACTCCCTCTGATTAATCAATTCAGTCACCAAAGCTACTGCCAAGTACCACAAACCCACTGAGACTCACAGGCTTTTGGTTGAAGTGCCCCAAGCAGTCTCCCTACGCATGGAGCGCTTGTACTGGGGTGTAAGAACAGAGAATAAAATACTGCTGTCTGTGTCTTACAGGGTGCTCTTGAGTTTAACGGGAGTGTCTGCCAAAACAGCCCTGTCGAGTCCGATTGTAACACACGCAAACGCAATGATTACCCAGGGCGTACTTCACAGAGCTCTCTACCACCATCATCACAGATTCTTGACTCATTTTGACAGGTATTAGAATATTTATAAAATTCAAGTACTCTAAACTTTTTTGAGGTCTGCTTTTCCTAACGAAATGTCACTTCTTTCAGACTTCTATACTCCTGCCGTACTAAAAAAGAACCATCTTTCCAGTGYGCCTGAGCCCCTCCAGCACTATTTTCAAAGAGTGAATATTCAATTATTCAGTGAAACAAGACAAYGGTGTATTAAAAGCAAAGCTTGAGATATGTCTTAATAAAGCTCCAGTGCTGCTTGTTTCTTAATTATCTTTTTGTTGTATAATTTTGAACAGACTATACCTAAACAGCTGCTGGTCCTAGAAAGGCAGACTGAATCCCTAACTGCCAAGACTGCAACTTAGGTACTCTACTGATAGCCTATGCTTTTATTTTAGTAAGGTTTTGCATGCCCCATTGGAGCTACTTTGAAAGAGCCACTTCAAAAGATACTTCAGAGAAACCGCTGAGTCCCCGCTTTTGAAAACTAAGTCTCTCGCAAGTATCTAATCTAAAACCCTCAACATTCAGACTTACGTGTAAGTGCAAGAGATCATCTTTTCCAGTGGGATTTAGAGAGGCTAAAGGAAATCATCATTCTCCAACAAAAGCGGTATTTAGACAGATGGAGAACCCATAATGGTCCTAGGTACTAACTAGGGAATCCTGCTCCCTGACTTTGGTAACACTGTGCATCGTGAACCCCAGCATGGGAAAGACAAGTACAATTTATCAGCTAAAGCCAATTTCCGTACAAGCAGTAACAGAAATCTTGGGCAGCCTCTGCAACTAAGTCGTGCATCTCTGCAGCTTGAGCCAACGAACTGCAGACTGCAGCAGCCACCCACAACACTCATCATCTGTGGATCTAGTGCTCAGGAGCACAGAGCTTTTGCTGATCAGGGAGTTACATCCAGGTCACGTCTAAAGACCAAGCAGATAAYGGGGAAAACGAAATAAAAGCTCAAGTGGTACTTCTCTTTTAATAACTTGTTACTAGCACTTTAGATCAGATTACTATATCAATGTATAGTTATATTCTCAGGGTGGCTCAAGCAGGTAAGTTAAACTCAGGTTATATTTCATAAACACGGTAAACAAAAGTTTTGATTTCCATTTGGAATTTTCAATTCTAATCTTTGAAAACCACATCCATTTGCATTCCAATAAAGGAATATTGCTCAGAAAAGTGGAAAACAATGTAGATATAACAACTGACTACTATGTATTTTTAGCTCTAATATAATAATGCAGTCTGTGCAGCATTTTCTCTCTTCCAGAAACAAGCCTCAGGCTTTATCTCTGATCATCGCAACATTTCAGCTCTTCCATCGAAAAAGAAACCTTTGAAGAACAAGTACTCGGTATCSTTAAAAATCAGTGCTTACATCTCTTATCATTTTTCACATTTCTTCATTTAGGTCTATAAAAAGTATTTTCACTCAAATCCTATAGAGTTTTTTCCTAGGTTCACAAAGACATAAAAATATATAAACAATGGTTTTCAGTCTTCCACTGTCACATAACTGCCATAACATTCAACTTAGATATACTACATTACATCTTAAATTTCTCTGAACTCTAAATTATATRTTACTTTTATTTCTATATAAAATTATACCAGGTATACTGAAAAAACACCTGAAAATAAAATGAAGGGTCTTCAATTGTTACCATCAAGTTCAAATTARAGCGTTAATAAATACATAAAAGAGCTTATCATTGAGCAGGTGGTAGAGACTTCACCCTTTTTCTTTGTAGGTTGTTACACATAGTGACAATGTGACTCTGGATAAGAAATTAAAAAGAGAACAAAACAGAAACAAACAAAGCCAGGCTTGTCTACCCTTAGAGGATATTAAAATGCTCTGCCTCCCAAGGGTAGCGGTTTTCTTCACTATCTTTGTAAAAAGTTTCCCCTCTCTTGCCTCTCAGCAAGCCCTTCTAACCAGGGGATGGAACAGCCCTTACACAACCGCATGCTTCCAGCTCCCGAGGCGGCTGGTAGACGGCGGCTCAAGAATTCCTGCACCACCCAGTGACACTGCTCATCGACACGGGGCTACAACTGCCTGCTCTGCTCGAGGCATGAGCTTAAGCAGCACGCTTTGGACAAGATGCAAGCCTCTGCAAGAGCTGGGAACATAGCTAACACGTTCCCGTCTTTAGGATAATTCTGTGGATATATATTTGAGGAATTTCAATTGYACTATACATTTCTTTTATGGATTTACATGTATTGTGTCTTATYTGGCACCTAAAAAAACATCCATGAGTTTATTAAATCCATCAGATAAACATAAATGTATGTTTTCTAGCATCCTGAGTCCGGATTAACTAAGAAACATATATAAAGTACCTGCATCTTCCAATGGAACATAAAGCAATAGGATCTCCCACCACAGCTACCAAGGATTGTGCTCTTGTAATGGCAGTGTTGAGAAGTTTGTAATTAGACAGAAAACCATAATCCAAGTCTTCTGTTGAGTCCTCCAGTAACTGCTCTTTCCTTTTAATTGGTGTTTGCTTATGTTTGCATGTATGCCGTGTTCGTACTGTGCTGAGAAACAAAACTCTAAACTGTTTTCCTAAAAAGAAACAAAAAATAAATGAGATAATTTTAGCTATTTCTGCTAGCAATACATTCAGATCACTGTACTTGCCAGACAGAGTTCGCACCTGGATATTCCGAAGAATTGATAACTACCCTTCACATAAAGAGCTTTATGCAAGAATAATAAGATTTAAAAATTTTAAAAGATGCACTATAAATAGCATTTTCTATTACAAGAGTATCTCTTCTTTAAAAAATGTATTTTTCATCTCAATACTAATCACTCCAGAACTTTCTGAAATTCTGATTATCTTTATAATGTTTCCATTCAGGCAATAACAACTGTTGTATTTATTTTTTCTACTATGAAAAAGTTGTTCTGCACATTCCTGTTTCATATTTTAGCAACTCTCCCAAACTCACATGAATTCAGATACCTACTATGAAAGAACAAAACAAACCATCTCCTGTCACTCAGCTACTTACTTACCCTCCTTCATATATTATTGACTTAACTGCAACCTAGCAACAGGCTGTGCCTACACAAAAATTCTTGTGTTATCAGTGTGATCTCATGCACAAATCCCTAAGATTGCAGACCCCTTTTTGCAGAGTATTCTATAAGTGCAAAAATCAACAGAACATTTTGAGGCTGAAGCCTTGTCGCACTTTTATTTGGAACTCTGTTTTCCTCCTTACAATAAAAATATATCAGTTTTCACTTTTTCCAGTAAATCAATTTACTTTTGAAATAGGCTTGAACTTAATTTTGAAAAAAAATAAATCTTACGTGCATGAGTTTATTGTTTTGGTGTTCTATGTCGGAATACATCTAATCAGCATCCATGCCAGTTTCATTTCGATATCCCAGTTTTACAGGCTATGTCACAGCTCTTATTCCAAACATTTTAAGATTACTTTAGCAACTTTTCCTTAATTGGAACAGTCATACTTTTGATTTCCATAGCAGATCTTTTATACATATAGCTACTACTTACCCTGAACATTCAGCACTCTTTCTACACTGACATCAGACAGTCTTTTTTTCCGAAGCTCAGCCCGAATTCGGAACACTTGATCAGCGTAAGGTGTTACAACCCCTATACTGCCATCATCCAATTTGCCCCAGGCAACCGGCCATTTTCTTCTTAATTCTTCAACACGCTCTACTACTTCAAACACCTTAAAAGAAAGTCAGAAGTCTTAGAAGTACACTTGACTGAAGGTCCTTCTTTGATACGGGATGAGAATTTGAATTTTAAAGTTCTAAAATATTTAAATGACATAGAATGCATTAGTATTATTGCTTATTGAGTAAGGTTGTATAATACTATAGCAGTAACAGTAGGATCATACTTTATCTGATTTTTATAAGTAAATATATTGCCTAAATAGGGATTTATTTTCACCATGGATTTTCTATACATCATCTGAGAGTTTGATAGCTCAAGAAAGATAGACCAGTGTGCAGTCACTTCCCATTCCAAAGGATGCCACCAGGAGTTACAAGTTATTCATCAGCTGCTAGTTCCTGTCTGAAATACTATTAAGTGTGCTACCTGAAAAGACTAATTACTAATAAAAACTGAAAACCTCCTTCTGTGAGGAGATGGGCTCATCAAAGCGACTCCTGCAAGATGTGCCAGGCATAGAAGCTTCTACTTCAACATACTGCATGGAGATACTGCAGTGTAGAAAGTATTTCTGAACAACTTTATGGAAGGTTTTTTTATTTTTTAAACATTTATATTGTTATTTAGTAAATATTTATTTAGCTATTTAAGGCATGATAACTGATCGATATAATTTTCTTTAGCATCACAAATGTAAGCTCACTCTCTTAATGGAAGCTAGGCAGACAGCCCTCCCTGCAAGAACCCCAAGTATTCTCAACATTCTTCTCTTCCCTATTTGTCCACTTATCTTTGACAGGGGCAAGAGAGCATGTTAAAAAAAATGCAGTGTTTTTAGCTTTTATATTATCTCTTCTTCAAATTTGTAGGCTGGGACTATAACTGCCGATGAAGAAATATTTCAAGAACGTTAAAAGTGATATAAATTGCAATGGGTATACACTGTAGTATAAAGGAAAACAGTTCTTAAGCGAGATTACAGAATACAAAGTCTGAAAATCAGGACCACCTTTCATGAGAAATTTATCACAAGAGACCAGATTACCAGCCAGATAAACAGGCAAAACTGCTGAAAATCTGTTGTTTCATGCTGACTTCTTACTATCCGAAGATCTGGTTATGAGATACACATCCTCACTTACAAACTGAATATTAACTGGGACAGATTATTGAAAAACTCAGGGTGTTTTTTAATTTCTAGAGAAATAAATGAAGCAAAAGAAGATCTGTTAATCCCAGGAAAAAAAAAAAAACACAAATACTTTATTTTGAACATTTTGGATTCTCAGAGTGCAGTGAAAATATGTGGCAGTGTTTGAGCAAGTCCTGAATATAACTTCACACATCACACATTCCCTTATTTAAAAGCCAGTTCTATTGACAAAGGATGTTAGAATAAATGTCAGGATCTGTAAAAAGTGTAGCACAAAATATATTTTGCAGATATTTTGGAAAGTTTTTCTCAAAGCACATAATTCTAACCATATATGCAGAAGCTAATACCATGTAGGGAAAGCACAGAATTAAGACCAAAAAGGGAAAGTGTATTTTCCTGACTAATGCTTAATACAGGCACCACTGAACCATAAGATGCCCTAACGCAAATGTTCATTAAGGGTCAGACAGCAAAAATCTCCCTCATCTGAATTTCAGTCTTTCATATTGGTGTTTAAGCAGCTGTTGTCCTTCATTTCTGCCTGTAGCTATTAATGACTCACAATTTTCAGACAGCTACTGGGCCACTGAAGATATTTTAAGCTCTTCCACAAGTCTTTTTTTTTTTTTAATGGAAAAGTCATACAACTACATTAATGAAAATAGTCAGATGCCTTCATGTTTTCTCAGTGATGCATCCAAAAGTCTTTGGCGGCTCAAATACAACTAAACTAGGAAGAGCTTCTTATTTAAGTAGATATGTATAATAAAATAAAGAATGCATAACTAGTGCAGCATAACAACAACAAAAAGGTTAAAAACTGTCCATCGGACAAAATGCATCATGGTCCACAAGGGGTAGACGCAGAGCTCTGCAATACTTCATAATGAATATTGCTGCTAAACTACAAACTAACTTCAGTTAAAATTCCTCATCTCATAAGTTAAAGAAAATTTAATTTATTTTTCCATGTTTAAGCAAATTAGTGATTTTTTTTCTTTTTCTTTAAATGTGAAGACATTAGTTCAGATATCCTTTTGGCATAAAAATGGAGTTGGCTCAAACGCCCATAATTTGAGGTGACTACAGAAAAGCAATTTTCACTACAAAAATTATTGCCAAGTCTGGTCTTTCTTTTTTTTTTTTTTTTTTTTTAACTGAAAGGCAGGAATGAGAATAAAAGTCACTTCTGAAGAATATCCATAAATGTGAAACAAATATTGTGATAATTGAACAAATTCACTGAAAAAATTCACATTTATGCATGATTTGTTAGACATTGATCCCAAACATACTTAAGCAAACATGAAATGTTATTCCAGAGGGCTCCCATCTGAGTGGGAACATTTCTACAACAGTCAAAAAAAAATCTAAGTTTTACTTTAACCTACAGTTATTTTCAGTTGCTAAGATACATTCACCAGACTGTCATAAAAATTAGCAGGAGAGATATCCTGAAGAATGAAACTGAGAGAACTTGTAAGCAGCTTGCAAATTGCAGAGAAAAAGATGATAAATTAATGAAAATGTTTACTACAATTACAGTGTTCGCTACTCCATGTTTAGTTAACTCCATGTTCCATGTTACTCTCTCCTATTGGAGGACAATTTATGGCCTCTACTTAAACTAAGCGTAAGCAAATAGATTTCCAAGGCTGTTCAATTAACAAGTATATATTTGTGACATATAAAATCCCAACGTGTAACAAATTTTTAAGAAAATAGTCAAGGATAAAGGCAAAGAAGAGTTACCTCTGCATTATTGTAAAATGCTGTACTATTTTTTTCTTGCACATCTTCTCCACGTGCCGTGAAGAAAGTCAAAGGGTAGAAATCTTTGTGGGCTGGCTGCTTTCCACTTGCCATCAATTTGCCTTCATAGAAAAGTTCAGATGTGTAACTGCAACAAGGCAAAACAAAATACAATGGGGACTCTCCAAAGGATCTCACTGATAAAATATGCAATCACAAAATACTGCACAAGGAAACAGAACCACTGATCACTATTCAGCACCTCCAAATGATTTCTCTGAAGGGGTATTTCCGCTTGACAGACAGAGACAGGGCAGAAAGCACTTCGTGTTTGCCCAACAGTCTTCCTACAAAGGCAATGTTTTCAGCTGATCTACAGCTCGACAAAGCTACTAACAGCATTCTCGCTAGTGTTTCACTCGGAAGGTCTGGTGGCTTGAAACTGGGCAAAAGGAAAATTTGGTGTCAGGGACTTGTTATTTTTTCCCCCCAGGTTGGCCGGACTATGGGCCTGGTTACATCAGTTAACACTTGCTGGACTTGGAGGATAAACTCGCTAAAGATTTCATGTGCACTAAGTACAATCCAGTTCACGGATTCAGTGTCCAAGCAAGCTCTTCCTCCATGGCAAGCTATACTGTTACTCATCAGAAACACGACCAGGATACGTTTCCTCTGCTGGCACGTGGGCACGACAGAGGCTGGCTGACTTAAAAGGAAACATGGCAAGAACTAGTTTTATGGTGAAGAGCAGGAGGAAAGAAGACAAGCTGGACTGAACATGGAAATTGGAACAAAAAAGCAAGAAAGAAGAGACTGCATACTCCTATCACTAGTACATGTTCTTCTGATGTAGCTCAGTGGAGGTGGCAACGTGAATACAGCCTGACATGAAGACACCAAACCTAGAGGACTGTCCCATCACCAGGCCCACTGACTTCTTCCAGGCTTCCAATTATTTTAGCTGTAATCTTGGCTCAAGATGTAAATAACTGGTCACAGAAAAGCCAAGAAACTGATCTGATATCAAATTACTGTCAAGCAACTGCGGCTCACTGCTGACCAGAGCTGACTTACATTGAACAATCTTGAATGAAAAGAATCTGCAACTCATCTGTGAAATGAGTTGTAGCAGTCCACTACCAACGAGCAAAACTACCAATTTCTTCTGCAAGTTAATCCTCAGTAACGAGGTCTCACTGAACAGTAAAACCCCATTTCTACAAGGACTGTTTTACTAATTACAGCTCCAAAGTCAGACTGAACTAATGGCTTGTTCTTTCCTTAATTTCCTTTGGTCTCTTTACTTCAGTTAGGTAGATATGATTAATGAGACCACCATGAATCATCATCTTCCACTTATTTCTGTCATAAGCATCATGGTCCCATGTGTCAGCGGAAATTTCACACTTAAAAGAAAATAGACTTCACACAATCTCTTAAATGGACCACCACGAGAGCATTTAGCAGGTTTCAGTTCACCCAGTAACATTTTTCAGTTGAATTAGGCACACGGGATTTTGGCTAAACGGCCAACTCTCCCCAATGGTACTTTTGCAGTTCTTACCTCATTGTACAACATAGTGGATCTTTTTAGGAACTCACTGTCTGATACTTCAACTGCAGAAATGAATTTTCATGATCTTTCTGAGGCAAATTTCATGGAAATGATCTCTAACCAAAAGCTGAAACGATCCCTTCCCTTTCAGATTCTCTCTCTTTTATAATTTATAATTTCTAGAAATGTATAAGAAATTTAGCAACACTCAGTCTATAATTACAAAGTCCAGAGGATGAAGAGAGATCTTATGCTGTGTAACAAAATACMTTATCTTTTCCCTTTTGATTCCCCAGTACACTTAAATATTTCTGCTTTTGCTTTGAACACAGTGATAACCTAATTAGTATGACTGGATACCAACACAATATTCCTCAGTAAATATTTGAACAAGGACTTAAACTTTAGCATTTTTCCCCATGACTGCATTTATTCTTTCTAGCACAGCTCATGGACGAGTTCATTACACTAGCAGCCATTAGTTTATCATAGCATAAAAATGTGAAATAATTGATTAATGTGTCTTGAAAGAAGTAATAAAAAAAAAGGACAATATGAAAGAAACATGCCCAAAATTTGACCTACTTTTTTTTTCCTGTTCATAGTTATTCATCCATATGTTCCTTATACTGCACTTGGCTTATTTGTTCCACTAAGAAAATACACCCCAGTAACTATTCTAAATTTGAAGCAGTTCAAAGAAACATAGAACCAACATAATATACTGTATAGCGGTCCAAAAGCAAAGACCAGCTCTTCTTTGGCTTAGCACRCAAGTCTTGCAGCCAAAGCATCCCGCCCTGAATGAGAGGTCTGTAATACAATTGCCTAACTGTCCCCCGAATTTCTGTTCTAGGAGACTGAATTTCAACTTAGTAACACAGAAGTACCCTGCTAATTAACTTTGAAACAACCAAAATTTCACCGCAGAAACATTTAATACTCTTCGTTCAGCTGTGCTTGGCACAGAAACATCAGAGCTGTTCACTCCAGTTCACTCACGCCAGTCAAACGGAAGCATGATACAGTGAAAAAGTTCACACCTACTTGATGATAGCTTCATGGGAGCGATAGTTCTCACACAGCAAGATCCTGCACGGAAATTCAGCAGGGTAGTGCTCATAGAGCCGATCAAGCAATGAAACATGAAGGTTTCTTTCCCTGGCAAATTCACTGTAGACAAAAGGACTGAGCTGTAATAGACACACACATACAAAGAAAACGTAACTAAATATGCAGACTTAGAATTTCATGCTCCCAAGATAGGTATTTTGCATCAAAACAAACATGTTCTGTGAACCAAGAAATCTCACTTTTAGTGTCTGTCCATAACTGGAGGATGTATATCTATGATTAATTTTTTTGTAATTATTCCATAGAAATGCACATTCTTACTGTAAAAGTGACAAAAGCCAGCATGCTCTTAAAGGAACAACAAAACACTCAATAACTATGTCTAAATTTTTCCTTCGTGGCTTGCATAGATCAATAATTTCAGTAAAGCAGAGAGCTATATGACCAAAAAATACTGTTTTGAATGCCATTACACAGTTACACAGAGGATCACTTTATGTTTTACATAGTTAAATTACTACATATCAGAAAATAGAGAAATTTGTAACATGGTAAGAAAAACAAACAGTCAGTCACTGGAAAACCTAAAACCTAGCTGTCCTAGCTACTAATACACTAAACTACTCTTGGGCTTGTTTAACAACAAAAACACCATCTATTATGGCAAGAAAAATGCAAGGATGATAAGGATGATAAGAAAACAAATTTAAAACATAATTAAATTTTTTTTAAAGTGGAAATTAAGCAATCTATTTTGAACATACCATCATTCAGAATTCTAAGTTTATTTTGTGTTTCACTTCATTTTTCTTTAGCCCCCAGATATATGTTAGTTTTGGAAATGTAAATACTGCACACTTCATGTGTGCATCTATGAGAACTTTGTGAGAACCTAAACTATAAAAACAGCTCTTCACAGATGATATCCTGAGACATATAGACCAGAGTCAAGGCTCTAGCCATCCAATTGGGGCTCATGAGATAAGAGTTCCAACCTCTTTTATAAAGCACTTTTGAGCTCTATGTATAAAAAGCACTATGGAGACCTTGGGATTACTGTATCATGACTGCAAATGATCCGCTAGTATCAAATCACAGCAGTGGGATGTACAGACTGAATGTAATGTCACAGAAGAATCAAAAAGCGAAAGGAAAAAAAAAGATTTCATGGCAAGACCTGAAGAACCATATGTATGACACAGATGAGAGCAGTGGATGGCAACCCTACTCTAAGTTAATTACTATACCAATGCAAACATCCATTCCATTGCCATTGTAAAATGCCAAGAAAATTGAAGGCAAATCTATAAAAACAAATAAATCTGGCCTAAACCAATAAAGCAAGTAAGACTGAATTTTCCAGGCATGCTTTCTCATGCCTGTTAGGCTGCAAAACCGCACGCAGAATCAGCGTTTCAAACTCCAGCAACTACCAAGCAATTCCTAAGCACAGCACAGTGGTAAAAAGGCACCGCTTAGCTTCAGTTCCCTGTTTATTGCTTGTTCAAATCCTTACCAGATGATGAGGCCTTTAATACAAAACACTTGTCTAAATCATAAAACACACTGCCTGTATCCGTCAGTTCTTTTAGAAATCAGCATGGACTACGGGCCAGAAAAAGTAGCAAGAACTTTTACCCTGACTATATAAGCAACCATCCGCACCATCTTACACAAATAATATCACTTGAATTTTCCTYAGTTTCCCCATCTATTATATAACTGGTAAAACTTATCTACCTCCCTCTTTAAAATGAAGTTTTACTTAAATATAGTCCAGTGGCTGACTGGGCCTAAGTCTCTATTCTGTCACAGATTTCCTACATAGCCTTGGGCAATTCACTTTCTTTATATATTCCTGTACTGTAAGATGGGGATAACATCGTGCTCTTACTTAGCAGAAATACTGAGTCTGGGAGACAATGAGGTATTCATATAACATAGAAATTTGGATGAGATAAATACCCTAAATATATAAATACATATACTTTCTCTGATGACAGTATCACACAGACTACTTAAAAAAATCCTACAGCTCTTACCTGCATATGGTCTCCAGCCAAGACAATTCTTGTATTTTTATTAGCTAATGCTAGAGGCATAATAGTTTCACACTCCATAGCCTGTGCAGCTTCATCTAGCAGAATGTGTGTGAAAAACCCTGTAAAACAGAGATACCAGCAAATAAATGAAACTGAGATAAGATAAAATAAACAGTGATAACAATACAATAATTTGTCTTAGGAGTTTTATATTCTGAGTAACCAAAACTAGACAAAAATTCAGTATGGCTTATCCAAATTAATTTCTAGCAACTACTAGAAACCACAGAAGACAAAAATTTGCAAGCCCATCAGATGGCCAACAATGGTCAACTGAATGCCAATGATATTAGCAGTAGCCCACAGATCTATTTCTTTCACCTGATATATCTGAATCAACACAAGTGTTTTACCTAGATCTCTATTCATATGAGAAGAAAGAAGTCTCTTGGGAGACCCCTGCAGTAGGTTTCTCAAATATGATTTTTTTTTCCATCAGCAGGAGTCTTGAAGAGGTTTGTACAATGACCAAGAAAAGGACTCCCTCATGTACCTGAGTCCTATTAACTATTTTGTATGTTAAAATTCCCATTAAAGTTGCACGCACACCTGAGCACTTTGCTGGTTACGGACCTTAGGTAATTTGATGAGGGGGGGAAGGACCAGAAGTTGAAGGAAGATTCAAATTCAATCTTATGATAATGTTGGATTGAAAAGTTTTGCTTTTGTGGGAAAAATTCTATGCACCGGATAACATGCGCATGAAATAACTTGGGCCATACTCTGAAGAGACTATTTCAGATATCTAATTAAGAGGCTTATATTTTAAGAAGTATAAGTTCTGGATAGTTATAGGAGAGAAATATTTTCACATATTGGTAGACATTAAGTTTGAAGGCAAACCATGAGAGCACTTAGTGCACTTCCCAAGTAAGATTATATACTAAAAATATAATAATTTTCTTTGGAAAATATGATTTCTGTATACTTAAACACATATTACTATGACAAGACTATACACAGCCCATTTCTAAACAAAGTAGTAACTTCTATCTAAAGACTTGAAAATACTTGCTATGAATTCCATATTAGTTTTATCTATTGCAATGAATGCCTAACTGCAGCTATAATAAGCTAACTTTAACAATTTCTGTAAAGAAGTTACATTCTCCAAAAAGCAGATGAATTTCATGTGGAGATCAAGAAACCAATAAACTCTAAGCCGCCTCTGCCCCAATTAATCAGTCTAAAATATTTCAACTTAGAAAACAACCTAGAAATATCACGTTAACATAGCATGAGTTTGTATGTGTGGGAGTTGTTTGCAAAGCTAAACAATTCACAAAACAAGCAGAAAGCTCTGTGTGCTTATGCTTACATGCTCCATTGAGTAATGACCTTAATGAGCATAATATTCAAAGTCAGAATCTCAAATAGAATTTTCCCTCTTGGATCTCAGAAAACACCAGACTATAGATAGTACTTCTTCTTCATTTAATTACTTCCGTTTTTAAATAAGAAAGAACAGAATAAGGAAAAGCTAATTTGAATGCCAGCAATTTTACAGCTTTGTGGTAAACAAAAGCTTTCTTGCAAGAAAATGGAAGACCATTTTAAGATAGTCCCTCATTTCTTTCTTCATTTTTGAACAATTCAAGGGGCAGAGAAGAAAGAGAAGGAATACTGTCACTGAAACTGGTAAGAGGAAGATACTTCTTAAAGGACTTTAAGGACATTTCTTGTTTAGAAATTATCTCACCTGGTTCAAGATCCAGTTGACATAGATACTGTGATGTATTCAAAGTAACAACTACTACTCGTTGCTTAAGAATGTCTTCCTTCTGTGGCATCTGAAAGGTGGAATGTGTGCTTGAAATCAAACAGTACTGATGCACAACTGGGTGGACAGTCTTTACCCAGCGATTTCTGAAATATACCCTAGAAAAGAAAAAGCAGGCTTATTTTCTATGCAGTTCGAACACTGAGACAGCCTAATATTGCAAATGCTAAGATTCTGTTTTCTGGTAAATAAAAATTAGTCTTTAGGAAGTAAAACATAACTTTATGAATTACATGCTAAAATATACTAAAATGTCTCGGATTATCTTCCATTTGCTGCAGTGCAATACTACATATATGGAAAGTTACCATGGATTAGATGACACATGAAAATCTGAAACAATTTCTTCATATGTTTGAGTTTGTGACCTTCATATCAATATATATTTCATTTAAAATTCAGTGTACTGATAAATTAGAATAAATATTTCCTCAACTGAAACATAAATGCCTTGGAACCAACAGCGCTGCAAAGACATTAATGAAATCCTGCRCTTCCTTTTACACCTACTATATGTCTCACAAGTTCTAAGAATCAAACAGGAAGAATATTCATCTGGTTACCATGAAGGACCACAGTTACAATATACTGCATAAAACAATGAGAAGACAGTGCCAGAAAGGGTAATTCTCAAGGTCTAAAATATCAGAAGTCAGAATACTGTCAGCAAAAGGTTGTATGTCAAACATCTTCCCAAGACACTTAAGAAAATTTTAATCATCACATCATGAGATCAGTGCTGATTTTTTCTTTAAAAGTGATGTAATGTTATGGCCAGTCTATTTAAAGGGAGGAGGAACAGAGAAGACAAAAGGCTGTGACCCAGAAAACAGAGTACAAATAGCTCCAGAGAGATATACAGAAATATACCAAAGGGCACCAGTTGAGCATCTGGATAAAGATGTCAAAGGACTTCTCTACATGGTGTTCCTCAAAAATATAATCTGAATCAAGTAAGAATTGTGAATTTAAAGTGGAATTTTTAAACTACAAGAAACTACTGGTAAATATTCATATTCTGAATTAAAGTGATTTTAATGTAACTTATTTCCAAAGAAAATTAAGATGAAATAGTTTAAACTAATTTCAGTTCTGAATATGAGATTTAATTGTTTATTTTCTCTATTCATTATATATTCAATTCAGATTAATTCTCCTGCATGCACAGGAAAATATCATTTCATTAAGAAGTATTTGGAAAAAAGTAATCATGTACCTAAGTGAAAACATGATTGCACCGGCTGGAATGTGGATATTCTATCTTATGTCCACCCATGTTTGAAAACTACAGCTCAGTTCCATATAATGTGAGAAAAACAATCTTTAAGGTTATAACAAATTTGGTTTATGAAAATACAGGTAACAACATTCCTTTTGGACAATAAGCACAAAATTAAATGCAAAGATGTGCAAACGCACTGCAGTATTCGGAATAGCTTTTTAGTTCAAAACAGCAGGAACCAGAATGGACACTCAGTAACCAAATGTAATTCCAGCTGAGAATGGATTCAGTGCAGAAGGAAGTGATGTACCCGAGTCATTCTACGATCAAGACCCTTCTAATGTTATAAACATATTTCTTACCAGTCATACTGAAACTTTATTTGATAAACTGTTACTACGTTAATGCGACAACATACAAGGTATATAGCCCAAGAGCTAGAGTAGGGGGGTAGGAGTAAGACAACCCCTGTTCTATTTATCCCAGCCAGTCGGTTAGCTTTTGTAGATTCAGTTTCTCGATCTTAACTGAGGATAATACCTACCTTCTCACAGGAGTACTGTGAGGATTAATGAGTTTATTGTGATTTTATGTTTGTAAAGCACTTTGAGATTCTTGGATGAAAGGTGCTATTGAAATGCAAAATATTATGGTTATTAGACATTATTATACCATGCGCTGTCTTTTATTACACAGATTCAACTATGTGTGACTCACAGATTGGCTGACAGCATTTCAAACTGTATTGCTGCTTACCCATTAATTTCTTTTATTTTGATGTGAGATCAAAAAACTACCCCAGAGCTATTATTCACCACTGGCATAAGAGAACTGACAGATGCAACTAGTTGGAAAATGTCGTGATATAAGTCAGTCTAATATTCAACAGCATACTGAACAAGGGGTTTCTTCCTCGGGTACCGTATGTGTTAATAAAATCTCCTGTACTTTCATAATTGTTAAGTTTTTTTCTTAAAGCTAGATGAACGCATTACAAAAATGTATTTAACCTACTTAACATGAATCACAACATTTCATCCCCTGCATTTTTGTGGACTTTATATTAGCAGATGATCCAAAGAATGGAGCAAGTTCTCAGCTAACCTATGTTTCCATCAACTTCAACAATTATGCCAAAACAGAATTTGGCCCAAACATTTCTATTAAATGTTAACCAATTTGAGTCTTTCCTACTCTTCCACATGTTGATTCCACTGATAAATTTTCATCAGAATACCAATCTGCACAATGGACTATTTGCAAAAGAACAAATTTGTATCAGTAATTAAGAGTCAAAATCATTTCCTTGGTCATGTTTCAGGCGGGGACTGCTCCTGAGTGACTTAGGAAACACTTCCAAAAGCCACTAAAGGGAGAGTCTAGAGACAGAAGCTCTGAAGGAGGCTAAACGGAGTTCGATTTCCACTCTGTATCCCACAGAAGTAACTCCTACTTCTCATGACAACAAGGAGTCAATGGGAAATAAATTTACATTCTCCAAGACTTTTTCTGTCCTGAACTGGAAAAAACACCCCTCTAGYTCTTGACAAAAAGGCCAGGATTCTCCCGCAGGCTGTGCTCCAGAGAACTCTTTGTGGAGAAACTCCAGTCCTAACACCTCAGATTTGTGCAGTGATTTCTCACCTGAAATCCCCCAAGCAAAATCAACACGGAAGCTTAGAAGAAAGAGAGACCTAGCAGTCTCACCTCAGGCCTCTGCTTTAAAAAAAAAAAAAAAAAAAAGTCTAAGCAGTCCTAAGAACCCTAAAGAAAAATTTAAAAGCATCTGATTTCTCCCTTTTATTTCTTTTGCTCCCTCTCCAAGAGAGAGGCTCACTCTCATGTACAAGCATGATCCACGGGAGGCAGAACACATGTGAAGAACCTGTCTTACAATCTGAAAATTAAACTTTTTACCAGTCCTCCTTTGAGGATGAGATAAGATAGAAGCTAGAGTTTCAAGAAAAAAGTGGCTGAAGACGCATACTAACGTTTGATAAGATACAGGAACACCATCTTTGGTTTGAGAACTTTAGGCAATTTCAAAAGAAGGGGCAATGGTTGTTAAGGGATTGTTTTTAAAACCACTGTAAGTCATCTCTGTAACAGCAGTGAAAAGTAGCTGCTCAGTTTAAAATCACACGAAAAGTGATAAATATTTACTTTCTCAAGAATATCAAAGGTAGATACTAGTTACAGTGATTTGAGCCCACACCTTTATTTCTCCACAGACTTTCCTGAGTTCTTGTGGTAGGGAGAGTTAAGTAACCCTGGGATAACAAAACAAAAACCACATATATGTTTTAGTAGCTCTCTGCTACATTCTCTACATTCATTTAAAACAGGAATATATTAAAGACAGATCTGACTAAAATGCCAGATATATAATTTTTAACAAATATCGGGAAATAGTGAGATTTTTGCAATGGTCTTTCTTGTACTTATGGAATATTCTGGATCATTAGTTATATATTTATGAGTTTTATATCAAAGAGTTCATACGAAAGCAGCACAATTCTGCCTCCAGATACATAGAAGCAGTTTCAAAGGATGACTTTAGTTGAGAACTAAACAGAAATAGCTGAAGGTAGAGTAACATTTCCTGAGTGAGGAGCACATTTTGTACCTCATAGCGAAAACCTGAGCTGTGCAGAGGGACGGTATCAGTTATGACCACTGTGTGCATCGGGGATGACTGCAGCCTCTGGCAATCTAAATTGTCAATTTAAATTAAAACACCATGCCGTCCCATTCTAATTTCTGTGTGAGGGCTTGATTGCTTGATTTATGGTGCAGTTAAATACAGTGAAGTTACACAGACATGTTCAAAGATAAAACTGCTTCCTGCACGCTCCAAATGAGCAGGTTAAGGGTATCAAGAACAGTCCTGACTTCTGCATTTACTTATGTTTCGATGTTTAGGGCAAAAGGACTAAAGAAACGCAGGGATCCTTTCTTGCTTCTTCCAATAACAAAACAGAACTTAAATCCTTAAAATTAGTATCATAGCAATACAAGAATTCTTTGTAAGAGAACATGCAATTGCACAGCAGCCYAAATTTTTGTAAACGAGAATATTTAACACCTAATTAACACACAGTCAAAAAGTCTTCAAGGAATAAAAYGCTAATGAGTGCTACATGTCGTTCAGTATGCGTTTTGTTTTAGCTTGCTAATGTTCTCCACATCACACACAACCAATTAGGCAAATGGCATGTTCTGTCACACTGTTGATATTTGTTTTAATTCAAACCCTGATCTGCTCTGATTGATTCATTTTGATAGTCTGGGTATTGCATAAAGCTAGCAACCACATATTAAAGCTACCTGGCTTCAGGATATAGGCAGTACTTACACAGTGACAGCATGATTAAGAAATTTAGATAAGGGCTAGTGAACCAGAGAGGTTTCACCTGAGATATCTGAAATAGAACCAGTCTTTTTTCTGACATTGCTAAGCTCATATTCAGCAATAAAATGTTCAGGAATAAATAAAAAATAAATACATTAAAAACCAGCAATAGCTGTGTCAACCGCCTTCCTTTTCCTCTAAAAAATAGCATACAGATACAACTAAATTTGAAATATATAGGTAAAAGAGTAATAAACCCATAGATACCTCAATCACTGCATGCTCAGGCATACAGAGAAACTGCTGTATCTGCTTCCTAGGTCTTGACAAGAGTTTTTCGGGGACATCCCTAACCGCGGATACCTCAGTGCAGGGCCTCCCTTCGGAGGCTGCCCCCGGACGCTCTCTAGCAGGGGACGCAGGGACGAGGGGGGTCGGCAGAGCGCGAGGGCGCACGGCCTGCGCAGCAGTTCCCCCCCCTCGCTGCTCTCGCTGCCCCTCTAAGGCACCTGCTTCTCCGCGCTGCTAACCAAGAGTCTGAGCCCCTGACGTGAGCACCTTGCCCAAGGCTCTCTTTCCTCTTAGGTATAGGTGTGTGTGTGTGTGGGGGGGGGTGTTTTAGAAACATTCTGCATTAATCTACGTAACTACAACAAAAATTGTTTCACTGGCAAGCGACAGGTTTTGGAGCGTGCCTCTAACACACTTGAACCATCTAATAAAACCCAGTGGGATTTTTTTCCCAGGTAAAAATTTATTCATGGGCATCAGGACTAGGAGAATTTGGCCTTCAGGCTTTGTTGGTATTTTATTTACGTGCAGAGCTTAGACTCAACAGAAGTTTTCAGTCTTCATTCTGCCTTTGCATTTTCCAAAGGGCATAGATAATTATTTTGTTGGAAAAAAATCATTTGAATTTATAACATGATATTTAGAGAAAACCCCAAAACTCTAAGCTTCAAACTTTTATATCATTGACAGGATAATTTAGTGTGTGTCTTACCCAGAGAAGTTTACAGAAATATTCACACAGTTCTCAGTACTTCATCAATATTAAATAATTAAGATTTCCTTTTTTTAAAAACAATGTAAATATTATGGTGCTCCCAACTAATCTACRGAAACATTTTTAGCAAATGCATCACTTGTATAGCAAACAAAGAAAAAGTGTAAAACATACTGTTCAGCCATTTAGAAACACAAGCTGCTTTGACACTTAGCCGATTCTGCTCCACTTGATATTTCCCTAAAACAAATTGCAAAAGACTCTGGCACCCTGTTTAAACTAACAGTAACGATTTTAATTTGAAAATATCTCTTGACAACAGTTGCCTAAGAAAGGCAACAAATCCCTAAACTGATTTTGTACTAGGAATCTCACATAGTTCTAGCTTTCACTTCATATTAATTGACTCTAACTCCTATTAGCTTAGGTYAACATTCAGATAGCTTTCAGACAACATATGCTTCTCAACTGCATGCAGTATTTTTAAAGAAATTTGGAAATATATATGCATGTGGATGTATAAGCCTATATATAATTCCAGAAGTGCCTCCATTTTTCCAAAGTGGAAATCTTCATAGGGGTAGCATGATTATTTCATACAATCTACAACAGCACTTTCTGAAGCATTGGTAACAAACACTATAACAATTATGTTTAAATTAAAACATTCAGTGACATTTGCATTATACACTGAAACACTTTTGTTYGTTTTACCAATTCGTAAGTATTTCTGAGACTGGACTATATACCTGAATGTAGTGCATAAAAAGACTTAGCAAAAGCCTGGCAATCACAGTAAAATTGTGTTTTAAGGCCTTTTTTTTTTTTTTAAACTCCTTGCTCTGTTAAATCACACTTCAATATTCCTGAAAGTGTCAGTTACATACATTCTTCCCCAGTACAAAATTAAGAGACCATAATGCTTTTCATCACAAAGTGCTTTACAAATCGCCTTAAGAAAACCTGTGTTAAAACAGAACCAGACCAAAGGTAACTTTTCAGAAATCCGCTGCCTTCTCTTCCTCGGCCAGATCCTCAGCTTCTGCAGAACGTCACATGGCAGCTAAAGGCAGCAGACCCAAGAGRGCATCCCCCTGCCGCCGACCTAGCCCTCTCCTGGGACTCAACTGCCTTCAATGCCATTGCATAAAAATATACATCCAGGATGGGTTTTAATAGCTGCCATGTAAACATACATAATCACTTCCTTAGCATTGTAATAAACTCACACCTTGGCATTCAGAAAATGTGCTCATAATTTGATAAAAATATACTAAGCTGGCAGTATATATTGTACCTTGTGATCACAGAGCAACACATTCCCAGGGAATTGCGTTTCTGCCCACAAATAGTTTCTCCCTTACTGTTTTCTATGCRTGTTGATCCTGCTTTCTCTTAAAGTTTCCACCTCTTCTCTATTTTTTTTTCCTTAACTAATACCCCCAAAATACCCATGTTAAGTACATTTAATCACATATACAGTTACTTTATATTGACTTCTCAGAAGAGGCCAAACTAATTGTACATGATTCTCTAAATATGAAGCTTCTATGACATCAGAATTTTTCTTCAAAAGCCAGGTGGGTAGCCCCAGTTTCCAAATCATCATTGTAAATGTGAGTCAAAATTTTCTGGAATTAAAATACAATTAAAATTCATTTTATTTTATCATAGTAGCTTTTAGAGGAGCATATCAAAAGTTTGCTCATTAGGAAAGACACATTTATCAATAGAAATAATAAAAGCTTAAAAAAGGATGTCTTTATCTTTATTTAACAAATGACCCAAAATTATGTCGACAATACATTTCATGTTCCTTTTAGTCTATGTTTTTAAAAGGACTGCTGGTAAATGCCAATATGCTTTTATGTTTTAAAAGTTCTTTAACCTTTTTTATAGACACCTTTTCTTAAGAATAGTATTTTATAGATACATAATAAGCCTTAAAAAAATACCTGAGAGGTCTTGCCTGGGGATTGCCTGCTTCTACATATGGATGTAAATAATCCTTTATGTAGAGATCAGCAGCACTATTAGAATGGGTGCAAATGAGAATCCTGCTGGAATAAATGGTGCAAATAAAAAAGCAATGAAGAAACAGAAAACAATTCAAAGCAGTAGAATACAAAAAAAAGGAAACAGTGGCCATCTTCCTGCACACTTCTCTTAATGAAATCAGTCACTGACCTACCATAGTTTGCATGATTCAGCCCTTTAACTCAAATCCTTCAGTTATGAAAAGATTTAAAGTTCAAACACAGTTTTGCAATAATTATTTTCTGATTATTAATCTAGACTTGATTTTAAGTAAGGAACAGCTCTTATTATCTAGCATATTGCATAACTTTTCATGTTGAGCGAATCACAGATTTTACATATCGTCAATTTTAATTAGTTCTGTTCTAAATGGAAAATATAGGCCAAGACTATAAAATTACTTTATCATTCAAAACAATGACGGATGGCTTGGGTTTTGTTTTTTGATTTTGTTTTTTAAGCTGGATGGAAATTCTATACTTCTACCTTCCACTTGAATTTAAGTAAAAAATGGCATTTTCATTGCTAATTAAGTATTGTTCTACATTTAGTGCCCCATCTCACCTAGTATCCTGTTGTTGGAGTATGTGCTTGACTGCCTGAGCCAGAGTGAATGTTTTTCCTGTCCCATAGGGACCGATGATAAGAACAGGAGGCAGTTGTATTGAAAGTGGAGTAGTGATAGCCAGAACAGCCTCTTTCTGTTTAGCATTTAGTCGAGGGTCCAACTGCTCATCCCATTGTCTGTACAAAAGGAGGCAAGAGAGTTTAAAAACAGAAACCATGAAAACCAACTGGCAATCAGAACTGCAATGAGGTAAGATTTCAAAAGCTTTAAAGAAATTAAAAAGCTTGTATGCTACCATATTGATTGGATCATTCTGAGGCTTATTAAAAGATGATATTGTAGCAAAACAATCACATGCTGTTTATCACAAAGCTTTGATAATATTTGCAATAAATCAGGAAATTATTCAAGACAATCTAACCACTGCTYGATTCATATTACCTCACCTGACTATAATTAACCTGCATAGTACACATTTTGGATAAAGYATATGCTACCCCTGCACCTGATAATGAATGTAAGTAGACATACAATGTTTATCCGCTATTAAAATGCAAAATGTAACATTACATATGTTTCTTCCCCTCCAGTATTAGTGCTGTTGTCAGTTGTAAAAGCGAACAGTTACACAGCCACAGCGCTTGGGGAAAATGAACTCTGATGAAGCTAACAGTGACAACAACTAATGGCTCCCCAATTAATTAGAAACTTTTCCTTACTTTTTTTGAGATGGTGAAGGCATATACTTCTAATAGGAAAGCAGTTTTAAAAAGTGTTATTACTGTCAYCAGCTAATGACACCAGCATTAACGGGAAGATGCTTTCAAAAATTTCCAGCTAGCGTAAGAGGTTAAAGATTTGTATTCAAGTTTTTAATATGCCACTGACCGATTTAAAAGTAGACATGCAGAGTAAAAAGCACCCGTCCCTGACGCACACACGGCCATACTTTTGAAACCCGAACGGCCTCGGTGCGAGCACTATGATTCTCATGGACGGGGAAAGCTTCCATTCAGTAGTAGTTTGCAATAGGGAGTAAAATCAAGAGGGAATTAACTGAATTCCTAACTCGTAAGACAGCTATGAACAAGTTGGCAGAAGAATCTAAGAAATACTGGAAAGATAACAGGGACATAAAACAACAATAAAAGAAAAAAAACAAAGGGAAAGACAGTTCTGAGTCAGTCAAAAGTGCTGGGCAAACCAAATCACCAGATGGAAAAACATTCTTATCACATTGACTTAAATTAAACTGCAGCCRTTACATAAATCATTTATATAATATAAAAATTACAAAACCGTTATAGAAATAAATTATAAACACTGCAACCATTATACGAATGTATGTAAATAYAAATTTCCTGACAGAAAATGGAAAAGACAAAGTTCCAGCTTACTTACCTTCTTTTTATTCAAATCACAGCTTATATCCAAACTATTCCTAAACCCTATTTCCTTGTAAGACTCACCCAAAATTTAATTAAGTCAGTGAACAGATTGTCATTGTCTCCCATTAGCTCTGTAGAATAACTCTATACAAAACCCGTTCCCTTCTTCCTACCCTGTCGAAGCCTTGATACACACAGCAATTATCCTCACCCAGAACATTGCACCCACTCTTTTTCCATCTCTTCATAAACTAAAATTTTTCCAGTAATTTTTGTCTAGCTTTCCCAGGTTTCTGGCCAGATCACTTCCCCTTTATTCCATGAGCTATCTTCTGATCCATGCTTCATCACAATCATACTCTTAATGCTAACCTTCAGGACACCACACAACTCCTCTCCACCTCGTGCTGCACAGACTGTCAATCCCACGTGCCTCTCRTCTCCTTGGTGTCTACGTACAGGAACCTTACATCTCTTTTAGCCTTCCCTATGCACCAAGAATATTCACCATATCCCCTGATCCACAAAGCCTCGTATATCTCTTCCAGTTGTTTTCCTCTGCAAGACAAGCTATTTTCACTTCTCCTTCCTGCTCTAAGCAAGTACTCTCACCACTCTCATCACTGTATCAGTCTCAGTTTCCTTTAAAAGTATGTATATTATATAGGGGGGTTATATTTCATAAAGGAAACTATAAGACACATATACAAAGAATCTCAGAACTGCTTGAAGTGCCATGCTGGTGCTTCCAGGACTCACTCCCATACCTTTTTTTGTCATCCCCTACAGTGATATGTCCAAATTTGGGCTCCCTGCCTCAACCTCCAAGAGTACTATTGGGCTGCTCATGCAGATGAAAGTCTGCACGCATGAGATCTTGCGCAGGAAACTCCTTYTAACTGCTACTTACATTTCTACAAAGTATCATGAATATTTTCARTGAAGAAAAGCAGAACAGTAAATAACAACAGCAGTTTTCTACAGCTACAATATAACTGCAAAGTCTATTAAAACTGCAGTTCTACTTCAAGGGAACACTGATCAACATACACTAGGGTTAGGATGATCAGTTTTCTTGTTTTATTTAGAACAGTTCACTCCCTTCTCTGAACCATCCTCACCATTAATGAAGAGCAAGGCATATTTCCTGTTTTAGGGAAGATTTCAGCCATCTGTTATGAAAAATTCAATACTGCACTACCATACGATCTTTGATATTAAAGTGTTTGTATTCTTGTACCTGTTGGGACTCCAGGGTATGGTGGGAGTCATGCTGACATCTGGAAACAAAATACTGTTGTCCTTAATCCTGTCCAAGGCATAATGCATTTCACAGAGGGGTAAGCGATTTAACTGAAACTGAAGTTCAACCTACAGTATAAAATGAATGAATGAACAGAAGAACCAAAAATGATTAATTAAGAAAACACTATTTAGACTTTGTTGCATATGATAGTTAACAATTTTCTTTTAATGCAAACTACTCTCAGAAGAAAATAGCAAACACCATCTGATAAAAGATTTGCGATAGTTAACTTGCCCATTTTGAACCAAAATATAGCATTTTTGTAATGTAATTTAGTTGTTTGACTTTCATGAATACATTCCACTGTAMTTTCAGAAAATCAGATTCTCAAAAAGTATTATTGTCCTAAAATATTGTTTTTAAAAATATAAGCTTCCATGCCTTGTTATAAGAACCACTTCAGAACACTGACAGGCCAGAAATTTTTACTGATCAGATGATATAAATCAGATACGTGACCAACAGAGATAAAACCCAAATCTTACTTACTTCCAACCAAAYATTCTGTAAAAATATAACTTGCTGATTATGTTCAGTTATTGAAACAATTAGCTGCATATCAATACGTTCACTTTCTGTTCTCTCAATTACTTGTGTTTTAATGCTAGCAAATAAAAGATAATGCCAACAAAATCCTGGTACAAAGCCAGAAGCAACATGCAGAGTATGTTAACATCCCCAGTTAAACCCAAACTGAACAACAGCCGGTAAAATTAGTTCATACAAATGTATACCAAGAGCAAAGAGAAAAATACATTCTAAATTTGGAGACAGGATAAAATCAACTCCTGGGGAAAATAATTCATGAAAACATCTCACTCAGGTTGTAAGTTACACACATTTAAATTTGCATTTATCAATTTCTCCAAAAACAAATTATCTTGATCACAGCACTGAGCCAAAGAACTAAATGTTAACAATTAACACAGAAGCCTATATCAATAATTTCACACAAATTTGCACTAATGTTAAAAGGCATAAAGACACCCAAAGTTGCCGAGCAACTTCAAAGTGACTCATACACATTAAAATTTTTTTTCCAGCATTGTAACTGYAGCTAAATAGTCATGCAACTATTGTGCAACAACTCTAATGAGCRTTTCATGATTAAACAAGAGCAAATAAGTACCGTACTGAGATTTATAATGAACCGTGAGCATGCTGAGAAATTATTTCAGCCTTCCTGGAAAAGCACCCCTCAATTACCTAGAAAACATAGCAATAATATTTAAAATTTCCACAGTCACCTTTACCGACAGCTCTCACGCTCACTTTGCAGAAGCTGGCTCTGTACTGCCAGCCAGCACACCAGAAAACCAAGAACAGAGCAGAGACACGCCGAGGCCGCGATGTCGGAACCGCTCCACCGCCGCAAGGAGACGTGGGCAGAGCCGGGGCCCAGCGCCCCGGGGAGTCCCGGGGAACGCCGCTGCGATGAAGGCAGCCCTTCTAAACCCGGGCCCCACGACCAGGCCAAAAATCTTGTCTCAGATGTATTGGTTCTCTCCTCTAGCACTCATTGACTCACTATTGATCTGTCCCTTATTGCTTAAGCACTCTTTAATCTCGTGATAATTACTGTTAGTAATCAGAAAGTTCAACAAACACCCAGCAACACTAAAATGCATTTTAAGACGATCTGTTTTGATACCTTATAYATAGACACAGTGAAAATTGTAAGTATAAAAAGTATTAAAAGACCTAGCCAATTAAATAAATTTTTTTATATAGTATATAGTAAAAAAAAGTGTTGTATTAAAGATCCTTGTGATTATCAAAGTAGCACAGTAAGCTTGAAAACAACAAAAAAAAAGTTAGAAAAGTAGACARTCACTTCTCTAAACTCACAATGAATTCTCATGAACCTTCTCCTATAGAGGAATAATTTAGCCTTATATATTTAGGTATTTGTTGGATCTGACACCCCATTTTCTGCCCATAAAGTTACTTGATACCACGGAGATCACAACTGTAAAACCTTCTGGTGTACTAATAATCTTTATTACTTCAAGAAGATCATCTCTTTCAAAAGGATGTGCAAAATGCAGCTCTTAGACAGCWCTTCCTTTTTTCTAGTGTATTTAAATAATAGTATAATATGTAGCATGTAAAATCAATACTAGCTTTGCTGTAAATAAATGTCTGCTTGAATCAGTGCAGAATGTAGMCATTAACGTTCAGTGTCTCACAGATATAAAGGCATTAAATATTTATGTCAACTATCACATTTTACAACAAGATGTACAGCCAAAACTCCAAAGAAAAGGCCAATAACAAATCTGCGGAATACTCAGTGTGGAGTTCACTAAAGCGACTGTAATGGTTAGGAAAACCTTTCCCCCCCCCCTCCATAGTATACAGGAATATTTAAGAATTTCCTCCCTGTCCCCCTGTGCCCACCCCATCATGTAGCTTATGCCTGCCCAGTCCCTTGGTAAATACCCTGGCCTAAAGCCGTGTGCTTTAACATCTGTCAAAAACAACAGATCCAGCTCACCCTGCCTGAGGGMAACCTTGAGATTCCTTCCAAATCTGTGCCCCATCCATGTCTATGCAGTGTCCGACTTTGGCTGCCTAACCATGTCCTGCAGATGTTTGGAAAAGACGAATGGCAGCAAATGGCAGCAAATGGCAATGGTCCCGACCTCAGGGCTTGAGGTATGCAGGAAAAACRGCCTTGCTCAAGCAGATCCGAGGCTAACACGAGGACCCACTTCTAGAATGATAATGTAAATGCAGAACAACCATGACGCTCCTCTGCATGGTACTTTCATAGCCCCTTCTAGGAGCCTAAGTAAGGTGGTAGCACTAAACACCTCTTCTTAGCTACAGGCATTCACCACTTGTTTTTAAAAACAGCTTGTTGTTCATTTTATTTTTAATCCAGTTTGAACTGAATCAAATTTGCTATTGTGGAGTACCGAATGAGGCCATCTGTGAAGGAGAGGTATGTAACCTGCTTTAATATATATTCCAGAATAAGAAAACAGTGGGAAAGGAAGTTAATTCATTGCCAGTTTCCCAGCAAAGGACACAGAACAGTGTAACCACTCCAAAAATAAGAGAGTCTAATGCAAGGTTGGTCACCAAAAAGAGCAGCCAAGGGGTTTAAAGTACCAGCTCAGTCCATGCCGTCTTCATGAATGGTGCACTCGATAAAACTTAAGCTAGGACAGCAGGCAAACAAAAGATCAGAAAGTTCATTAGATGAATTATTAAGAGAGAAAGGAAATAAACCACATAACCTCTCCAAAACATACAGAAATAAAAGCAATTTGACCAACATTTAAAAATCACATGGGGAATACTAACTCCATTAAAGAGTCCCCATGTCTTCAATAAACACACTATACGTCTAAATTATAATATCCTCAGGCCTAAYCTGAGGATCTCTTTCCAAATTTCAGTTACTTTTCAGTCAACACTCAATTGGAAAAAACTTTCCACACAATTAGAACCGATCACCATATAGGTAAATGTTTAAGGATTTGACCACTGGTTCTCTGATATATTTATGAGGTATTAAATGATTTTACAAATAACTTTAGGACCCAATTCTTAATGCAGAATAGAGGAATTACAAACTAATTTGTTGTCTCTGGCTAAGTTTTATAAGACACTCAAAGAAAAATAAGTTAGTTACTAAAGCCTCAGYTCATTTTGCATTCCAGCGGAGTTTTTGATAAGTCAATTAGTAGGTTTAATTATTGTTTTAAGAAAATAAGCACAAAACGAAGYGCCCAGTACAACATAAATCCTCCCAGACCAATTACCGATGCTAAATTAAGACRCTAGAATTCTTGCATATGTTTCCCCAAAACAAAATGAATGGGAGGAGGTAATCCTTGAGTGAAAAGGAATTAATTTCAAGCAGTTCCAGTGACCTTAATTTGAGATTATTTCTGTTTGGTAGCAAGATCAACCTCAAGGTCTACAGCAGACACAGAGGGGAAGAGTGGGAGGAGTGTAGCATTTAACTACAGCTTTGTCTTCCATTACCTGCACTTCCACTGACGTTCCATGTAYTGTCTTGCTTGCAAACTACACAGAATTATTTAACACAAATACTCTTTCCTCACCAATTCAAGTCAACCTCAAAGTAAACAAAAACYGGATCTTCCTGCCAACACAATTTTCTCTAGCAAAAGCATTATAACTTCATTTTGTGACTGAATGCTTCCGAGACAGATTTAAGTTGTAATATTTCTGCCCTTTACACAAACTTCACATCTCCTTGTCTTCACACGTGCAACAGTATGGTTCTCACAACAGATGACCAACAAAGAGCAACTTCTCCGGAAGGTGAAAGGTAAGACCGACTCCGCTGAATTTATTTGCGGTTCAACTAACTGCTTATTCAAGTCCAGCACCCCAAAGCCATGTCTACCGCACATTCCCACTCAGAGGTTCTCAAAAACTAGCACATTTGTGAAGCAGTCAAGGACTGGCATGTCTCAAGGAGCGGGAAGAGACATAATGCAAACAGTTTGCATACCAACAACACTTCCACTCAGACTTACCTGCATTTCACAATCTGCCCGAAGATTAAGTTCTTCACAGCATTCCCTGGATACTCGCAAGAAGATATAATCCTTTGTTTTCTCTTCAATAGCTGCTTCATAAACCTTCTCTTTGGTTCCTTGGGTCTGTGCTGACTTCTCTTTAGTGACAGGCAATAAATAAACAGCATTGACTTTGGTCATCACCAGCCGTCCAGCCAAAGTGTCTTCCGAAAGCGTTTCAGTGAGCTTAAAGCGGCCAAAAAGTTGTCCATTTTGAGCATACTTTGCACCTCCAGAAACACCAGTAAGCATGAAGCTTGCTACAATCTGCAATTGCACTTTTATGTTGAACCTAAGAAGAAAGCATCAAGTCAGTGCAGAAAAATGCTCTCAGATTTAGAAACTTCACGCATTCACAGATTGAGCATGCATTGCCTTACACTCTGGGTGTATAAGAAATTATTAAACATAAGCAAGAAAGCCAAACCTGGCCCTTCACTAGTACGCAGCTTTAGCATGTTTACAGATTTTGCTTTTGATGATAGCCAATATCAAACATATATTTACAAGAATTAATATCGCCTCACAAGAACCCTCACAAGAGAGAATCAAATACTAGTTTCTAAGACCAAAATAAGTCTAGGGTGAAACACAGTTGCTGTGCAATGTCCCAAAGCAATAATAACATATATAAACAATTTATATTGTAAGCTTATGTTATATTTACTGATTTTACTAGGTATTCAGGGAGACATATACAGGCAAAGAATAGAATAAGGTTCCTATTTATCCCATATCTCTCTTCCAGGCTGCAGATCAAAGAAGATAATCTACAACTTGAAGAAGGCAAATGGTATGGATTGCTTCTATAATTCAGACAGCTTGATTAAAATGCTTCCTAAATTAAGAATATAGGCATTAAAATGAGATCAGTTTATTTAGAACAGGGGAATGGCATCACAGGCTTGGCCATATGAGTCATCCGTCCACAGAATGCCTATTGGCAGCAAGTAACAAATTCATTCTTTGTAGTTACAATTTTCAAAAAGTCACATGTGTAACACATTAAAGTGACTTATTAGCACATTTTATTGACCTCTCACCAATACATAATAATCTTCTCCTATGGTTTTGTACAGACTGCTTCAATCTGGTTTTAAAAAGAACAAAAGAAAGAAGAGTCTGTCACTCTCTTTAGCAATATTCCAATCTCTTCTCATTAGCAAGGTTTTCCTGAATTTGTAATGAATTACCACGAAACGAAATAAAATCAGACCATATTTTCCACAAATATGAAGCTGCCATTATGTGAAATAACTTCCAATCTTGAATAAAATCTCTTAGAAAAATGTATTTTCAGRCAATGTTTTTCAAACTTAAACTGTTTTTGTTTGATCTGTTGCTCTTCTTTCTGATCATTCCTATTTTAAAGTCATAAATCTGCTAATTTATAGTTTTAAAAAAGCACTGTAGTGTCAAGAATCACAACCCATAATAAAATGAAACATCTTAGCTCTCTTGGAATTCAAATATCTACCAAACCAATAGAATATATATTTTTTTCCATATCTGGCAAATCCTTAGTCTTGCACGAAAATTGCAAGTTTGCCCCCTCGTGGTACTACTCACTTCTTTACATATTATGAGTCAGATACACATCTCAGTCTCAGAGAGATGTCTTCTTATTTAACATGGATTCGTCCTGTTCATCAGTAACTGCAAAGGCTACCGGGCAAGCTACAGTTAAAGTGATCACTCAAAAGCATGAATTTAAGAGAGCAGACTAAAATTTAGCRAAATCCTTCCAATTTCCAAATGCACTAAAAAAAGGAAAAGCAGACCCTTTCCTATGGCAATGCCGCATTATTTTGAGCATCTATCAGTAAGTTAACAACATTTAAAACAGTTCATATCTCATTTAGATGATGTTACAATATCGTATAAAACTTAACACAGTAACTGAGAGCTCTACACTATTACTCAGACACAATCAGATGTTCTTGTGAATTTATTTTGTTAAAGTTTTCCTGAAGTTGAATCCTTACGCTGTTGAAGACGTACCAGCTCATCCTCAAATTCTAATTGTCAGACCCCACTGGCAAACACTATTACTGCCATTCTGTGACAAGGCACAAGCTACTCTTTTCCTAACCAGCTAAAATCAGTGTACTGTATTAAAGGGAATCTAATCTTTACAGATTATCGAACAATTTCCATTGAGTAAACTGACACCTTCTGGTGAGCTGTTAAACTACAGACTCCTCTAAGGACTAAACTTAAAAAATCAGAAGTTGCTTCTTTCATCCATTCTTCACCATTGCCTTGCACTTAAATATTCTGCATTGCAGCAGAAGTGATTTGTTTTCTCTGTTTTTCAAACTGAGGATCAGAATCTGTCCACCTAAAATGTGTGCTTTGGACTTACACTGTGATTCATTTTTGTAAAAAAATAAAAAATAATAAAAAAATTTTCTAAATATTTACATGAATTAAGATTCTCAAGATCCCTATAAATCATGGGTTTACTTTACAGACCAGGCAACTGATGTATAAAGAGGTTAACTACTCCATTTCCAACGTGGGTTTGATTTTAATTTTTAGAAATGATGAACCTTGAGTTTCTACTGAGTCTTCAATTCTGGTAAGTAGCCCATAGATGCCTCAAGTTGGTCATCCAAGAAAAATCACTGAAAAGTAAAGCTGAGATCTGAAAATGTGGGCTTTAGCGATGATCTGTGAAATAACACAGCAATAGTGGTGAAAGAGCACTACAATGCGGGCTTCTGTTTCGCACTACAACGCTCCTTTTCCTAAAGCATTAGTTACTAAAAAAGAGACTATTGAATTTCACTGCTCCCAGGTTTTCTCCATAAATTCCACTAAATACCGCTTTCAGTTAGTTATGTAGAGTTTTTCTACAAGGAAATAATAAACTCTTCATCTTCCAAACAAGTTGAATGAATACGTATGTATGTTCCAGCACTCTCCAATACACWGCAGCATTTTCTAGATTGCATAATGGATCCTTTTGTACTAACACTTAAAGATTTGATGGTCACCTAATCAGAAATGCATGTTTAATTACCATTTTTTAGCATGCTCTTACATAGAAACTTTTTCACAGAAGTCATGATGATTTCTTTTAGCATTCTGATACAGCAAATTCAATTGCAGCATTTAAAAAGTGTTCTTTTCTCAATGCAGGAAGAATTCTTAGGGGGTAAGAATACCTAGAATTTTAGGTTTTTTCATACTTCAATTTAGTCATTTTATGAGCACACTCTTCTGGACACCAGGAATTTTTTCAGGTCTTTGATTACTACTTGATTTTTGGCTGCGCACAGTRGGCTCTGCAGGCCATCAGACTAAAACAAACCTTTCTAATCATCCAAAACATAAGCATATTTTAACAGCACTTCTACCCCATGACCAATATTTCAACTTCAGCAGAGATGAATGCAGCTTATGCAAAAAAGGAAAAAAAAAAAGTAAGTTTCCTCCCTAGCACTGCAAAATACCAGCAGAATTAGTGTTAATGAAACCAGCTAAAGACGACCTTGTTGTTCATGTTTTAAAATCACAGAAATTAAAAGAAGACTTAATAAATCATTAATCCATCCAGTGCCAATGCAGACAATAATTCCCAAATGGCCGTTCTGAACAAAGAAGCTTCATATAATATTTTCTTAAAAGCAAGTTCAACATGATTTTATTTTTACATTGATGTCTGCAAAGTTCACACAGGGGTGCAGCATGACAGATACCTAGGCATTATTAGAAGGTAAGACACAGTAACAACAAAAATTTATTTTCCAAAGTCAGTGTTTTAAGTTTTCACAGCTTTGAGTATAAATCTGCTCTGTAATTCTGGTAGCAAACAATGCACTGCATGGCAGGAGCAATATGTTACCTCTCAGATTCATTCATGTTCGTACCAGAAAATATACATAAATTCCAACTATTATAACAATTATATGCTGTTTTTCTTTTTAATGTGCAAGAGAAAAAGGAGGAGATTTAAAACCCTCCAAAGATTGTACGCACTCAAAACTTTCCAAAACCAAACAAATATCTAAATCAGCATATTGTTTTGTTTTTTCTTAGAAAGAGTGCATTCGTGTTAGGAAATTAGACAGCAATGGATCCCTTATTCTAACCTCTATTACTCTATTTTGTGAGGTACTCAAGTACTTTTTATAAGTGCCTTGGAATATTAGAATAAATACAATTTAAGCTCTCCAAGACCATCCTAAACCCAGAATGAACTCCCTTTAAAATGAGTTCGAGACTGGCTAAAGCCACTGCAATCTTTATCTTATCCAATACTTTTCAACAGTTCCACTCAGTGACCCCATGCGAAATGTGCAACAGTAAGTGTTTTTCCTAGAACACGAGAAATCATCAGCATTCTGAAAACCCAGCAATTCACTCCAATCTGACCTGCAGACATTCATGTTATTCCAGTCGTCTCATAGGAGACCGTGCTGACTAACCCTAGGACTTCTATGATATATACAAAAATCCATTAAAGAGTAGCAGTTCATAAACATTTTGACTCATGGCACCACTTCAGGTAATATAACCCACTTGCATTTGTATTTCTGGGCCCATTTTCACACTTGCAACCCCAGCAACTCACTAGAGAATACCAAGTGTGTCATCTTATCCGCAGAGGATCTGCAAAGTGTGTTAGTTTGAGCCTTGGTGTAATAAAGTGGGTCAGCTACAAGATCAAAAGAATATTTCTGTCATCAACGCTATCAAAACAGAAGACTTCAAGCACATTATTAAACTTACTTTTATCAATCTACTAGATAGAAAAAGAAGAGCAATAACTTATTGTTGCATCAAATTGTCCAAAAGGGAAGCATTAAACACAGGAATGCACTCATTATTCTTTCATTTCTACAGGCACACTGCTTTTTGGTTTCTTATGAGGTTTGAGATTGTAATTCTTAATGTGAAAATTCACTCAGAAAAAATATTATTTATATCATATTTTATAAAGTTTACTTTGAATGCACTTTTGTTTTAAAAAATCTTGGAAAAGTCATCCTGATTATACACACATACGATGGAGAATATTTTTGTATGCTGAAAGCAGTCTTCAAGCACAATTCCTCTATATGTTAGATTCCAGCTCAAGAACAGAGCACAATAAAGATAAAAGACATGGGAAAAAAATAGCCCAAGTATACTGCACTTCATCTGAGATATGAAAAAGAAATGGAAACATTTTCATGCTTTAAGAACATTAGAAATACAAACCATTAATGGATTTTTTCCCCCTAAATAGCAGAAGAGTGATTCAACTGAACCTCTGTATTTCCAGGATTGGTTCTTCTTATAAAGGCATTTCTGTCTTGGAGCTTAAGTAATTTAATTAAACTAAATTTACTACCAAATTAAGTCAAAGGGAAGATATACTTTCTTGACTTTCCATTTTGAGCAATGCATCACTTTAAAACTCTTTCATACAATGAGTGAAGGTGAAATTTTTAACCACAAATATCAAAATACCACAAAAAAGGCCCAGTGAGACTCTGTACATGGGACACTGACATCTTTTTCCTCACTCTGTATTTGTTCACGCAGCTAATCTAGTTGGACAATATGTACATAAGAACTAAAAATATTACAGAACGGAGCAAACAGAGCATGTATATTATATGCCTTTTATTAGGAGATTTATTCAAAAGCTAGTTCTCAGCCTATTTAGAGAATAAATATTACAATATCAGCTCTCACATCACCATAAGATCAGAGTTTGAACCACTACACAATTCAAACTTCTTCTAAAAACTGTATTTTATGCTCCCTTAACATCTTTTATATGAAGGTTTCATACACTGCTGAGCTATAATCTACTTTTACCAAGGAACAAAAAATATGTAAATAAGTCCTATTATCAATTTCTTTCTGTTTAGAGAGCCAGAAAGACTACACAAAAATAAGTATTATCAAGACATTATAAGAATATTGTACAACAGCTGTTCAGTACCTCCAATTGTAAGCATAGACTGATATAACTTATTTAARCAAATATTAATAAATTACACTTGTTAAGTGCTAGTTTAGTACTTTATTAAAGTACTCCAGATACTCTCCAGATTCACACACAATTTTATTTCCAAGAAATAGGAAGACTTAATACCTTAACCATTAACCCTTACAAAACCAATCAGGTAGATTTAGTTAAGAAAAAGTTGCCATCCTCATCATTTTGACAGGACAGCAACAACATCTAAGATACAATTTGATAAATGCATTACTTACTTGCTAACTTCCTTATATTGTGCTATTTCCTCAATATAAAGGAGGTCATGCAACCGTGACTGATAGTTGGTCTTGGTCAATGATTTGTCCAGGACAGATTGTGTAAAGAGCTGGTCAGCAGAGAGAGGAATTTGGTATCTGGTAAGAAGGCTCTTCTCCAATTCAGTAGTTTCATTAGGCTCAAATTCTACAATAGTCTTAGAAGTAGAATCCCAACGCTTAGCTGTGGTTAGCAGCTGTTGCCGTGCGTGCATCAGGTATTCAAGATCTGGATGCAGATATATAATAGGGAAAGGAAATAAGTTCAGACTCTCCAAACTCCTTTCATCAAAAAGATCWTTTTCCATTGTGATCACAAACGCTTGATAAGCGTAAGTGGGAAACATTGGATCTCCTCCCACATGACTGCCCCACAATTGCTTACAAGTGAGACAATAATCTTGAGTTTAGGAGACAAAAATCTAATTATTAACAATATATGGTTAAAAAAAAAAAAAACTCCTAAAAATAATGCCATTCATGATAATAAACTAACTACAAATAACAGTCTCCTCTGCCCAGAACACCTTTAGTAATTTCATTGCTTGTACTTTAACACCCTTCTATTCAGGTGTACACAGAGAGCAGGCAGGCTCTCAAACAATATCAGAAAATAAGATATTCTATAGACTGCAAACAGTCTCGGATCACAGACAAACAAGAAAAGCTTTTATTTCAAAAACTGCAAGCAACTTTGAAGGACTTGCCAACACAGTATGCTTCCAAAGCCTAACTGTAACATCATCTCCTTTCAGAAAYACCAAGTAAAGAGCCTCACAACACATGCTATAAAATTTACAAGGTAATAAAAGCAAGTCAATAAGCTAGCTGGTAAAAAAAATCTTTAATTTGCAGCATTTCAAAAGCCTTTAGAAGAATAAAAGAAAATTCCACAATACCACATTATATGTGTATTTTGGAGAGAGTCACATCATATAGCTAAAGTGAGTTTGCTAAGCACAACTTTGGAAATGTAACCCAAAACAATATAAAGTCAGAAAACTAAAAGGAAATTAATGTTTCAGTTTACCCTAATTTCAGGGGCCGTGTAGCTTAAATCAGAAACAGAAAACCAAGCACTATCTACAGCCACCCAAAATATATCCATTAACGCCACAAAAACGCTCTGACAACAATGCAGCAGTTAACAGACTTGCAGTTAAATTGCAGAGCTGAAAACATTTGGCCTTTATAGTGAAGGTATAATATTATAATGTATTATTTCTAAATCAGATTTAAGATAGGTATCCAGGATTTCACAGCAATGCTGAAAAATGTGCAAAAAATACTTTAATCTCACATTAAGCACTTAACCATCTTGACTGTCTTTCTAAACAGAGGAAAAATGCAAGGTCTTTTTAGCAAAAGAAATCTTGGTTCAGCATGACTATGACGACAGGAATTTAGTTTGTCTCACTTACTAATCTCATAAAAATCTGTTCGCAAAGAAGCCACATCTAAGTATCTACCTCAAGCCTCAACTGCACGAGTAGTTACAGCTGCAAAGGGAGAAAAGGCCCACGTTTGAGCAGCTTCTGTTTGAAATCATCTCATGGAAAATGAAGCTTTCTCTGGTACAAATCGTACCTCGGATCACAGAAGCTCAGTGATTACGCCGGTTTAGCTTCCCTGCTTGCTAGGAAGATGCCATTTAATTCCAAGCACTGCAGAAGCTGCCGCTGCAAACCTGACATAACACCACATCCCGGCTGCTAGCCCAGACTGCGCACACGCTGCCCCTCTCTTTAGGAGACTTTGTACTTTCTCAGTGCACAGAAAACTTCCATTAATTCTCTTTTTCCATAGCAAATAAAGATTTCAAAAAGCACAATGGAGGCTCCTCTGTTACAGTATTTTAATGTTGACCTCTCTTCCGTGCCCAGATATATAGGCAGGGTCCCAAACTACCGCAGGAATTATGCAAAAGGGACTGCAGGCTTCTCAGTTTAAAAAGCATTTTCATGAGATCCCAACCCATGGACGCCAGGCGTAAAAGGAACAGTACAATGAGACACATGCAATATGTTATCCCTGTCACCTGCCTACTTACTGCCTTCTCATGGTAACTTCCTGTTACCAAAAGCCCAGGATTTTGTATTTATATTACCTGTAAAGCACCTACCACTCTTTTAGTTTGAAATAAGCATTAGTAGCAACCTGCTTTAAGACCCACTTTAGCATCCCTCTGCATGCAGAGGGGCAATATGTGAAAAGGAGATACCAGACAGCGCTATCTTAACTTCATCTACCACTTTCACCCAGACTTGCATTGGCTGTTCCTGGTATTGCTCTGTTTAGTAGTTAGTTTAAAACAGCAAAGACCCAGACCATAGACARCTCTGACAATTAAAAACTTTGGCTTTGCAAGTAAATGATAAGTTGGCTTTCTTGGTCTTAAACAGCTCTACATTAAAAGGACACCAGCTCTCCAGAAAAAGTGTCTTAGTAAACCTGTCAGCTGCGATTACCCGCACCGTTACATGGAGAACATATAACAGCTCCTGAAAAGACCACAGCCTTGCTTCTAAGCATAGTTTCTCATTCTCAATGCAATATTCTCTGCTTCAAGAGACATTTCAACTTGTACAGTCTTCCTGCTCTTGGTTACAAGAGCTTGGGTCACCTGGAAAGATCAGATCATAATCTYTGGCATCTGTTATTTACAATATCTTTTTGGTAACATTGCAAACGTTAGTCTGTTATATGTAAATAAAGGCCAGGAAGAGAAAACTGCTGTTTTCTTAGTTTCACCTTCTTTTTCCTGGTTACATCCCAGAGCTACAATTTTGTCTCTTTAGTGTTTATATCTCTCAAATCGTCGTAGAAAATTACTATACTCTATCCAAACCCTTTGTTTATTGCCAAGTGACACATATTTAGCTCTTTTAATCTTTTGTCATAAATCAAAGCACTCCCTTCTTTTTTTGCACTTCTGCTTTGAATATCTTCCAATTTGCCGACATCTTTCCGATAATGAAGTGATTTCAGGTTTGTAATGAGAGGCATAGATCAATTTTGCAAACAGAGTACAACACCTACAGCTACATGTAGTTAAATTTTCAACTTAAACACATAAAAAAATATATAGCTACATATTCTTTGCGTTTTTAGAATTCATACCACCATCAGTAATTTGTTGTGCTACAAGCCTACACTTTGTCTCTTCCTTTTTACAACTTCAGTCAGACATTACAAGGAAAAAAATTACCTCTTCTCAGATAGTCTGCTTTTAATTAATGAACTAATTATCAGGTGCATTCTTACACAGAAACATTTCCATCTTTCCACTGATCTTTTCTAAATTTTTAACATTTGCACCCATACAAGAATATATATTAAAACATAAACATACTTTAGCTTCCAAAGATGCTTTCAGGCACATATCACACTACTATTCAGTAACTCCTAGCATTTTGACAAGATTTAGGAGCCAAATCCTGACACAGTGTAATAGTCCTACAGCAATTAATTCCAGTGAACCCAGGCCAATTTTCACCTTCTGAATCTTCATCCGCTATTTATACTCATATACATGATGAACATAAGAACATATAATAAAAGACATCCATTAACCATTAACAAAGATGCTGTTCTGTTCAGAAATATGAAAAGCAAAGAGGTAACGTGGACAGCTTCCACTATTCCAAAAGAAAGTTTTCATACATTACCTTCTGTTGAAGCAGCATCAATCATTACTCGTTGCATGAGGACCGGTTCTAATCCAAAATCAAACACAACAGTTTGGCGAAAAGTTCCAAAGATTTCTGTGTTAAAGGCTATACTGACTTTGTATATATAATGATCTATTCCATTCTGGACCATCTTTCCTCCTATCCATTCCTGACAGTTTTCTGGAACTTCTTGGGATACCTGGGTAGTGCTGTCTCCAGCAGATATTGCAACGATACTGAAATGTGGACGATGGGCATCATAAAGTAATGCCACTCGATACAGCATTCTTGCAGGCTATAAAAAAATGCAAAGGTTGAAATGACAGTATGTTGGGAAACTGAAATTATTTCAGAAATATCTTCATTTGCAATCAYATAAGAAAGCTTATAAGAACTCTCAGCTTCTCAGAGCAGGTACAAGTCCTGCCTGCTTTCCAAAAATCAGAGCCCTGGATACATAATGACCAGGACAGCTGAGAGAGAGAGAAAGGACATGGTGCTGCTAGGAAATAGCTGTATTTTAAAAGAAGTATTTTGTGATTGAAATCTCAAGCACAAAAGGCTACGGACTGCATTCCAGTTTTTATTGTTGACCCACTTTCAAAAGATCAGTAGTCCTACCTTACAAGTGAGAGCAAATGTCCATGTCTGATGAGACTTTTTGGTGGTGACAGTTACTGATAGCTCAGGATTATGTTCTACTCTCACTCCTTCTACACTTTCACTAAGCTAGATTTAAAGAAAAAGAAGATAACATTAAGCTTCTACAGACAATATCAAAACAAAAGCATTCAGGAAAAGCTTCTATTTTAGCACAGACAGTGAAAAGAATGGTTTTCTAGATCATGAACTGAACTGAACTAGAATTGTTTTCTAGGATTTATGCAAGTCCTGCATAGGAATTAGAGAAGATGCATGCTAATTCAGAGAGACAAGCAAACCAACTCTACTATATCTACTATAAGCAAAGAGTACAACCATTTAAGGACAATTAACACAGGACTTCATTTTCAAAAATCAGCTTAATTGTAAATGCTTACGTAGAACATGATTTCATTTGGAAAGAAGGATCTGATACAATGAGGCCCAGAGACTGCATTTCTGAAAGACCCCAGATCTCACTGACTTTAATGAAAGTACTAGAAACACCAGGAAACTAGGCTTTCTACTCATTAATCCATTTTGCAGAGTCCACTCTTCCCGGATTTTAAACAATAGATGGACCGAAAACTCCTTAGGGTCAGTGGTAAGTAGAGCTGGTCGAATGCTGTAAAAACATTCTTTGGAATTCCAAACAGCTGCTGAGTTTGATCACATCCATACCCCTCACTCTTCAGTATTCAAACATTTTTGAATGTTTGGGGAATGGCTGTTCCTCATACAAGTGCCTGCAGCTGCAGGCAAAGAAAAGGAGCCATGCACAAACAAGAGTATTCTCCACTAAGTAGTGAAAGCTTCACCATTTATTGTTCTCCAGTTTTAAAAGTTCTACCACGCCATCAAGGAACAGGAACAATACCATGGGACTTGGCTGAATGAGCCTGCGCTGGGAATAGCAAATATGCAAAATGAACAAGCTGTGATTAACCCACAAGCTGTAATTCACAAACACTTTACTGGATTCCTGAAAAGAATGAGTACATTTGCAGAAATCAGCCCAAGTCTGTGATATCTTTGCAAGCAGACATAGGGCTGAATGGAAAGGGAAGAAAATTGGTTGGACAATTTCTTGGTAATTAGTAATTCGACCAGCTCTGATAGTAAGGGCCAAAAACAGGCTCATCTGTTAGTTTTAAATATGAGCACATAGGGAAGTAGTATATTTTCCTTACCACTTTCTCAGGAGATAACGAATTCATCCATTTCTCAATCAAGGTTTCCATATAACTGCCCGAACATTGTTTGTTTTCCTTCTGCTGTTTTAATCTGATCAAGCGGGAAGCATATCGTTTTTGCCATTCTGTTAGCTCTTCCTGGGAATGTGCTGAAGTACACTGTGCACCGTACCTGCAGATCCCTTGCTCTAAAAATCTACATAAAATAGGAAAAACGATTATGCCTTAAAGTTTTCGGTCTCTAATTTAAAAAGAAATTTATCAAGATTTTACTTCTAAAGCCAGAAGGACTTGTTAAGTCTCTCTCACAGAACTAATGGCAGTTTTAGTCCACGGGAATTGATTTGGCAATATATAAATGTACTTAGCATTTTGTAAGAGAGGTAGCAGCTTCTCTGACTGCAATGTCCAGAAAGGTGTATCAAATTTCTTTCAAACATAACAGGACACAAATCCTATTAAGAAATTTCCAGCTTCAAAGAAAAAAGAAACAAGTGTTTGTACAGCAGTTAATGCAATGAGATCACGGGCCATCCCTGAGATTACAAGGCGCTGCAGTAATATGAATAAAATGCTGTTAATCAGGGGCAGAGGGAAGATACAATGTAATTTCCTCCAGCAGTTACGTTATTAGCTGATAAATGCTCATTCAGCAGTTTTTCCTGGCGCAACAGTGACATCATGTGGTTCTTCCTACTAAATACACCTACACAGAAACAATCTCTCCAGGAAAAGGTTCAACCATCCTCTTCGTAAAAAGTGTCTCAAAGGATCTATTTTATAGAGCTTAAGGATTTGTTACTGAAGTAATTTTTTCATGTAATGGCACGTGCTGATGCATTAAACTCAATGATATACTTATCACCTAAATACAATTTAAGCATTCCGCTTCTCAGAATTTTTTTTGAGTGTCAACCAACAGTACTTAAATGTCTATATAATTTGGGAACTCTTTTTAGTTATAACTTAACTATTTATTAACACACAGCAGTAGCTGCATCTTTATCATTCTTCAAAACTCAAGCACTTAAAAACAGATTACAAAGAAAGAATTTTTTTTTTTTTTTTAAGATATGAGGTTACTAAGAAAGTATTCAATATACAGAATAAACATTAGGCCAGGAAAATTTTTGTTGTTTTTTGTTTTGGAGAGGTTTTTTTACATAAAGAGACTACAAACAGTTAACGTAAGTATCACATGTACCAAGCAATTAAGGCCAGGCAGGAAAATATCTGTTGGATATCAAATATATAGAAACTCTGTAAACATAACTATATTTGAATCTCGTGTAGATAACTGTTCATATACCTATATTAAGAACTTCTTCCTACAGTGGGGAGCGACTGTAAAAGAGAAAGGATGAATCAAGACTAAAAGAATACAGCAAGTCAGCACTCCACGTCACTGATGAACGCAGCAGAAGGGGACCAGTGACTGAATAACCTTTTCACAGCATATGTATTATGTAATGTGAATTAGCTTGTGAACTCCGAGCTATGTAACAAAAACAAATAATACTTGACTATGACAAGAAAACCTTGCAGCAAAAGTATTTGGATATCCAGGCCACATGTGGATCAGTGGTTGTAACCTGAATTAACATACACTTTTCCTTTAAGAAAAGTTTAAATATTTAAATGTTTGAGTGCCCTAACTGTAAATAAACTAAGAGTGATATATACTATGATGTTACTAAGTTTTCTTAAACTATGTTCCCTAAAATATCTTAAAGTTAGAATATTTTTCTTGGTAGTCAGTTTCAGTATTTTATATCCATTTTTCCAATCCAACGTTGCTTCAGTGAATTAGAATGCTAAAGTACAATTGCTGGAGTACAACTATGATTTTCATTGCCCAAAGTAAATGGAGTGTAAGCATAATATAAATTGTTGACCTCTTCTCATTAGCTACACAGCAGATTTAAAATTAAGTGTTTTTCCTTGTCATCATTTAATAGCAAAGTATATTACCTTAAAAATCTATCATTATGCAAATTTTCTATGTTTTCATTGTTAATATTTTTAACAAACACTTTTTTTCTCATGTTTGATTTCTTATTAAATACCTCCTGCAATTCCATAACTTTGTTATCTAGAATAAATGTATTTCTACTGCTTTATGCCACACAAGGCAAAAACAAACCACAGCTTCAAAAATTCATATTCAAGACCTGTAACTGCTTCCTTAGAAGGAAGCTAAAATCTTTAATCCATGATCAGAATGATACTATTTACATGGGTTTGCTGAGTAAGGCAGCCTTCTCAATCTAAGGTTAACAGCATGCGTAATAAAGTAACCAGTAAATTTAATTTACAGTTTTAGTGGAAAAATGTTTAAAAGCAAGGGTTGGAAACAAGATATACATGCTACTTAATAGAAAGTCATAATGAGTTAAAAAAAATCTTCTTTTTCTAAAATGCTGAACATGCACCAGATCTGCTAAAGTCAACAGGACTTGTCAGCATTTAGCATTTCTAGAAAATCAAGCCAAAAGTAGCCCAAATTCAGCAGATTCAGTCATCTCATCTAAAAAGCAGGTCAGATTCCTGTATACTTTGAAAATAATTTATTTGTATGAGTTACATATATGGGAGAATCAAGTGCATAATGATGGTTTTTTCCTGAGTATATTAATATAGTATTACATAAGTAATCATGGCTAACAATACAATATAGGGAGTATTGGCTAGTGAATTGAAAAACAGAGAAGGAAAAAATCCAACACAAGCACAAGCCATTGGATCTTCAGCAGGGCCACACACCTCTGCATATTTCAGCTTATGCAGAATGGGAACAAGAGATCCAGAGTGAAATTCTACAAGTGTTGCTTATCCGAAGACAAATCCCATTTATCAGCAAAACCCATCCTCTCTCCTGCCAAAGCACACTTCACTGTGCTTCAGTTTGCCAACAGTTGTTTGTGGGAGTGAACTTTTTACATCTCCAAAATTATACAAATTTAAAAAAGACGGGAAGAAGACAGATGCTACCTTGTCACTAGAAAAAATGTTCCTCAGACTACTCTCTTATAAAATGCAATTATTGATTCCATTTTACAGACCACTGAGATGCTTCTGGATGAATTGATCTACCCAAAAATCTGAGAACAAATCAACTCTTGTTCTAACAAGTAGCTTCATCCTCCAGACATCTTAGTTATCCTAACCTTCTGTTATCAGCTAAATAAAAGAGGAAATGCTATGATCCCTTAGAGAATGTCAACATAAAGCAATGACTTTACCTTTTACATAGTGTATATTCTTCACTGCTTGTGACTCCCCTCGGTGGAGGGCGGAACTGCCAGCCATCCCGGGATCCTGCAGAATAGTCCAAAACTCAGGTTACTTTTCAAACTTCCAGTTATTTCTGAGTCATGGATAGCAATTGCTCAGGGAACCATGTCTCTAAACATCAACCCATAGCATRTTAATAGACAAGCAAAATTATTGACCAAAAAATTAATTCTCAGTCCCTAACAAATTCATTTAGAACAAATGCTCTAAGGATACAAAGGCAAGTTTCAAAGTATATGGCAGACCAATAAGTACAAACTTCTGCCTCCAAATTCAACCAATGATGTTCAAATCAATGGTGTTCAAATTGCTCAACCTTAACCCACATGGCTCATCAAGACAAACAGTCAAGCTATTCTTCTCCTTTTTGACTACTACCATTCTGCTCATGGCTCAGCACTACTTCAAGTCTTCTCATCGCAAAATGAAGTAGCTTTAGAATTGAGTTACATACCTTCTTCTAAATCTTCTACATGGTATCCTGATGGTACCTTACCAGCTGCCTACAATTATTAAACAAAAAAAAAAGAAATTAATTTCACCAACAAAACCTGCTTTGGCTACTTTGCTGATACAATGTGTTTTAGAACAACCAATACAAAATAATTCATCAGAAGTCTGAAATCTATTCTAGTCACAAACATGAATTTCCTATTAACCCAAAACTAAATTACAGTCATTGATAAAAGAAATTCTGACAGGAACACTGAGTCCACTCATCCTTAGAAGAAAGCTATAGAGATTTTTACAGGAATTAATTCCATCATGCAATCATTTTAATGTGGATTGCAATAAACTTGTAAAAAAGCCAAAGTCTAAACTGTATTGAGATATCTTTTAGCTTTAAATCTACATTAAAGGTAAAACCCAAATCAATGACTTAAAAGAAACAAAAAATAAATAAAGAAGTGGCAATTCAATCAACAGACATGACAGATTAACCTCCTACTAATACAAAAAAAGGTGACTGAGAGGGCATTTAGATTTGTTAACCAATTTCTTAAGTCATGTTTATAACTTGAGAATCACTTCCAGCAGAGAAAAATGCAATAATTAAATAACAGACACATACATGCTTTGAATTCTTTCCACTCACTATCGCAAGCCAGTCAATAACTATTAGCATCTTTCTCTCTATTTTTTTCATATTATCCAAGATAGTGATGAAAGGCTGCTGAATAGGTGGTAAAGACCGATAGACCAGTGGAAACTACAAAGTAAGATACAGCATGTTCACAGTGGCACCAGATTTCCTGGGGCCTCTCAGCTGTATCAGATACTTTTCATTATTTTCCCAGTAAAATGCTCATTATTACCTCTGTTTCAGCAAGAAGTGTTTTCAATCGTGTCAGATCTTTAGTTACCATCCCGTTCTGGGTAGGGAGAAAGAATATTAATATATTCAACAAATAAACCTTCCCAAACATTAAATAATAGCAAAAAAGTAACCCCCACAAACATCACCGCCCCAACCAACAAGGAGAAGGGCAAGAAGAAAAGAGAAGATGAGTTTGACTTACAACGTGCAATTTCAAATGACAAACTATGTAATACTGAGCAAACAGTATTGTGAAAAAGGGAAATTTTACACTAGCCAAACACTAGACAGCAGGTATCAGTACAGGGCAAGGCAAAAGGGTGGCATATGTAAACAACTTGGGAAAAAACTCTTCCGAAGTTTGGCTGCCACCCAAGATAAATATTAACAGCTACAGCATTTATTAAACCACATCCTTCAGACCAGTGAGCCTACATGCAGTGTGGCCCAGCACCCTGGAGGCCGTGTGGCCCAATGGACAAGGACTACTGGGTGGCCTTGGGCAAGTCACTTCGCCTCTCCATGCCTCGGTTTCCCCACCTGTTAGATGGGGGCAGTGACACTGCCTGCCTTCACAAAGCGCTTTGAGAGCTACTGATGAAAAGCACTATCCATGAGCCGCATGCTACGGTTACTGAAACATTTCAGCTCTGAAGAAATCAATATAAAAAACTGTCCCTGCTGCTGCAGTGGTGGATTCCCTTCTTCCTAAGAATCCATTCTACAAATTACTGATTTCTATTGTTTCATAACTCTTTCTGCTCTGATGTAGACCATCCATGCCTTTTTTCACCAAAAAGCAAAGGTTAGCCATCYAGCTCAAAATAACAACACATTCAAGTATATTTGAAGTGAAATCTTTCAAAAATGAATTTATCTGAAATAGAATAGCTACACACGACAATCTCACGCTCACATTAGGCAAAAACTTTGAATGCAGGAACCCACACTTGTGTTTTTATTTCAATAATGTTTTGCAGAAATTTAATTAGGTGCCACTGCATTTGTTAAGACTCCACCTTCACATTTTGCCTGTGCTACTGAGCAGCAGAAATTATCTTCGTTAAAAATTTACACACTCAAATCTCACTTAATTGTTTTCAAAATGCTTTTTCACTTCTTCAGCAGAAAGGTTGTAAATTGAATCTGCTGAGCTTAAATGTATTAGAACATAAATAAAGTTACAAATAATCATTCTCTTCAGTTATTATGGAAGAAATTGGATGAATAGCAACTCCTCAACAAATTTACTCCAAAACTTTGTTTCATTACTCCACTCAGACACTGGCAGAAGTCAGTATATCAACTGCTGATTTTAATATTCCTGTAGAAAACTATCATCTAATGATCTAAGGCCTGTAAAAATATCCGAAGTTCTGCTTTGAGACAGGGCTCTGGAATTATATAAGAAGCCACCTTCATTTGCATAACAGTAGTCTAAAACAGGGGCATTATACATTTCCGATGATAAGGAGTTTTGGGCTATTTTAGTAAATTTTTTGAGGGCAAGTTTTCTTAAATCTGGCCAGGAATTTTTCAATGAAACACTTTTTCATTAGAAAACACCAGCTAAACAAAGAAAAAGCTTTTCATGTAAAAATATCCCATTTGGGGGGAAAAGGTGGGGGAGGAAGGAAGGAAGGAAGGAGAAAAAAATTCAAGTCCAGGATATATATCAGACACAGACAAACAGAACTCTTCTCAAAAATAGTCTACTGATTAAGTTATGCACAAAGATATAGGAAACATGATTTCAGCTCCCTCCAGGTAAAGTCCTAGGTGAATGTCTAATAACTGGACTGCACAATCAGCCAGTGCGTATGTGCATCTCTCTGGCTCAACTAATATACACTTAAATTTTTTTTAAAAAGCATCACACCAGCACAGTGACTTTCCATAAATAATAAAATAGCAAGGCATAACTACTATACTGTACAGTAAATATTACAGTTATTTTTAAATAATATTGAACATGATATATCTTTAATCATTAAGCAATGTATATTGTAAGGCAACTCCTATACATCAATATATTATAAAGCAAAAGACACTTTCCCTCCTTTTATTTCCCAACACCAACCACAACAGCTCTTGATATCACACTTTCTTCATGATTTGACCAGATCACTCCTTATCTGCGCTACCACTGTGTTTCTGGATTTAGCACCACCACCAGCTCWTGGTGATGAACTGCACACTACTTAATCTAGATTCCAGAAATAAAAAGGGCACTACCCTTTGGAGACTTCCGCATGTCCCTAATTCTCCCCATATGAGTAGTCACATAAGAATCAGTAAGTTACTCACATATATGAGGTTAAAAACATTTTTAAGTGTTTTGATRGTTCAAAGGTAGAAGAGAAGGTTTGAACTCCAACCTTTACTTTGTCTTTGAAATGCAAGCTTTTTTCCTGAAAAGCTTTTCATGCTTTATTACAACTTGTTGTGGACTATTTATTTAATAGGCTCATCAATTTTTCTGCTTCAAAGGCTGAACTTACTGAAGTATACACAGAATGGTGTCAAGTGCAAATTAAAAAAGCAGGCAAAAGTTTGAGATTTATATTTCTCTACTCTGTTAAATTGCATTTGTACAAAAAATACTTTGCATTCCTTGGGGATTCAGAGCCAACAACCAAAAATAAATAAATAAATAAAAATTGTACTGACTCGGAAACACTGGTAATGCACCCTAGGTATCCTGATTACACGAGTGCCCATATACTTATCTTTGTCTTTTCCATACAAATCATTTTTGTTGCAACCTGCCAGTCAAACATATGTTCAGAAGTTTGTTATTAAACACATACACAAAAAAAGGAAATACAAATTGCTTTTCATGTTATGTAGATCGTAGCAAACCCACTTACCAATGATTCACCCATCAGTGATTTGGAAAGAACATTAGACACAATTTGCAGCTTCCCTTTAAGATGCATGCAGCAGAGCACTGCACGGAAAGATCCATCTCCCTTGGCCAGCCCCTCTCCCAGCACTGCAACACAAATCAGCAACTATTAGCTTCATCATAGTATACATTTAAGTAAACCCTACACAGTTTTTCTTCAACTTTAACACAAAAATAATGTCTGAAACTTGGGTTGAATCCATGGCTTCCTGAAAAGACAAGACTTGGATGTAAAGGAAATATTACTTGATTACATCTCATATTACTTGAAACTTATCTCCCATCATCTAAGAAAAGCTGTACATGAGCTCACAAACAGATTTAGAATAATGTTTACATGCTAAAATACAGAAAAATTAAATATGGGAAGGGTAAATCCAGCTATCTAACACAGACACAAAGGACCTCCTTTTCACAGAAAGAGGAAAAAAAACAGCAACCAACAACCTTTCAGCAACACAAACATGCTCAGGAAGATCTATTCATGCTCACAAAAAGCCTACCCTGTAGTTTCCAAATATAGCTAACCTCCTCATGGTCAATTCCTGCTACTTTAAAAGGGCTTTTATTCACTTATGCTGTGAAGTGCAGGATATAGGAGCGATTGTTTGAATCCAGGAATTTACAAGCTCCATGTAACAGAAAACTTTCCTAATGTTTTCTAGCACCGGATCAGATACCGAGCCAGACAGACACTTCCATTGACACTTCCAATAGTGAAAGGATTTATTTCATGATACAGACGTGCTTCAGACAAGTAGGAATAACACTTAATCATATATATTACCTGTCCAGAAAAAGAAATGCCTTTCTGAGTGATTAAGAAGCTAGTAAAGCTAAGCATGTGAGTTGAAAGCAGGCTGGACAGTTGTTAAAAGTACAGAATTATAAAATATATTACTGTTATTGCAGGCAACGTCAACATCTGTGTTTATCCTGCCACTCATGCAGACCTTAGATGCATGCAGCTCCTGTTAGTGCTAACAGGGCTTTTACACTCGCCAGAACTTCTGGATTACATTTTAGAATAATAAATCAAAACTCCTTGCTCAACAGCCATTCATATCATTAACAGGAGTTATGTGAAACACTAAAGAAATAGTAGTCGCACGTGAACAGTTACACAGAAACGACTAGACATCTCTTCAAAGCATAATGGTAACTAAATTCTATTTACAAAGTGCCTCAGCGATTACCCTGAATTCACGGCTCTGATGATACCAACCACATTTCCAAAAATAGAGCTTACTTCCCAAATCAGAAAAAAAGCAGCTCCACAAATAGATTTAGATGTCTGCCAGTCTGCTATTTTAACCTCAAAGTTTATATACCCAGTTATGATATTTCATGTCATTAACTGCATAGTATTACTGAGCTAACACATATATATTTTGTTAAATATTTATGGAATAATTTAACAGATTCTAAGTTGTCATCACCTCTTATGTTTATAACAGTGTAAACGGTATACTATAAAGAACGTATATTTCTTGAATTATCTCAAGATATACTTATCATTCAGGTTAAATTAAAACACCTTCATAGGTTCGTAACATGTCAAGTCTTGTAAAAAGACAGAACAGCAGCTTGAATAAAACTTGAATAAAGCTTGAATAAAAGCTTGAATAAAATCTATAAAAAAATTGTAAGCATCAAAGAATACCGTTAGACCATACCAGGATTGTTTCTTTCAAAGAATATTTCAAGAATAAGACTAAAACTGAGGCCCTTTAGGATCATAAGTGCAGACACTCTAAACTGGGGTACAACTCACAACAGCACAATATGGGAACCACAGTCGCATTGTTCATTCATACATTCACAAAAATTATGGTGTGTATACACATAGATACACACATCATTTTTGTATGCCTATATAAATATGGCATTAAGAAGCTGAAAATTTTCCTCAGTTTTAGAACTTGAAAAAAATATTTGCACATCATGCTGCCCTGAATTAAGAAAATTAAAATTAAACTGGGTACTTTTTTTGTTAGTAACATACATATGAAAGCTGTTTTCTCTACTTTTTAAATTAAAAAAGTATCATTGGTGCTCCTATTCCACCCACTTCTATGCACGCCCAGTGAGAGAAGGAAAAATATTGTTCATTTGAGATACTGATATCTGACACATATGTCAAGAGAATAAAAATAGTCAACTGCGGATGAATGCTGCCCATCTACCTCTACGGCACACCCATCAGATCCATCAGTGAGAACACTCCCTCTCCTGCCTCCTCTACCCGTTATTTATCTTTCCACACGTCTCTTCTTTCATCTTTACTTGCCATCACGGAAGACAACTATGAGGATAAGCAGGATATTACACCTTTGGCAGATATCAACAGTGAAAACAAGAAGCAGCTTTAAAAAAAAAAAACTCAGACCATTTTAAGACTGGTACCTATTAAGGGTACCAATGTTTTAAACTTTAAACATTTGCTAATTGAGACCCGACCTCCATACAGGAAATGTACACCTGTGGAAAATCAGTCGACTTCTCTTAGTTATGTTTGTGGACCCTTCGCAAGTAGTCTGCAGAGCCCCACATATCCCCAGACCATGGCGTGAAGATGAATTCATACACCACCACCACCCCCCCCCCCAAAAAGTAACAATTTAAAGGTTATCATTCCTAGCATAGGAATCTCACAATAGTACCCGTATCACATAGTCCCTATAACAAAACTGTGGTTTGAGGAAATTTTCCTTTAAAATTCAAGGGCAAAGAAATAAAAACTGAAAGGTGGGATCTACCCACCTTTTCTTTCCCAATCTAACTGATAAATTCTGATCCAACGCTTACCAAAGTCAGCAAAAAGTTCTGAGTACTGAATCACTTGCACTATAAGTAAGTAACAGAACATTAGCAAGGATCGTTAATTCCTTTAAAATACCCCAATTAAACAAAGAAATAAAACATGAAGGGCTCAGCTTCCACGTGACAGATGCACATGTTTGAAAGCTTTAGCAAACAGGGTTGATCGTAATCACATCAACCCCGTTTTTTTCCCGAATCAACACCTAAAATGCAAACCAAAATATCCACCCATGGCCCCGGGAAAGAAGAGAGAACAATCAGCTGCCGTCATCATCACAAGCGTCCGACACTATCCATCCATCCTACATTCATATACTAAATGATCTGCCAGTCAAATAGCCCCCCTATGCCAAAGGCAGCTGCGTTTCAGTTCCGGTATTTGAACATGACTTACAAAGTAGTGAGAGCTCCGTAGGCAAAATAAGTAGAAGTATTACAAAGCAAACACATAATTTTAACCAGAAAAAAATCATTGTTAGCAAACTAACAAATCTGGGCACCTGTTTTTGAAATTCAGGCAACTGACTGCAATTTATAACACTATGTAATAAAAAAGGAAATAAGCATACCATGCCTACAGTCTTCATCTGCTTGCCCATACTTTTTCTGAAAGGTAAAACATGAAAAGTTTAAAAATAACATTATTCCAGTTAGCATAAACAACTACATGCTTGAATCAGAAGTCTCTTAAACCTTTTAATAATCCATTACCTCTTCTTTTCCAGGGTAGAACATGTAAAGAACATCAGTCATTTGTCAAATATAATTAATTAATCCTTAGAATGCTGCCTTTCTCTCAAATTCTCAGCAAATGGACATTTTAAAAGAGGTACAGGAATGTGCAAAGGTATGTTTATGCATGTGTTTGTAGGAGGCTCACAACACCTAGGAAAAAATACAAAAACTTAACTTTCTTGTCTAGCCACTGTATTTTTTTTAATTTGTACTGATACAGTGCTGTTGGAATTTGCAGGGTATGCATTTTATTTTACTCTGACTTATCAATGGTGATTTCAGAAATTATTTCTTTCAATAATAAAAGAAGGAAAATTAGGATTTTATTTACCTAAAATCTTTAAGTATCTACATAATTCAAGTCATTGATAGGAATGTTGTGATAAGAATTTCCCAAAGCCCCTAAAGATTTACAGCTACGTTGAACATACAGATAGGTGCTTTGTAGGATTTTCAAAGCATCCAGATCAGAAATTAATATATTAAATACTGCTAAGCATCTATCTGCATATTGCTATATGTAAATAACTTGGAGAAGTCAGCCTTTCGTAACACAACTTCCATTAAAAACATCAAATGATACTAAATTTCTTAGGCATTTCTGAATCGCTTCCCCTGAGGAGCTGTACAATAGGCCGCATCTTAACTTAAGAAAAGTTTCCTGATTTTTGTTTCACACATTGAATAGTTCGATTCAGTTCTCCATTTAAAGAATGTTTAAAAAAAAGGTCCCTAATCAGAGGGGCAAGGTTTATCTTAAAGCTGCCTAGCAGGGTCTTACAACTTGGCCAAACTTTTTTCACGTGGAATACCCAATATCTGAAGACTTGGGGTGAGGAAGGCCCCTGTAAGTCTGCAATAACGTTTCCAAAAATGAAGGGCAGGGAAAATGTAGGTTTAGTCATATTAAGCACTCTAATGTCCATTCCTTTAAGAAACTGTAGTTCTCTAATGCTTTAAAGGAAGGACAGAAATTTGGCAATGGAATGATCTATGATTCAGGGATATGTCTCTTGCCTTGCATTTATAAACCTTTACAAAGATCATAGTTTTCACATTCCCATTAAAAATATGTCAGAGCCTAAAAGTTACGTTTTCTATTAGACGTACTCTAGCCTAGAGATGAAAAAATAGTAAGTTTTAAAAGACTACAGCTACGCCCATGCTAAGGCAGCTAAATTATGAACTGGTTACCCAAATTCTGGCATTTCTTCCCCCACCCCCACCTTTTTTTTTGTTTTGAGTGCTTAGATTTGCTACCTTAATTTAATGCTCTTTAAAGACACAGCAATTTGATATGTAATTTAATGAACATAATTTAATACTCTATAACCAGATATTTTTCTTCCTGGAATATCTTTCAAATTTTTAACAATATTTTTTCTTTTAGAGAATTGTGATTCAGACCCAAACTACTCAGAGATCCCAAACCTTAAAAATAAACAGACCCATGCAACTGCTCATAGAAAACTGCAAGACAGAAGTCTAATACACGCTTTAGCAAGGAGGATTCTGCAGAAAAACAACATGCCAATTACAGGAAGATGCCGAATTTTATTCCAATGTTGACGGTAAAAGAGATTTGACTGTTCTTTCCAGTTCACTCGACACTATTAAAGAGTCACACTCACAAGTTGTAAAAAAGAAGCAATTCTATACAGCAGGCTCTCGATTCTGACGCGGTGGGTTTCTGCCTGGCACGCCTCCGAGGGCTGAGCCGGGGGGCAGCGGCTCAGGGAAAGGAGTGCCTCTGTGCAATGCTTCACTGCCACTTCATAATCCTGCTGCTTAAGGGATTCACATGCTTGTTCACATGCCTTCTCTGGTCTTCTGTCTGCCATGACTCAGGGACAGAAATCCTAGAGCGGGGGCAGAGGGGATGATAAAACGTTGGTTAGCTGTATAATGGCAGTGACAACTTGCCAACCAACTTCCACTCCCCTCTCGAGGCGTCGTATCGCATCCCCTCCGTCCTATGCCATTGCCATTTCCTTTCCCCATCTTGCTCGCTAACTAAGCTCTTCCCAATTTTTTTCCTCCGTGCTCCTACTTACATCACTCCTGGCTCTCAGTTTTGGCTCTATTTCAGGAAGATATTTAAGCCTCTGACTAATTTTAAGAATATAAGTAGTGGTTTCAAATTTAAAGTCAGCGTGGATTTAAGCACTTTGCTGCATAGAGGCTTTTGTGTCTTCGCTGGCAATGCAATCTTTGCTTTGGAAGTAATACAACTCATCCACCAGCTGCTCCTTCTCTGAGCCTTCAGTCCTTTCCTGCAAGATACCTTTTCTTCATAGCACTTCTCATCTACGCTTAAGGTGAGTGAGCCATAGCCTTCAGTGGGTGAAGTGCAATGCGGATGGATAGGGATGAACGAGAAAGAAAGGGAGGTCCACAGGAAGCTGCTTGCCTGTTCGTTCAGTCAGTTTATTTTCATTTACGTCTGAGAAAGTCTAGATATCCCAACCAGACCAACACCCTTGTGCAACATGCCATAATACTTTTTTGAAAAATTTTAAGGTACATATATTTGGGGGGGGGGGACAACTGAAATAGCTAGGGTAAAAATCTATATACAAGACAGACAACATTATCTGCCAATAAACAAATGGTTATCAACATTCTAAATCAGCAGTAAAAAAGCAAAGCCTTTCTATAATCCCTCTCTATATTATCCCTTCTTTGACATATTTAATACATGATATAGCTTTAGAGACATTTTACTTTAAAGCTGACTTCACAAAAATCAGTTCTGATAACTGAAAGAGGAAAATTTAGTTCTCAGTCGCATTTCTAGTAAGCAGCATATTATCAATATTTTTTATTATATTTCAACAGTTATGATTCTCTAAAATAACCATCTCTAGCACACTTTAAAAATTCACTGCTAAAAACTTCCGTTATATTTGATACCTGTAAGTTTTTTACCAGGTTAAGATAAAGTAACTTCAAGAAGCCAATTTTAAGGTCAAATAGATGTATTTTCCTTATAAGAAAAATAATTCACTATCCCACTTCTTTTCATTAACACATCTAAGCCAATCTGCTGTAGAAATGTAGACAAGAAATGGTATATATTTTATAGTATCATGGTGTAATGTTCTATGTGTTTCTTTCCATTCTTAAAATTTGATTTTCAGTATCACAGTACAAACATACAGGAACACTGATTTCTCAAGACAATTTTGACTTAATCCACCTTCTCTTTGTTAACATTTTTATATAAAAATTTCTTATGTACAACAGTGTATCTTCCCAAAGATGAAGGAACATAAATAAGCATGTGTGTTCTGCAATTAACTTGATGAAAATTTGTGACATAATATTTTGCAAGATCTTTGTTAAGACATGTTTATCTCATTCATCCAGGAGTTTACTTGTCTGATAAAAGTAAGTTCCCATTTTTTATCAGAATAGAAACAGGCAAGTAGATTTTGTACCTCTATAGATGTGAATAAATTCATTTATAGAGTAATTCCATTAACATTAAAGACATTCGGTTGGATCATTTAAACAAGCACATATTTTCAATGACATAAATGTCAGGTATTGTTATACTGATTACGCGAGGATCCTTTCTAAATATAATTAAAAATCAATTTGACCTCCATTTCACTAAAATCTTAGGCCACAGTGAATTTTACAGATCTAGAATTTGCTCTAATAATAAAACTCCAATTAATTAATTGATGTTTTTCTCATGTACATTCTGTTTTCCTCCTAAGGGACTGAAAAGAGAGGCTCTCATGAACTCTGCTGTACTTTGGATTTCCTCACTTCCTGGCTGACATATAACCAAAATTCCTTTGACCGAAAGCCTTAGCGGAGCTCCTGCGTGTTTGCTGCAGGAGCACTGTTTATACACAGATCCCATCTGAACTGACCTAGCCAGTCACGCTAAATCAGCTAAATCCGCTAGCCCTCCTTCCCCAGCATGGCACCATGGCAAAGCAAAACATTTTATGTATGAATTGCCTTCTGCTGGCTGTTCTGATAAACGTTCAATCAGCTTGTTTGAGGAGAAGCTGTGGTTGAGGAGAAGTAGACTACTGTACTGCAAAGGCCACACAATTTCTTTGGTCAACTTGTAGACTTAGTGTTTTAGAAGACATAACTGACCTTAACTTAACCCACAGCTTTTTGCTTAAGTGGAATTCAAAAAAGTGAGGACCAGGCTGTTTGGATATCTGGGCTAAACTGAGTCACACTCCCAAAATTCCCAAGTATAATAAAAAAAAMCCAACACTGAAGTCACAGTGCATGGGACACAGCAATAGGCAGAAAGCCCCAGAAGTATAATTTGTTTAATGAATTTAATCATAACAAGGAAAAGTGACATGTGGACAACATACAGAAAATTCTAAATTCGGGCTCTCAGATTTCTCCATATATATCTGTATATGCAGACACAAACATGTGCATGGTACCAGCTTGAGGACATTTATTGGGTATTTGCACCATCTGCTTTAGACTCTAATTCAGGTGCTCTAAATTGCTTCCTAAAATTCCTCCCTAGAGGCACTCAGCTCTTCCTTTTGACTCTTAAAAACTCGTGCTCCTAACGTTAGCACCCTAAGCTGCACCAGAATTAGCAACTGAGACTAGATTATGTGAATGTGACTTAAAATCCACCCATAAAACTGAGATCAAAATACTAAGTATGTAAAGAATAAATGTGAGGATTATTCATTTTTTTCAAAACGGCTTGGAGTACTGCATGTCAAAGAGCTGTAAATCCAAATTTGTATCGCTGATTTGAGTGACAATTGGAATAAAGCATCAAAGTTTAATACATCTTTAGAATTTTCTCTGGAAACAGTAAACGAACATATTCCCACTATCTAAAATTACACGTTTAAGGTAGGTGGACAGCGGACCTACCTTGGAAATACAGGCACTGTGTATTATCAACAGCACTTTTATTATCAGTGGTCACTTCAAAGCATTGCTTAGTTTTGAATTATCCCACAGCAGCACCACCATCTAGAGGAAGACTCCTAATTTATGCACTTAAGTAATATATTAAGCAATATATGAGTAACATAGCTCATGTGAGTGAATTCCACCTGATATGACAGTAAGCATCTCACTGACTAAGACACATATACAAGTTTACACAACTCTTCTCTGTAATCCAGAGATCTAACTTGGCTTTCTACTTTATAACTCCAAAAACCTCCTACCTTTAGCAGAAAACTTAATGATATTACATTTCTTTGAAGGCCAAATCATGCTCAGCTTAACTTCCACAAAATAGTTGTTGTCGCTATCGTTTAAAAGATCTGGTTAATTCCAAACAGTGTAACTCCAATCCTGTTTTTCAACGTACTGTGGGGGATTTTTTCCCCTACAACTAATGATTTTCTGGCTTAGTATCCCTCAGTATTTCTCCTTCTTTCCAATGGGATCTGTAAACAAATAAAAAAAGAGTAACTAGAATCTAATCCCCATACAAAATGGGCAGCTTGAGGAGGAAGAGCGATAAACAGAGTGATCTACGCAGTCATTTATTTCTAAGTAAACACTACGCCTGCTTGGCGCACTGGAGGCTTTTGAAGAATTACTCCACAGTATGATTAGTCCAACTACAAACTAAAAATCAGTGTAGGAGGAGAGAACATCGTGAACTAAACTAAGTATTTCAGAGCAGTTTAACTCAGGGCAGTGCACTTTTGTGCTTCACAGCTTACGGATGTATTTTATGGAACCAAAGGGTCCATATATTAAGACAATGGTAAGTTAAGCAAGCGACAGTTACTAAAAAATCTCAAACAGATGCTTTTTCAATTCACTGTAAAGAATCTAGCCAGATAACTCTCCATGTACTTCATAAACAAACAGATTAGAGGGCACAATGCTGTTCCTATTAATGTTACTGGCAAAATTCCCAATGTCTGCCAAGACAGAAGGATCAGATCCAAGGTCTYGCATGCCAAGCTGACAAACAGTAGACAAGTCAGTAAATATTTGCATATTTTAACCAGACATTAACATCTCTTGTAAAGATTTATGCTGAAGCAATGATGTTCAACTTGCAGTCCTACAGTCGGACTGGTAGGAATTCACTGTGAATTGAATATGCTTCCAGAGCCACATCCCGGGATTTGCAAACYGAAGCAAATGAATGAGACCCATTGCTATGGGGAACACGGAGGGGGAAGAGCCTCTCCAGCTGCCTCCCACTACAATCCACAACCCTTCAAACAGTGCTGCTGTGAGAAATGAGCACCCACATACTCCTTGCCAAAGCTGTTCAGCTCTGTGTCCTCCCGGTAACAGGCTACTGTATCGCAGGACAGCCGAGAAGTAGGGTTCACCCTGCCACCGCCTGGTCCAGTCAAGCTGGCACAGCCTGCAGAAAGCCGAGCAGGAATTCAACTCCTCCTGCGCAGTCTAAGGAAACAGGTAAGGTGACTGCTGTGATTCCTAACCCCTTGGGACTCTTCAGCCCTTCTCACAAGTTGGGAAGGCTGGCCACCAAACTGGGCAAAAGTTTTAAACATACAATAAACTCAGGTAATCCTTCGGGAAAAGACAGTTGTTTATCGTTACTTCCCAGCAATTACTTTTAAGAGGCAGGAAGAGGTCAACTATATTTATTTTTGAGGCTGGTTGCTCTGTCCTTCCCCAGTAACTTTTGAACTGCATTTCACAGAAGTCTAAAGGGTCTCAAAGATACTAAGCAACTGCAAGTTTTATAAAAAATGTGTAACAAGACAGATAACAGAGACCCAAAATATTGAGCTCACCTAGGGAAAGGACAAGTTATCATCCAGGCTTTAACTAATACCACCCAATCAATTACCCCACACTGTCGTGTGCTGCCATTTATTCAGACAGAGAGACAACACTGTATGAAAATACCACTCACTAGTAAAAGAAAATTCTTATTTATTTTTCTTGCCCATAATGATAGAAGTAGTAAACCACATTCATTAGTTCAGCTGCTCAAGGATCAATCAATTAATTTCCAGGTTTCACTAAAGTAGGGTTTGCAAACTTTTTAGACTATGGACACTAGCAATACACATTGCATAAATTCTTGCAACTTGTTACTGGTAAAATTGAGATGTAAGCCATTCACCTATGAAGGTCTCAAAACTCTGTTGCGAGACACGTGTTAATGACTTCCATAATGGAGAAAAGTAATACGTTCAAAGTTGGGGTGACTGGTAAGGACACAATCCTATGACTGAAGAGTTTTCTAGCTCCCTCTCCCTCAAAACTATCAAGAGAAGACTGATATTTTAATTTATAGAGGCATGGAAAGCTCTAGGTTCATTTTATAAGCTGGATTAAGTAAGATACATGAAGAACAATACACAAGGAAAACGTGAGCTACTGTATCTGTGAATGTGCCAGTACTTTAGTTAAGAAAGATGAGTCACTAATGTTCAACTGTCCAGACTCTTCTAACATCCTACATTTGTCAGTCCATGTTATAAAATAYAGAATAATACATCTATCTACTGCTAAAGCATATTATATAGTAGCTTTTGCATCTCTAGTGATCCCATCTTAAGGCATGCTTGCACCTCTAAATAATGTTATGTAAGTGTTTTCACAGTACTCAAAATATCACTCAAGTACCTTTAGATTAATAAAATAAAACTAAATATCTTATTTATTTTCCTTACCTATAGTGATAAAAGAAGCTTATCTTTGCCTTAAGACAAAAAAGCATTAATACAAGCATTTTATTCAAGCCTAGAGGAAGGAATAAAACACAGTTGCACGTTAAAATCGAAACCACTTGCAGACGCACACAAAAATGTACTTTCCTAGTGTCTTGACATATAAATCATAAATAATCCTAAACTCACAAAACCTTTTAATAAAAAGAAAGTAGATAATGGTAGTGCACTAACCATCAGTGTGAAAGACTGAACATTGAACACAGAAAAAAGGACTGTGCCTCTGTTATGCACAGGGTGCAGAACAGAATTAATATGAAAGGTGCTTTTGCTTTTTTAAAAAATACATAACAGCAGAGATCTTATGTATTCATTTATTGCAGTTATGGCTGAAGTGAGTAATGTTAGTTATACACAGTGCTCAGAAATGTAATGCACACCTTACAGACCAAATACAAAAGTCCCCCCCCCTTGAGAGAGGACAATCCAATCAGCTTTCTGAAATAACTGAATTACTCTGGTTAATGTAGTACAACTGCAGGCAAAATGACCCTACTTTAAATTCCAAAAATGATGCTAAATCTGAAATGGAGCATACAGAATGAGGAAAGCTTATTTCCGGGTTTTATTATATAGCATAACAGCAGCAAGAACTTCTGCTACAAGGCCTCTAAGGAACATGGTGTGCYTGATTTTGGAAGAAAGAAAAAGAATTAAGAGGTTCATGGTGTCCCCTAACATTAAATACTTAGATTATCCCTCTGCTTTGAAAAGCCAAGAGAGGACAGTCAATTAGAAGGACAAGGGATCTCTGGCCATGTAAATGGAGCCTCAAGTCTGACTCTGTAAGCCTAACGTATAGGATAAACACCTCCACTTTAACCAAGAAGGAACAAGCGCCTGTGGATGGTTTACCATCCACAAAATARCAACAAAAATACAGCAGCAATTCAGATTAAGAGCAAATGTCTTCAGCATCTGGATTCTCTGTGTTCCTTAAATCACTTCACATACATTACAGATGGTAACAACTAAGATCTTACTGCATGCCAGGAATGACTTCAGTACAGACACTTAAGGTGATTATTAGCACTTTATTATCTTTACTAATCTCTTTTGTTTTCACTTTGGAAACAGCAGCAGCAGAGGACAATCTATATAGACAACAGCAGCAACATTTCTACATGGACAAATTGGCTAAGAAAAATCATAAGGCTTTTCAATAGCTTCCTAATGGCACCCTAGGATTGTCAGCCCTTATTTAAGTGGCACAAATAAGCCTACGGAAACCTCTGCCCAAACTACACAGACAAATCCCTTGACTAGGCGTTGTCTAACTAATTTAGCAGCTTTATCAGCTGCATTTCATGAGGTATTCATGAGGTTGAGCAAATCTATAATATCTTTGGCTCAAAATCTGAAAATAACTCATGGCCTCAGCATTTACAACCACCACATCTACCATATCAATATCACTAGTATCTTGATCTCCAGCCTTTTAAATGACTCTTTTGTAGAAAGCTGTCTGAAAGCATTACCCATTCTTGATGAAACAGAACAAAGTACTCAAAAGTTGTGCAATGACAAAATTATCTGTACAAGCTTATGTCGGCCCTCCTGTCTGTCTGCATTATGATATAGCCTTTAACTATATTAGTCACATACTACATTTTCCAAAGGCCACCTGGCTCAATGAGCAGGCAGATCAGAGGCTGTCTGCTTAATGAACAGCTAGTTAAATAGTTCAGCATAGGGCCTAAGGCCTTATTTACTGTATGCTACTGAAATCTGGTTCTCAAGACTGCATTTTAATGTTTTCATGAACTTTTCAATAATGCTCACAAACTTCACAGGTATTAAGAAAATATCTTTACCCTTCTGACTTTGCTCCCACTTCACAGACCAAGAATTGAGACACAAAAAAGTTAAAGCCAAAAGTTTCTATGAACTTCTCATATTCAGCTTAAGACAACTAAAAGTGATTTTTTTTCCCATTATACTCTTCCCTGTACTATACAGCCCTTTATTTGATCAAAGCAGAACACCCAGTGTCTTACTTATGAGTATTCAGCACTTCTCTGTATCACAACACGGGGGCTTTCATTAGAAATACAAAAAAATGAAGTATTGCAAAGATAGGACTTGAGTATGAATTGTCTCCTTTTTCTTATTGCTATTCCCTGCCACATTTATTAAACACTTTCCAATTTATGCAAACAGTGAAACTTTCTAATCACAGTATTTTCAGTCTTAGTCCTCCTGTTCGGCCATCCCTGTCTTCACACTGCTTCTGCACATTCTGTGAAAGTCTGCATTTTGCACCTGGGGATTCTCTGTGCTCTCATTTTTTTCCCAAATTCATACCAGCGAGGAATACAGAAGCCCCAGTCTTCAAATTGTATGGGAATCCCGTTTAGCTCAGGCTCAAGTATATTCACTGCAGGGACAATCTTTTAGATTTGTACAAATTGCTAATTTGACCAATGTTGAGCAGATTTCCACAGGACTGATAACAAGTATATGCTTGCCAGAAACAGCACACTACACCACATCGCAACTTTTTGCAAAGCAGCCCTATAGGACTTCAGAATTTTTTACTGTGAACAAAACAATATTTTTTTTGCCTAATTTTTAGAAAAGATTGAACCATGTTGGCTAAATCCTTCATTTCCTCCACACCACCCAAAAAGCCAGCCTGAGATAGACACCTACCATGGGAAATTTCAACCCAAATAATTAACATTTGGCAAGTAATAACCAACTGAAACGAGGAGTATGTAATAGTAAGCATCAGGTAACTTAATAATAGGTGGTGCTTCTGCCCCACCTAAAGTTCTTTTGGCTCCTTCATAGAAAATCTTCACGTAAACAATCTTTCATAAGAACTGGTTAACAGCAACAGTTTGTATTCTGTATAGCTGWATGTCCTTACTGCTTTTTCAGAATAATTTCTCTCATGCTTTTTCCAAGATGAGGACATTTTAATCATAATACTGCCCTATGGTTACCTTATACCCCTGTAACAATTTCACCAGGCACATTACATACACACACATGCACATATATATATAATATGTATATGTATATATTTAAAAGCATAAAAAAAAGTAATTCAGTCTTTGCTTCTCTTACTGAAATTTGCCAGAGAAAACCAAAGGGAAGACTCAGTCCCGCCTGAGCAGTTAGCTCCCTGTGCACCACGACCAGTCTGCAAGCTTCAAACTCAGAGGACAGAGCAACATGCTTTGCAGAAAAAAAAGTATTCATACCCTAAAAAACATTCCAACATTTAAAACTCTAAGCTACTTGTGCTGGAACCTATCTCTTCTTAAACAGTTCAATAGCAAAACAGGGCCTTGATCCCAGCTGTCCCTGGGCATTCCATAATATAACGTTTCATAGCGAACTTTCACAAAAAAAAAGGGAATACCATTAATCTTAAGGAGTTATACAGTCACTCAATTACCAATATTCTTCTCTGCTGAGTCATAAAAAAGTATTTTTTGCAAAGCATCTGCTGTATGATATATAGGTACATCTGTGCATCCATGACTAAACATCTGTCACTTGCATCTCCAAAACGCCAAGTGAGTACAAAATAGTGTTACTAATTGATGCAAAGGAGAGTCAAAGAAGATCCCCAAGCCTCACTTCAAGGTGCAACAAGTATCGGGACATTTATGAACGGATTTCACAAGCTTAAAGGCAACAACAAACGTCACAGAAGTTCTTCATGATGCTCATTTGGCTAAACTTGCCGCTCATACAGCACTGCCTTCAGAGASCAGCTGCTCACAGTTCATTTACCAAAGCTCACAAATTTAATCAGTCTCAGAGACAGAATCAGGATTAGCAGATCCTAACTTTCAGTCTTGTGTTCAAATCACAGCTCCCTCTAAAGACGTATTTGGATTTCAGCAATAAAAGTACTGTTAAAATTAGGAAATAATTTGTCACAGCACATCCCCTTTTGGAAAATCCCATACAAACTTATTTTCCTAACAACTAAGCAGCTGCAAAACTTAATGGTTCAATCCAAAAGTTCTCTGCTTAATAGGAATACTTGTAGTGATGCTGAAACAGTCTTTCCTGAAATGTCAAACTTTCATTTTCACACAAGAACATTTTCCACTCTTGACATGTCCCAGTACTGCAAAGCAGTACATCCACATGACTCAGAAATCTAACTGAAGAATACAGCTTTGATCACCGGTGCAAATGCAGACTTCAGCTACAGGTACATATCATGGTTGTACAGATGGGCGAAGCAAACAAACCCTAAATTCATTTTCTGTTTGAGAAAAACATGAATCACTCTTTCAACTCATTCAAAGGGCAAAAAATGCAAAAATCTTAATACTGAACAAAGTGCACAATTCACAAACCAAATGCAGAAATAAGCCAGAAAGTTGTGACACAAAATTGGAAAAATTTCTTTGAATATACTTAAGTCTTCATTGCAGCACAGTAATGAACTTAAATTCATTATAGTAGTGAATAATATTTTGACTTTTTTATTATGCATTTATACAGTGCTTAGCACAAAAGGGTCCTACCACAACAGATCTAATAACACAATGATGCCACCCACAGATACTCCAAGCACATCTTTCCCAAAAACATACCTATTATGTAACCGTGTATGATACTTCTGTGTGCTGTTTTTAAAGTTCAAAGCAATAACAAACCTCCACCATTAAAAACTGCTATCTGTGTTGTATACAACCTTTGAAATGCATTTTTACATGACCGTTTCAAATACTAAGGCATAATATACCTAAGCCTGCTTTGGGGAGTTGTCTTCTAACTCCACATTTTTAATTATATTAACCCTTCTGTTTCTGGAAAATACTTTTATAACTCCCCTGTTTCCTCTCCACAAATGCATGAACATGATACTACCAACAGGTTCAATTTCTAGAAATCTCCTGAGAATAGAATACTGATTCCCAACTTTGCCACAAACAGCAAACCCTGTGGACAACACTACAATTTTGTATCCTAAACTACACAAGTTTCCCAGTAGCATTTATTCTATCCATTCCTTTTAAAAAAAGCATTAGAGATTCAGTCATGTATTTTAACCCTCACTCAAAGAACAAACTTGAGCAGGAATGAGTAAGATCTTGTTGAGGTTAATGGAATAATTCTGACAAAACCAAGGAAGAAGCAAAATGGTGTCTAGCCCAGCCGAATAAACACAAACAAAACTAGAGACAAGTAGTATCAGTCAGTTCAGAAGACAAAACAAATGTCCTGCACCATTCCAAATGTGTGAGTGTCTTAAGATATAGCCAAAGTACAGCTACCCCCAAACCAGTAGCATAAACAACTATAATCAAAAACGTCATTTTAATAAAATACGACAGCACTCAGCTACAAAGCTGCCTTAGGGTAAAATCAGAAGTATGTTGCACACAAAGATAGCCTCCTTAGAGACCTCCCTGTGTAGGCAATAAGGAAAACCCAGCAAATTCTGGCTTCTGAGATGGCACAGGATCAGATTCAAGGCAGCTATCTCATGGCTGTTCAATAGTATTTGGGAATCCCAAATAGCTGATGGGGAATTTAGATGAGCGCTGGAGAAGGAACATTCCTTGGGAACAGAAGCACACTGCCTGCCTCCTTCCCTCCCCGTATCCCAGGATGAAATGAAATAATCATGAAAAAARTGAGAATATCTTGCAGTAACTGAGAAGATATGTAAGTAAGAAGCATTATTTTATATGCTGCCAAAACCACTATGCTTTTTATTTGTGGCATTCTCCATTTATTATGTCCACAAAGATTTGCTACTTTCTTGGTTTGCTGAGCCACTGAATATTTTTCAGCAAATTAAACACTTGTGCTGCATTACTGACAACCAASGTTCTCAAAACCAACTCCTGTTAGGTTACGTATTTCCCTTTTGCCATGCAATAGAGCTCTGAAAGCTCTTCTAAGCATATTTAAACAGTGTAATTTTTAGTGTTTTGATGAATACAGTATTTTTAGAATACATAAGTATGCAAAAAAAAAAAAAAAACTGTGCAATTCAGAGACCGAAAGATCATCTGAATAACGCTTACCCTACTTACCACAGGACCAGTTTAGTGCAATCCACACACTGCTCATATTTCTGCCCTTTACTTCCTGCAGCTCCAACATTTAACAAATTCCATATCTACCATAATTTTATTATTCTTTTTTCCCCCCACTGTTTAGTCATTACAGCTCTTAATTTCATGATCTGTCCTGCTTGTGATCAGTAGGAAGGTTAATGAGTCTATCTCCCCAGACTGCATATAGGGCAAAGATTAAAAAACATCTACCTCAGTCATCTCATTCTTGATACAAGCGGTATCTAACTAACAGAAACAAATGACATAGTGGTTTACAGTAACATCTCCAAAACATTTCTTTACACAAAATCACAAAAATTCTTGCTGCTGACTCAGTAGCACTATGTACCTACTGCTTCTTGAAAAATCAGTATAGTTAAGTGCTGTTAACTCTAAATCACCTTCTTGCTAAAGTATGAGGGATGAGCCTTCTAGCATCCRACAAAGAGTCCAAACCACTTAGAAAATTTGGTAGTTTGGTACTGATTTAGAACTAGGATGAGGCCATAGTAACCACTCAAACCTTTTAGTCATGAAACGGAACCTCTCAGTGTAGTAAAATTACACTGAGGAAGGAAGAAGAGTGAAACCTATAATTTCTTATCTGGCTTTCCTGTCATGAATGTGCAATTTGGTATTTAGAGGAAAGATGAGGTAAATAACCAGTGCCTTTCTCTTAGAATGCTGACAGTTGAATTTGCATATAAAATTGTAGAGAAATATTTGGATATGATGTTGTTGCCACAATAGGTATCCTTTAACATCAATAATCAGTGAAATGGAAATGCAACAGAAAAACAAATTCTGACCCATGGTAATTACAATTTGCTTGCTTAAATTCCTAAGCACTTCTTTTCCTACAGTAATATTCACTTTTCTGTGTTTTCAGACATGAATGATTGCCTCTGATTGAAACCTCATGTTATAAACATTTGTATGAAGAGAAGATGAAAGCCCAGTAAGCAAAACTGTTTTACAAAAAGGAACTTGGGTTACATACCTATACCACCCTCATAAAATCACCAGAAGCTAGCCTATTTCCAGAGAGCCATCTGACCTTGCAGACTCCTAACTTCATTATCTGTAAGGGTATTCTTTTTTTTTTCCCCCAAAATAATAAGTCAAAATTTCCGCCCCAGATTCCTGGTCAAAATTTCCAAAAGACTAAGCAGTTCTCAGCTTTTTTACCCCATAACAATGTTACGTGCAAACTTTTTTAAAAAGCAATCGCTATTTCAATATTATTGTTCTCTTTTCTTTCCTGCAGAAAAAGGGATGACGATTTCAGGAGTCTATCAAAGAGAGAAAGAAACTAAACACATATAATGCTGTGTCTTTAAATATATGCCATTGACATACATAAAGAGAAGTGCTGACTGCTGCCAAAGGCCACAGAAGAAATGGCAAGATGAGTAGGAACAAAACAAAAAAAAAAAAAGGAAAGTCTTGTTCATTCTGATAATCTTATCCATAATACTTCCATTTAAAGGGAAATATATATATTTATCATGTAGTGATAATGGGATCTTACCTTAGGACTATTTCAAAATAAGTGAGAAACGATTAAACAACAGCCATGATAGTGAGCAAGAGGGTGACTGTGATCTGGAACACAAAATTTGCTATTTTCTTCCACATGATGAGCCTCTAGCAACCTTGGACTAGGAAAAAGGAATACTGTGGATCTGCTTCCAGAGAATAACAGAAGAAGCCCTGAATCTCCTTCCCCCAGAGACGTTAGGAAAAAGTACAGACAGGATTCACACGTGTACTAAAACTCTTGGCCTACTGATCCACAAGAAAGAGGGGAATGCCAGCTGTCCAACTGCTCTAGCCGTAAGCTACAGCAGAATGACTCCATCCTTCCTTCTCATCCTCCACGTTCCCATGGCTTTCCCTAGTTATTCAGGCTGTACACAGGGGACAGGATTTAAATTATCATAAAACACTTCCAATTTAGATTTCACTCCTGCTATCAGACCTATCTAGGTACCACTGACCTCAAGAGGGAATACCAGCGAGGTGAAAGATTCAAGGGCTTTCAAATAATGTGAATTGCTCCAGCAATTGCTTCTGCCATTACTAAAATGAAACCACCTAGAATAAAGTGCAACAGCAAATGTAAAATGGTGGTAAACAGTTACTAAAACAAGAAAAAAAAMCATACTGAAAGTCAGAAAGAATATCCAGCTATAATGCTAATGGGGTTTTAGTAACAAAAATAAYTGCCTACATTGGAGAAAACATTTCATCAGACTACTAAATTAACAAACAGCTGGAAAACAACAATAATAATAATATCACCTAGCTCATAGCTCATTGCCTCTTTTGTCCATAGGCGTCAAGACTCCTTACAAGTTGGTAAGATTCACTATTCCTATTTTATAGTCCTTCAGAAAAAGTATAAACAGGTGAAGTGATTTGCRTAGGGCTATCCAAGTCTCTCAAGCACCAGTCCAGTACCCTATCCACTACGAAATATCACCTCTTCAAACCTTCTAACACTGTTACTTATATTTTTCTCCAAGATGTGAATTTCACCATGAGTCTGAACTTCAAGCAGAAGTTCTTTCCAAACCCTGGCCCTTATCCTGCATCCAGATCCTTAATACAGATCCCAAAGCCCAGGAACAACTCCTCTGAAATCAATTAGGTTCCCCAAAGGGAAAAGATCCTTCATGACAGATCAAGAAGCAGAAATGGGACAAAATACAGCTTAACATGCTGCTTCCATGTCTCTCTTTAATTTTCAGTTTGCTGGGGAAAGACAACAACAACAACAACAAAAGAAACAGCTATTATTTAATTCATACATAATATGAACTAAAGCAGGGGAAATGTACACTCTGTGTTTTATAAGTCACATTCATGTAGGTGAGGAGTGATAACAGAACTTTGATTTCAGCTAGAAAAAATTAGGATTTGTACTTTCATAACAAATTACAGAGAGAACTCAATTTTCTCAGTCATAACATGTAAATTGCTTCTTCACTTATCAATAAAGAAAAACTGCTCTATACTAATAAAGTGCAACAAAGAAAGCTTGACTCAGCTTTTGCCACTCAGGATTTCTATGCTGTAAAAGGTAAGCCCACCACAGTCTGATTCCTCTAAGAGCGAGTCCCTCGGCSTGCATCCCTAGGAGGAGGGGAGGGGAGGAGAACATGGTGGCCCCTTATATATTTTTCCTTCATGGAAGTTTCAGCTGCACTTTGAGAAGGGGCTTGTCCTGAGGGAGGGACAGGGAGCTGTGCAGCATCCAGACTGTCCCAATCAAACCAGCTCTGCCATTAAAAAAAGAAAGTTTTCACTCATGATCTGCTGTGTCTCAAAACATTGAGACACTTGAATTTAAAACACTTTAYTTAAAAACCTCTCTGTTCTTCCAATCAATCTTGGAAAATAATGCAAACTTGCCAGGTTTCATCTCATTTATTTGGTTATATTTTCATTTTTAAAACWGAATGTGTCTTTTTTAAAAAGGGGGATTTTTATTTTATTCTTAGCCTGTTTCAATTACACTGTTTATAAGAATAACAACATTGGAAGACCCTAACAATTCAAACCATCCCAACAAGACTAGTCATGACACATTCAATCTGCCAACAAGGATTCATTTTTCAGATGTTTTTGTCCTTTACAACTGAATTATTTTATTTTTTCAATGGAAAACAGAATATGTTATGTTATTTTAAAACTTACTCTTACTCATTTTGTCATTAATTTGAAAGCAAAAGTGCAACTGTTTCCCTGCAGTTATTTCTTAACATCCATCAATGATATGTTTAATTGTATTCCTATAATCAAGGAACAGCCTGACTAACAATGCATTGAAACCAGACAACTGTTCGCTCGTTTGGAAATTAATAAAAGGCCATGACCGATCAAACACTTCAAGAGGGGTAACATYGCTCACGCAAACAATCCTCCCTGGGGATCTCCCCTAAAAAACAAAATTACAGTCTGCTGGGGGAAGGATTGTATTGCAACCTGCAGCACAAACTTTGCTATTTTCAGTTTCACAAGACTTGTGTGGTGCGAAAGGCGATCCCAGGTTGTGTGTGAGATCTCCCAACTTCCAGCCACTCGGCCCTGACAAAGCCCTTCTGCAGGAAACAAAAATACAAGCTCATCCGCCCCGGCTGCGTTGCTCTGAGGGTTAATTTGAAAGCAGCTGTTAGAGTCCTACAGTTTGTTTTTTTCACCCCTCCACTAACCCTACGTAAAACAGCTTTTTTGATTATTATTATTATTTTTATTGTTATTTCCTGGCGCTCGCTGGCGGCCCCCCCGCCCCTCCCGGCACGAAAACAAAGCTGCCCCC
>NW_020448974.1:2729871-2750200 GCF_003343035.1 Apteryx rowi
CACACCCCCACACACTCCTCCTTTCCCGGGAATCGCGGCGCCGCCTCCAGGCGCCCGCCACAGCGGCCGGGTCGCGGCGGGGCCGGCGGCCGTTGTCCCGCCGCGGCGCCTCCCGAATGGGCGTTTTCCTCCTCAGAAACGGGGCCGCGGGCGCTCGCCCGTCTCGAGGCTTCAGCTGGTAAGCTGCGAGATAAGAGCCCACCTGTGCGGAAAGTGCCTTTATTTTATTTTTTCTCTCTTGCGACTATTGTAGGGTTTTTATAAATAAATTATTGCCCTTAAGAAAAAGTATTTAAAAAGCTGGGTAAACAGACGGCTGTTGCTGTGACGTGATACAGCGCCTCACGTTGTAAAAGTACGTTGCGTTTTAAAAACTCCCCTTGGCCGTCCGCTTTTGCTGAAGCGGTGCCGCTGACGYGTTTCTGGCTGTGCGCGCATCCCAGAGACCGTTTGCGTAACAGTTTCATTTTCAGGCAGTAATCTTCCCCGTTAGCAGTGTTTTCAAAATGTTTGGCAATCCGTTTTTAGTACCTGCCCGGTTTTGCAGACGGGCTGGTTCAGGGCGCTACAGGCTCTGCTGCCGCCCCCGACGCGGGCGCCCCTCGCCTCGCCTGGGCCATCACCCTCTAGGGCAAGCGTTGACCAGAGAGAGCACGGGGGAAAGCAGCTAGTTCAGCTTCTTAATAAAGGTTATCAACAAAATAGGGTTCCAGCATGCTTTAAAAAAAAAAAAAAAAAATTCTTTCGACTTACATTAAAATAATTGTAAGATTCAGATCATTTTTGTATTGGATTTTCCTAAAGACATTTGTATTTAAATCTACGTTTTACGCCTCCTGACTCTTTGAAGAATAACCACCAGCTGAGCCTCTGATGCATTGCCACTGCAAGAAGATACTTGTGCCCAAGAATATTTTCAATATTCATCAGTAATGTATTTATAAAGAGAGCCTTGCAAAAATGTAAATGCAGAAGGAAATAAAGAAGAATTCTTTGGCATTTGCAGCTCCAGACTTAAGTCAATCCACTTTTTAATTCAGCTTTACATTTATTTTAGGCGTCGGTTGTGTTTGGTTCCTAGTGAGCACTTGTATTACTGATAAATCTTTCTGTTACAATATGCAAGGACGTTTCCTTAAAAAAAAAAAAAAGGCATTAGAAAATAGAAGTTTTATATGTGTATGAATAAATAAAGGAACTTCTTTATTTATTCAATGCTAAGGAAAGTGTTGTTTCTATGTGATGCCCCATCCAAGCTCTTTCACAGTTTTTTTACCAAATGGAAAGATGAAAACTGCTGGGCCAGAACAAATCTGGGATCCAAACACTCATTAACCTTGGAAATTCTGCTCAGAGTACAAATCATATAGCAACTGGCCTAGTGGGTGAGATCTCAAATCCAAAGAGCCTAAATATAACTAAGCTTTGGTTTCAGAGCCACTGCTATTATAATAGCACAGAAGACAGAGTATGCCACTAGCATCCAGTTAAACACTACACGGGAGGAGAGAGACTTCTTGTGACTTTTATTGACATGTTTCAATAAAGTATTAAAGGATAATTTAAGGAAATAAGCTTATAACATTAGCTGCTGCTGTGGGAGTGACTCCATGGGACATGTCTTTTTCCTTCTGTCCTTGATGGGTATTATCACCCATCGTGGCAGCTGCCGTTTCAGCTTCAGATCTCTGCAGTCAAACACATCATTCACAACTCTACAGGCTGAGTTGAGAAACCAGGCCTTCGCTCAGTGGGGGCTAGGCACAGAAACAGATGTGTTATCTGTCGATTACTTGTTTGCATTTTTGGAATTGTCCAAACTTCCTAAGTTCCTGGAATCCCCATGTGCTCTGCTCACAAATTGGATTTCATGACAAGAGAGGAGCTCACAATACTAGGCTTCTGCTGAGGAACGTGGGGTTTTGCACTGGGTTTTTATGTTGCAACATACTGTCCTTGCGTCTCTTCTGCATGAGCAGACTAGGAATATCTGGTCACAGAGTCCATGAGTAGAAAAGCAACAGTATAATGTTGCAAATGCAAGAAATGCCAAAGTCACAATGGGGAGGTGCAAGATAGGGATAAAAACAATCAATCTCTGCTCAACATCATGAGACTTGACAGGACTCAGCTCCTCAAAAGTCCAAAGGTGGTATTTCTAGGATCTAATTATAATGCTAAGATTAAAAAAACCCCTCCAGCCAATGCAGCAATCTGATTTCGTACAGATACCAAGTTCAATTCTATTTTTAATTTTTTTTTTTAATTCCAAAATCTTTTCAGATCTGAAAACTCCAGTTTCCTGCTGGAAATTAAGAGAGCCCAACCTCCCAGGCACCGTAACTTCAAGGAAGCCCTGTACAGAAGGTACTAACACATCCAGGCTCCCTACCCCTAAGTCAGGATTCTGTAAATCTTGACTGCTCACAGGGCTTCTCCCTCTCTTGGGAAGCTAGGAGTCATGCCAAGGTCCTTGGAGAATCTAGGATCCTGGCCAAAAAGCAGGAGTTTAAAAACCCCAGGCCACTCAGGGCTACTAGGCTCCCTGCCATGAAGCTAAGATCTGAGCAGCTTGGAAAGGTGTGGCACAGATTCTGGAAGAGTTGGGAACTTTGAAACCCTCGCTTGCTTCAGGGCTAATGGAGAGCTGGTAGCCAAAAAGCCCTAGAGTCCTGGCTCGCCCATGAGCTGCACACTTGGGATCACAGCTTTAGTTTGGTTTCTACATTTTCAAAACAAAATTATTTTAATTATTTCAAACTTACACTGCTGCTTTTTTTCTTTCTCTCTAGACTTTTGCTTCCACAGGAAATTTAGAAAATCCACTTTCCATTCTATGATAAAGCTCACTCCTGTTTCTGGAAACTTTGGCGTTTCTTGAACTCCAATACAGAAATTCCAATTTTCAATCAGCTCCACTCATGATGTCTTACTTCAGAATAAACACCATTACAATTAACCTGTAAAAGTAACGAGCACATAATATACTACATTCAGCACTGAATAGCCTCCCTGACCCTGCAGCCCAACATCCCAACAGCACCTTCAGCAGCTTTCACCTCTGAGAAACAAAACAGCAGGAGGCCTTTCAAAGTAGAAGCTCCAGACTGATTGCAATACCAGAAGCAATGTTTTTATTGTCTTCACACTGGATCTTTTTAATTTTTTTGAACTCTCTCAGAAGAAGCAATCATGGGAAACAGAAGTTAAGTGGTTTACCCACTGCCACAAACAAGTCAGTGGTAGACCTGAGGTTAGATAGCAACAGTAATCTTAATCTTATTAAACAATAAAGCAAACTGTTTCTAGGCAGCCATTAATGTCTGATTATTAGACTTAAGAGTAGCAAGTTTTCATTTTCCAGCATGAAAATTCCCCTGGAATTACTCCAGTGTCCTCTAATGAACAGATGATCTCAACTTTAATCTTATTTCATAATTATCCAAGGATAAAATTTCTTGAACATAGATTCTTTAAAGATGTGCAATTTCTAGCATAAATGATATTCAAACTAATGCTTGTACATTTTTCCTTTGATCCACAAAATGAGAGTGTTGAGAGGCAAACAGCACTAAGGGGATGTTGAGGGGATATTGAGGAGACAGGCACAACAAAGTTCAGATTAATGTGATGGATTGATCCCACATTGTCAAGATCAAAGATCTTCAATCTCAGCGCATTTTTTTTCAAAAGCCAGCATGCCTTTACGTTGACCTTTAAATTGTTCATTGAGGAGTTACATGTGACATACATCTGCATTCTTCAGATGAACTAGCACCAAAGTTTACTGCTTTTCTTTTTCCTTGTAATTTGAATGTAGCAACCCTTTCCAAGGAGACCCAAGATACACTCCTTTCATTTCCATTTGGTATAATACTAGTCTGCCAATAAAAAAAAAAACCCTCCAGGTTAAGTGAATAGATTCCTATTTTCTACTCACTTGAGATTAGTGTGTACTTCTACACATTTTAAAACTCCTCTTTGAACTTTGTGACATGTAGGGAGGCAAACACTGAGGGATTCTTGCTTCTGGCATTGAGTGCGGGGTACATGATGGGCGTATCTTACTCTCACGATAGGGTTAGGAAGGGAGTTCACCTTGGATAGTATGTTGTCAAAACAAAATGAAGGTGGTGTAAGGTGAATTCAGTGAAGACAAAAACCTATTTTGAACCAAAAGGGCAAAAGCTTGTTCAATCTCAATCTTTGGTATGAATACAGAGCATGAAAATGAGCCTTCTAATCCTTCTGAATTGAGTTTTAAGGAAATAGCTGGACTGTCACAAGACAAGAGTGCTACCAACACTGAATTTTGATCATTTGATGTCAGCACTTTCTATTGTTCATAGTCTAGATGGTGCTTCAAATCCATTCTACAACAGGCCATCAGTTCCAATGGAATTATAACCAAGTCTAGATCTGGCCCACTGACGATCTGGCCCATTGACTAATGATTTATGTGCATCCCTAGGTACCTCATTTTGGCCCGAAGTCTAATTCATCCTATTTTGCTTAAAACATAGAGCAGCTGATGTGAAAGGCACCAGATTGCAAAGAAAAGTTCTTTATTTAAACCAAAGTCAGGTTGGTATGACTGATACTACAGTAGACACATAACAGTATGATTGATACTACAGTAGACACATAAGGTTAAGTAAGACATATAAGAAAGACACATTCAAGGTCAGCTTTAGGCACATGCAAAGTAGGTGACCACCAAAAGCAGCCATGGCTGCCCCCTCACTTGCTTCCATGTCCTTTCTAGTGCTGACAGCATCAGGTAGTTGACAGAGGGGATAGAAACCACACTTCCTCCAACAAACTCATGTTCTAAATGCCAACAAAGACAGCAGGGAGGGATATAGCTGAGCCAGAGAGTAGGATCATCATGAACCCCAAAAAGTAGAGGCCAGGGAACCACTGAACCATTCCTCTGTAGGATAAGAGGAAAAGAGGGTAGGCTGGGGAAACAAGGTCCAGTATCTCTCATCTACCTGGTAGAACAGTCACACAGCTCACAGACTTAGATGCTTGGGACTGTAAATTCCAGACCCTACAGTAAGACCAGATTTGCTGAAGAAAAAGGTCCCTGAGGTTCTCCTCCTCAAAGGAGGAGGGAGAGACAAGTTTCCACTCCTCCTTATGCCCCATTATTCCCACTTCTGATACCTCTTGCCTCAATTTCCAGAAGATTGTATTTTTCTGCTAACAAGGTTAAAAACAAAATAAGTTGCTTTGTTCATTATCCTAGGGGCAGCCAAGCAGTTTTGCTTATGCTAAGGCCAGCCTTGTGAAGACTAGTACATCCCTGCCTCAGAAATGGCCGTGTGACAAGCTTTTACTCAACTCTCATACAACTGGGATTATAATGCAATTTAAGAAGCTGGAAGGTAAGCATTCTATGCATCTTAAACAGTCTGCTCTCCCTTCTCCCTTCCCTCACTGATAGTTCAGTTTTCCATTTTTCTTTTACTTAAATGCAGTGAGCTAGCTTGGTATGGCTTGATAAAGTTACTTTCCTCTGAAATGATATTCCCAAGTTTCCCTTAAGCTATATCCAAAGTCTACATTTCAAATGCAAATCGCTGCTTGGAACACTTGCATCTTTTCCTATCCCTTCACAGACTTCCCTCCTCAAAATCACTGTCTAAAGTTTCATGGCTTACTGTGTATTCATATGATAATTACCTGGGCTAAAAGGGTTAGTCTGAATCAAGTTCAGTGTGCTTTTCAAGAGATAGGACTCATGGACATCTTAATATACCATTTACAATTATACTCTATACCTCATCAATTATGAACAGAATAGTTGGTTATGGCTAGCATTAAAAATCATTTAAAAACAGAGTAAATGTATACTGTAAATTTCATTGATTCTTGCACTTACTGTACTATTCATGCTATTATTTTACTTATATAAAAAAAAACAGAGGAATAGGATGGGGGAAAAATCCAAGCCTTCCCTCCTTTATGAGTAGGCTAAAGCAAATAATAGGATGTATCTTGTCTGACTATAATACACACAAATATGAGAAGCAGCAGATTTTAAGTACTTAGTTAATTGCATAATTGCTATTGTAGCCATTACAAACTGGAATGACAAAACAGTGAAAATTAGTGACCTGCACCAAGCAGACAAGATTCAGGTAGATTTTCAGCCAGCTCTGAGTTAATAAAATAAAGTCTACGTATAATCCCAAAGCACAAGAAGTATTATTCCTAGATGCAAACATCCAGAATTTTGTTTAAACAGCATCTTTGACATAACATTAAAATAAATATAATCATAAGTTACCTCAATGCAAGCTACTGTAAAACCCTAGGCTTGTATTTTATTTACAGTATGTCCTTTCAATCACAGCCTCAAAAAATAGTCCTGTAATGAAATAACCACAGAATTATTTGTTAGACAGATGAAGGCATACATGGGAAAAGAAGAAATCACAAGACTACTCTATTACACAGGCAATACAGTTTTATTATGTTCTTTCACCAATGTAGCAAAAACGTTTAACAACTGAATGAATAATCAAGGAAACTTAATTGTCAACAGGAATTTAAGAATTATGTTCTAAATTTTAGACCCCAGGAAGGCTTGACAGGGAGAAAACAAACCATATACACACTGTAATAGTCTCTATTATGAAGATTTAATGCCTTCTTTAAAAGCACTGAGATTATTGAGGCACATTACTGCAGGTTATGTATCATCTCCTCTTTGGCAATGAGATGTGTGGTTTTGTTAACTAGGGCCATCAGTGAGTTGAGCTTGTGAGACCAGTCATTGAGTATATTGTTTGGGTCCTTAGGCCTCTGAAAATTGATAATTCCTGCCAGCCTGTCTACTTTAGCAAAGATGGTCTTATTAACTACTAGGTTGGACAGGAACTCCTCCGATTCCTGCAAAGACAAACGGCACTAAGTCAAGACAACAGCATTTTCAGCTACCAAAGCATCAAAATTCCTCCCAAACAGCTTACAGCACAGCAAACAAGGTTTTATTTATACTTAACAGAAATACAGCAGTAGTAATACTGTATTTACAAAAAGTGCACGATACTTTAATACTACAAGTGGCATTGCAAGCTACTAATACCATCTATTCAAAAACATTTTCTTTCATTTGAAATGCATCTGATTACCTTTTATGAAATTAGAAGTTTAATATACTACACCAATAGACTCTTTTACACTTTTCAGTGCTTGTCTACACAGATATCAGAATATGCCTTCCGACAAACAAGACAAATATCCACGTGGACTACTAATCACTGTCAAAGAATTCTGGGGTTGTGGAAAGGAGCAAATTTAATTAAAAGACATTAGGGTGAGTTTTTTCATTTGTACTTGAAAAATGAAGATGCCATAAAAAAGGAATCTTTTTGGAAAGCTCTTTAAAACACAAAGGGAGGTGACAGAAAAACAATACCACCCGATGCTCCCAAAGTGCAACCAACTCTAAACATGGACATCTAAAGACGAGAACCCCCTTATCTTCAGTCGGTTTTAATCACCCATTGACAAGAGCCTTTTAACACTAGAATACACAACCAGAAGCTCCAGCATTTAGATATGACTTTCAATCTAAACAAATTTTTAGCATCATCTTTTACATATGTGCACATGCATCATGCCATTGAGTTCTGTTTGGAATAAAAAACTGTTTTCTAACTCCCATAAAGGCATGCAAATAAACTCAGGTCTTTATACTGAACACTAGAGGCAAAGTGACAAATACTCGGATTAACATAATATTAGTCCCAAGACTTTACACTACTATTTCTCAAAGAAAAACCCCAATGAACTGAAGTTCTGTTACTGTTCTCCATCTATCACTACAGCACACTTTATTCTTCATGGTAAGAGCTGAAAAGCACTGGTAACACAAAGGGGGGAACAGACTAAGGATGAAGCCAGGGGCACTGCAAGGATAATACAAAGACAGATATATACAACGGCAAATACTATATCCATGAACCTTCATACACACAGAGCGTAAATCCTGAGATTTCTGTACTAAGCAGTGTATTTCTACAATGCTATATCTTTCTGCATTTTGTAACATGATGCAATGATGATCTATGGCACCACTTACAGAGCTTTTTAAGCTAAAAGAGTGCCAATAAATTCAAATTAAAAGAGAACGATACACTGCTGCATACTTAAGATTTTTGACACACACACACTCTTCCACTCCCTTTATAAGAGAAGGATAAGCAAGGCAACACTTACATCAACAGAGAGATCCAGGAGCTGTGCCATTCTCTTCATTGTAATTCTGGTATAATATTTAGCCATTATTCTAATATTCTGGAATAAAAGTGTTCAGAGTAGAGGGTTATGTGCAAAAAATAACTGAAGCAAGCTGCAAAAATATAAAAGCCAATGTTAAAAGCAGATTAAGAGCTGTAATGCTCTAATGGCAATCCAGCATAAGGTATGTAAATGAGTAGTAAAATGTTGTGGACAAACACTTCTTCTCCTCGTAAAAGTTCTTAGGTGTACTAAGAAATTACTTAGTAATTTCTGCATATGAAATTACTAAGTAATAAAATCAACTACTAATTATTAATTTCATACAAAACAAGACTTAAAGTTTGTGCCCTATTGAAATCTGAGTGCTAAATCTCACAACTTGAGTACAGTTGTTTTTTTTTCCTCTGGCAACTGTGCCGATACATATCTATAATATAAATGAGCAAATAAAATGTTGAAAAATATAACATAATAGAAAAGGCAATTTATCTGTTGCTTTCCTTAATTTGTTTCTATTTATAACTAAAAAATGGTAGGCAAAAGCATTTTTTATTTGAGGCACAGAATACATGATTAATGCTTAAAGAACCAGCTATACTTACATGTTCCACAACTCTGTTCTTTAAATCTTTCCATCTCTTTTCACCTTCCTCTGTACAGCCGAAGACATCTGTTGCAGGACTGTCAAGGGATCCTTCTCTCAATTCTTTCCCATATTCTTCAACTAGAGCAGTCCATCGCATCAATTCCATGGTGGTAAATAGTTTTAGGAGGTCTCTGTAAATGGTTTAATAAAGTTGATTTACAATCTTATGTTAATAGGACTCATTTTTACTTGGGGAAAAAAAATAAAACAAATAATTTAAAATATTTTCACTACTTTATTACCATCAATATTCACTGTTCTTCATAAGTACAGTCTGTAATACTTCACATCTATTAGGGGGGCAGCTCAAGTTAGACTGTGTACATAATACACATCTTTCTCTTATAAATACACCCATTTATTTTAACTTATTATAACTTCCACACGCATGAAAATTTTGCAGTATTTTTCAAACAGTATTAAATTCCAAGTTGTTTACCCCAGATGACAAGTAAGCAGATTTCTTGCACAGCTACTGTAACAGATGTTTTTTTCTGTGAGAATTGTTTATTAGAACCAACACTTACTTATACTTAGGGATTTCTTCTAGCTTTTTATCACTACTAATTCTGTGTACCAAATCAGATTGTTCATTGTCGTAAGGTGAAAGGATAACATAAAGAACAACGCTCTTCAGTGCCTGTTTAAGAAGAAAGAGAGTGGGTTTTTCATCCCCATAATTAAACATAAGAATTGAAAACACAGCTCACAGAGCTTGCTTCAATTAGTCTTTACTAGGAATTTAAAATATAAAAGAATGAAGCCAAGCTTATTAAGAAATTAGGTTTAAAATGAAGTCATCTTGCAGAAATGGACCTTCACACTGATACCTTTAAACTGATTCAGCTTAACTAAAATACTAATATTATACATTAATAAACGATAAAAATTTTAAGCTATGTAACATTTATATTGCATACACGATAGCACCAGTTAGACTGTAATCACACAAGCTGTTTCTAATTTCTGCACTTGCATAAAACAGAAAAGACATTCTCAAGATTTCAAAGACAATATGATAAAATTTTTAGTTATAAATACTCTTTTGAAACCAAGTTTATTATATCTGTTTTCAACTAACCAATCAGTTAGTATAGCCATTGAAAAGAAATTTAAATTAAGAATAACAGATTGATGAACTATTTAATCTGCTGTAAAATAACCCAGTAATGAAAGGATATTTGCCACATGAAAATACAGACATTTTATTTGTAGTGTTTTTTTCTACCTGCTGCCACTTTTCACTTTCAGCCTGGATACATGGAGTATCATAAATGGCTCTGTAGTGCTTACAGATGGAGAGATAGGAGCCTTCATGTTGATCCAGCTGTATCATTAAGTTGTAGTACTTTAACTTTAGCTTCTGGAACAGTAAGAAACAGTAAAATTAACACAACTCCATGAATTGTGTAAATGAAATCCAACAGGATTCCAAAAAACAGAGAATTCAAATACACTTGGACCCAAAGAGGGGCATGTCAGATCAAAATGGGGGGAAAAAATCCACTACTGACTTACTTCCGTGTTTTCTTCTTGGAAAAATTTGGTATTAATTTTTTTGCTGATAATTTGAGTCCGAATATAGTCTTTTACAGCTAAACAGAGTCTCATCTGCTCCAAAATAAATTCTACACGTTCCTTTTTTTCCATTGAACCATAGGTTTCCACCTAAAATGAGAATTGAACAATTTAACATTGTCAAAGACAAATCAGGTAGGGAAGTGTACTCTGATCCAATAAAAAAACAAAAACAAAACAACAACAAAAAAGGTTAATCCAAAGCTTTCGGTCAGGCAAAAGGGAACCAAAGAAAATAAAATAAAATCCTCTGCATATACATACATATCTTGACTTAATGCACAAGAAAAAACATTTAGCTAACAAAAGATTAAGTAGTTGTGTTCATTATCTTCGATAGGAAATTTTTTTTTCATATATAATAACTGTTGCTGTTATATGGCAGACACATAAAGGAGATCACTTTTTCTACCTTTCTTGATACTAAAAATTATGTGCTCTACAGCTATACTCTCTTACTACGAACACAATCCTAAGGACTTTTTCTACCTATTCTAAGCCACTTGTTTGAGTGTAGAAAAATGCATCATGAACCAGACTATTTAACATCTAACAAGAGTCTTAACTGCACAAGAAGCAGGTGAGAGAGGAAGGGGAAATCAGGAACAGAAGGAAAGAAAGAAAGAAGGGAAAAAAAAGAAAGAAAACAATTATTCTAGAGCAAGTGAAAAATGGAGAAAAGATTATTTTATTTTGAATAATAGCCCCCACTTGCATCAGAAGAATCCTCTAACACTAAAATCTCTGTACTACAGAATTGAAATTTATTTTCTAAAAGGGAAATACTCTATGCAAATTAACTAACAAAAGCAGTTAAAGCTGAATTACGTTTTCACTAATAGCACCTAATTCCAGACATTTCTGCAGACATACCTGACCAAGTTTCTGAACCCACAATAATTTAAGAGCAGTTAGTATTAATTTTTATTGCTGAGGCAATTTTGAGTTACATGGCATGTTACCTGCAATTCTTGCAAAATAGAGGCAGCCTCTTTCACTTCACCATTCTGTTCTTTTATTGTTGCAAGTGTCTTTGTCAGGCGAGCACGTTCAATTTCCACATATATCTAAAATCAGGAGTAGTTTAAACATTAGATTATTCTAAAGAAGAGTGTAAACTCTAAGACCATAACCCTACTACAGCATATTTTTAATATCTTTAATATTTTACATACAACTAATTAATTCCATGTATATCCATATAATGGATAATTGACACATTGGAAATATTTGGACCAATTAATCTAAAAAACAAAGTCTGAATTAGTCTACTGTTCTGTAGACTAATATGTGCTGAGTGCTATCACTCGCATTTTTTCACTCACTCCTAACCAGGCAGGAAGTGACAATACTTGATTATTAACAATTTAAATTAAGTTTGAACAGGCAAAAGCCTTAATGTTAATACACATTTAGTTTAATCAGAAACAGATTTTTTTTTAACGCAAATGGAACATTATGGAAAGTAATTAACTTGTTACAATGCTTTAGTATCACCTTCTGGTTACCATAACTATATTTAACACCTTGCTAAATGCAGGAGAAATTAAATTAAACCTGCCCATTTCTCTAACAAATTCAAATATTTAAGAGATACTTAAAAGTATTTCTAAAGTGGAAAATAAATGGCACTTTAGCGTTCTCAAAAGTATTTTTAATTACATTAATAATACTTTCAAATATCTACATCATAGAAATATGGTAAATGTCTCAGCAAGTTCTTTACTCATGAAATACAGATTTTTTTTATAAAAAATACGCTGCTTTGCTTCTCAGGTTAATTTAAAAATATACTTTTGCTCTTATTTGAACAAGATTAAAAAAATAATGTTATGAAGCTATGCTTTTAAAGAAGGTGAACATTTTTATTCTACCTTTTAGACATTCAGTCTTAAAACAAAATCTTACTTTTCCTTCTGTAACCATACGCAACGTGTCAATTAAGCGTAGTTTGACTGGTAGGTCTGTGATTTCTTCAACATAAGTGCAGCACTGCTGGACCATTTTAGCAACTGCCTAGTACAATAACAGAACAGAAAAATATACTGTATTTTTATATTTCCAAATGCATTCAAATCATAAAATTCAGGGATAAGCACTAAATAATTTAATATCAAATTAAAGAGACTTATCTCAACAAAGTGTGCAAGATCTGTCTCATCACTTTGGCTCATAAAACCATTTAAAATGCTAGCAGCCAATGGTAAGAGTCAAATACGATGCTGTTCTCTCATTTCTTTCTTCTCAGTTGTTGCAATGACATTTAAAGTTCATTCCACGCAGTTCTCCCTTGAAAAGCAGTTCCTCTCTTTCACCAAATCAACACGACTTTCACATACACTGGCAAAATCTCATCTGTTTGCTATAGGCCCTACCTAGTATACATCTTCTCTTAAGTGTGTGCACTAGCCATTCTCTTTAGGACACCTGCTTCAGGAAGGAAAGGAAGAGGAGGAAGTATTTCTGATTGATGCTTTTCCATCTCTGCAGATCCCTAAATAGGCACTACTAGTAAGTTACCATCCTTCAGTGGCAAGCAGGAGTATTGGAATATGTTCTTCAACACTGACAAAGTTATTAGAAGTATTATGAAGTATCTACTTCTAGAAAACCAGAATGAAGATACATTTTATATACTAGTCCCCTCTAATACAAAATACACAGAGGCAATTATGCAAAGTATCCAAAATATCCAAAATATCTAGAGACAGATATTTTCTATTGAGACTTGAAACAAAAGCATGACAACCAGATGTTCCTAAAATATACAGTACTGAAATGCAAAAGTCAAGTATAAAGAATGTAATGTTCTTCAGCTGAGTTAATTTTCAGAAGAATAAAAAGGCTTTCTTCAAGGAAAAAAAGATCAGTTGAAATGATCCGAGTCTCCAGACACAGTTTGTACTAGTCAGAGCACTAAACTGTATTCTACTTGTATACAAAATCCTAATATTTCTGCACACTAAAAAGTAGGTTACCTTTTTCTTAAAGCAATGGTGCCTTCAAAATTGCCTATTGCTAACTTCTAATTAAGTCAAACTAAACATGCAGCTTATAATTGAGCACAATAAGCTTTGTACCTTTTTAAAGGCAAACACTTTAGGCTATCCTGGTAGCTGATTTCTAAGACAGAACTGAATTCCAGAGTCTGACAGTTTCAAAAGCAAGCACTCTCATTTAAAGCATATGCCTTAGTTCATCACAATAAATTGCAACAAGTCTGTTCAATGTACACGTCATACTTAGTTTTCTCCTGTTCACATATGTCTCCCATGCAGACTATAGAACAGTGTAAAGATTAACTACTACCTAAAAACTTAGGTATGCAGCGAAAGCAGAACAGTCACRGTTGTATTACCAAGAATGACAAATTGGACCATGTGGAGCTCAGACATGAGGTTGAGAGATTAATTCCAGGCATCAGTTTCATCACTGACTTTCATATATGTACCAAAAATGTCAACAAAAGCTAATTACAATATATTCAAACGAGTGCTAGACAGCCAGATGAGTCCCTACCCGTAAGGGGTAGTTCAGATACATAATATAGCTCCAAATAGAGTTTTATTTTTTGCTTAAAAGATTTATATTCACCTGTTTTAACTGACTTCTTCTCTTTGACAGAAGAATAATATTTTCATTAAGAGCATCCCAGTCTTTAGCTTCATAACACATTTTCACTATAGCAACTAAGATACGGGATGTGGAAACCATGTCAGATGCCTGTAACAAACAAACAGTATATTAGTGATGGAATAAACAACCTGCAGTCCTCTATCGCTTACACTTTATTATATGAAAGGGGGAAAAAAACATTATATGTAGCCTCACTGATTTTCTTTTCAAAGAAAAGAAGAACAAAGGAGGAAGACTGACACCCCAAATCTCTTCATTGCTTTAACTCTGTGGAACCAAGGTGCATGCAGGACAATGCTGCATAAATGTTGCTCATGGCATGCTACTTACTGTTCGTGTTTGTTTTTCCAAGGAGAGAAGGTTTTCGATTACTTCTTGAAGTCTTCCTTCCTAACAGGATAGACAAAGAATTATCACCGTGACTGAAGAACACAACTCAGCTTATACTGAGAACAACTTTGATCCTCATAGAAGAAAAAAAACACAGACTAGCCTGGGCACTAATTTTTTAAGTATGTTATTTCTTAAAAAAAGAAATGTAGATAGCACTAACTTTAAATATGTGCTTATAGATAGAGATTAAACTGCTCTTTCAAAAAATGAAAGCAAAGGCAGAATGGCACCAGTTCCATTTTTAGCCAATACACACTAAAAACTGTCTGTCTTGAGCAAGAAACCTAGCAAGTTTCAGACAGGTTTGGTTAGCTTATACTCACAAAACTAGACGTAGACTGATTTCTTTCCTAGTCAAAACAAAGCTTTAGGTGAGAACAGATAGGCAATTAAGATACCTTGGTGAAAAAACTGTTTTATTGCAATTTTCATCCATATTCATCATATCTTAGTAGTAATAACAGCATACTGTAGAAAGCATAAACTATATGCTTTATGGTCTGAGCATAGAATTATAATATTTCTCTTTTGGGGTTTTGAGGACTGTATTTGTCTTTGTTTATACGGGTTAAAGATACCATAAGATACGGTACTTTTAGCCCTAAATTGTATTTCCTAGCAAATACCTTGGGGAAAAATGTTAGTAGGAGATATTTTTAAACAGCCCATGGCAGCACTGGGACTGAAAGAAAAAAAAAAGTATCCTACTATATTTTAAAATACATAAAATGGCTTGTCAAGCCTGTGCTTTCACTGGCACAGAATTCACGTTATATTGCAATGAAATCCGGACGTGGCTTCCATACCTACTCAGAACTGTGCCCATAGCATACAGTATAAGTGCCTCCTCTCCGTGCAATATTGYATTAAGATAGCGCAAGCTGCAATTTACCTATTGTAAAGCTACTGCCTTCAGAATTCTACATTACTCTGTATAGTATGATATGTCTCTCCCAGTGAGAAATACGGATCCAGGCAGAGCATTTGCAGCTGGTAAAGAGTCAGAAGCCATCCCACCAGGCCAGAGCAGAACGGCAAATCCAGGCTGTCTGCTCTGAGGTTCGAGGTGCGCAAGAATCTCCTACACTACATAACAAAACCATAAGAGAAGCCTTGCGGACGATTAGCRAATATTCTGTGACTGTCTATGGCTGGGTGCACACACACGTTTGCTCGACAGATGCCGGTCATGGTCCCGGCCCTGCGCTGCAGCCTTCTGGGGAAGGCAAGTGTCAGGATGCAAAGAGCCGCCTGCCCAACGTGACACGGGCTCACTCACGCCGAGGAGCCTTTGGCGCACAGCAGCGCAAGGAGGAACGAGACGGTCCTACGCGTCTGCCCAGCGCGGAGAGCGGCAGAGCGGGGAAGGCGCGGCCCTTCCAGCGGACGGGGGAACCCCCCGCCCGCCTCACCTGCGCCCGGACACCTCCTCTCCCTCCCCGCCGCCGGCCGCAGGGAGGGCAGCCCTCACCTACCGCCCTTCCCCGGCGCGGGGCCGGAGGGCCCGGCCCCCCCCACGGCCCCACATCGGGGCAGAGCCGCGGCCGCCCGCCGCCGGGCCGCATCCCCCGAGCGCGGCCTAGCCCGCCCCGCGCCATGACTCAGCCCATCCGCCGCGCCGCGCCTTCCCCCCGCCCCGCGCAGCCCCTCACCTGCGCCAGCCGCTCGCACTCGGGCAGCCGCTGGTCCACCGTCGCGCTGTAATCCACCTCCATTTTCACGATACGGCCGTCGGCCCGCTCCGCGCCGCCCTCCGCCATCTCGCCGGCTCCGCTCCGCCGCCCCCTCAGACACACACCGGAAACGGCCGGGCGCCGCGCGCAGGCACGGCCCGGGGCAGCCCCGCGCGAGGCCCCCGCCCTGCGCCAAGCAGGCGCTGCCGCGGGCACCTCGCGCCGCCTCAGGACCCGCCGGGCGGGCGGGCGGCGGCCGGGGGAGGCGGCGCTCAGCAGCGGGGCCGCCTGCGCCGGGCGGGCGGGCACCTCCGAGGTGATTGACCCCTCTCCCGGCTCCGGCGGGGGAGCGGCGCCGCCCCGCAGCCCTCGGCCTCAGGGAGCAGCCCCGCAGGCCGCTCGCGCCGCTGGCGAGGCCTCGGGGGGCGCGTGGGGGGGCGGCACGGGCGCCATGGCGGCAGCAGGGCCGCGCGCGCCCTCCGGGCCCGGCCTGGGCCCGGCTCAAGGGGCGTGTGAAACCCTCCCGCCCCCCGGGAGGGGGCTGCCGGTGCCGCATGTGGCGTGGTGGCTTCRCTGTGGAGCGTCGCAGCCCTGTCCTCAGGCGTCCTCCGGCATGGGGGAACAGCGCTGTGGGTTCAAGCTCGGGCCGCACGGCCGCGGTGGTGCGTGGGGCTCTGGCCTCGCAGCCGTGGTGCATCGCTGGCACCAGGCTTTGAGCGCAGGTCCCGCCGCTGTGGGGGTGCTGTGGGTTTCGAGCTCACCCGCGGCCGCGGTGTTGCGGATCAACAGCTTGAGGCCGTGACGTGGCCGTGGGGTGGGGTGGCAGTGAGTCAGTATAATGATATTTATGCCATTTCCCCGCATTTTTGAGACAAATGTGCGTGTTGCACCTCAGTATGGCCTTAATAGAGCTCTCTCACAGTGTGAAGAAGCTGTTGCTCTAGCAGGGGGATTTGAATGCATCTCGTATTCCAGCCTTGGGCCACTCAATCCAGTGTTGCTGCAGAGGGGAGATGGTAGGGAGATGCAGTGGTATTTAAGAGTGCTGGGATCCTGACTTTAGGCAGCGTTGCATCATCAGTGCATTTGATACATTGTAAGGAAATGACACAACACTGGCTTGTTGCCCTTATTTCCCATTCCAAAACAAGGTAAACTTCATATAGCACACAAGTTCTGCTCACTGAAGAAATGCACAGAGTGTGATGTTTGCAAGCAAACAACGCTGAAGGAAACATTGGTCAGTGAGTGCCATATAACCTTGGATGTTAATTTAAGACTCCCAGAGAAAATAAGTTACAAAATTACATTTTGAGTGCTACTTTATGACTATATGCATAACTAACAAAACCGTAATGTGACAAAGGGGTATTTGAGACAACTATTTAAAATCTTTGGTTTGCAGAATTAAGAGAAGGTCACTGAGTTACAACCTCAGCTACACTGGTGTAGATTCAGAGTAATGCAATTAAATGGATTTACATCAGAGTTATAATGCTGTGTGCTGAGATTGAGTCTGATGTATGCTTTCCAATTAGCAATGTGAAAACTGTCTAAGCTACAGCACATGCTGTGGACTTCTTTGAATCACTTCCTGTTTGAACTCAATTTGATTAAAAAATAATAATAGTAGATTTTATCCATTATCCTTAATCTTTTTCTTAGTCATTCAGTGATCTAAGTATTGAAAATACATGCATATATCATAGAGAGTTTATGTGTACTTACAGGGTAACCCTTTACAAATTCTTTGCAGAGCTTTGATTATTTATTTTAAACTGTAAAATCTCACTTTTTAGCTCATTGTTTTAATATTAGTATGATTTTACAGTAGATGACAAGAGAATGATGGCTTTCAGGAAGATAAAAGCCAGATACTAATCTAATTGAAAAGACTTCCATACACAGTAGTTTGGGTTCAGACAGTGAGTAAAAGAGGAAAAAAAGTTAATGCACACTGCAACTGTTATCTTCCTTTACCTCTCTGGCTATTTGGGAAGCAGAGGATGCAGCATTTGCCTCCACAGTGGAATTCCTGAATGAGTCCAATAAACTAAATTCTTTAGTCAAAAATGATCAGTAAAATATCTGAAAAAACAGCTTAAATTTTTTTCTGTCCATTATTATGAGGCGACATTTTTCTGACACAAGTCTATCTGGAGTTAGTGTTCAGCATAATTTAATTTATGGTTTTGTTTTTCCTAGGTCAAAAGTGAAAAATGTCTTATTTTTACAACCAATCATAGACAGGATGTTGCAAAGGTAAGAGTAATACTTTCTGACAACTCACTGAAAATAAAAAGCCAAAATTCAGGCAGGCATGCCTGGCAGAAACGTCTGGGCTAGCTACAGCTAGTTTTCTCTTTCCCTTAGAAAGTATTTGGTTTCCAGATTTGGCCCACTACTTTTTGCAGATCTGTGTGTTTTCTTATTTTAAACAGAGCTATAAAGTTTGTTTGGCTTGTATTGAAAGCACATCTTAGGTGACAAACTAGTTTAGGTCTTTCTCCTGTTTTTATTGAAATCAGTGGTTTTGCCTGTAACTGAGGAGCATTAAGGCCCTGTGCAGAGAGGTTCATTTTTCTTTACACTGCTTTTTAGTGGAAATCCAGAACTCCAGTGATATTGTTCCCAATGAATAAAACCACTAGCAGATCACTTACAAACTGCAATAGATGTTTTAGATCTGAATTTAGATATTTCTTGTATATAGGTAATAGCTCAGATACTGCCTTGTGTTGGTTATTTTGTGTATCATCCTCCTTTGGCTGCTTTGTGTCACATCTGGTTGCTTCTTATACCATTTTCTAGCTTTAAGACTGAACACCGAGACATTGCTTATTGATATCTATGAACTTGTTGGATCCATTTTTGGAATAAAGTTCCGTGAACATACATGACCAACATTATGGTTTATAGCTACAATTTGGATATTTATAAATGGTTCTTGTCAGGTTTGAGAGAGAAGACTCATTAATCTAATTATTAGTTACAAATTGATTAATTGCATTGTTCATATCTCAGTTTAAACTCCAAACTATTAACAAAACCCTCTGATTTTCCATTCCTTTGTTTAGGTATATGCACTTTTGGAAAAGCAGAGTGTGTGAAATACTGTGCCATTGATGCAACAGAACGGAAAAGTGATGTTGTTATCTCCAGAAGGTGGCACTGTGTTCTCTCTGGGCTAAAATTATATGCTTAGCTTTGAAATGTAGATTCAGAGCCAATGAAAATCTGAGGGGTTTTGTTCTTTTTTGTTATGAAACACATACTTCATTTTACACCTACATTGTTATTTAACCATCCCAGATATGGTATTTCATCACTTTTATTTTTGCAAGGTTAAATTTAAATGCAGGTGTATATTTCTAGCATTATCTATACAGTGCTTTATATTTTCATATTACTTGCACAGTGCTTCTCGGAAATGCATGTTTTATAGCCATTTGGTAGATGGGAGAGATGGCAATACAAAAATTGTGTGATATACCTAAGGTTATATAACAGTTCAGTTTTCTTAGCTAGTTTTAGAATTAGGTTCCTGTGTGTATTAGGTAGTAGCTTAATAATGCTTAAGTTTCTCTGAAAGATGTAATAGAAAACCAAGCAGATTTTAAAAAAGATTTAACCAACATAAATTGCCTACTGAGTAGCAAAAAAAAAGGGGGACTCTTAAAATGGCTCTGGCTTTGTGGTTTAATTAGAAGTGAGGCACACATTTCTCCTGAAGTTTCCGTGTGCCCTTTGAAAGTAAGCAGCTGATAGGAAAAGCAGTTTTATTTGTATTGCAAAATCCGCTGGCTGATAACGAAGGACTGACCAAAAGGGAAATGGGTGAGGCCTTCACATCCTGCGCTCTGTCTGCCCTGTGCACGCCGGGCGCTCCGCGGAGAGCGCGCTGGGGTCGCGCCTGGAATGAGCCTGAGCCGCCCCGCGGCGCCCCGGCGGGGGAGGCTCTGCTGCGCTGCGCGGCCGCTGCCCGGTAAGGCGCCGGGTTACGGCCGGGCAGCAGCTTGGCGGGAGGGTTAGCGGCGGGACTGCTCTGATCCCGGGGTTTCCCCGCTCCGGTTCGTTAGCGTCCCTTCCCCGAGCGGCGCGGCGCGGCACGGCCGGCGCCCGGGGGCCGCGCTGGCCCCGCCGCCCG
>NW_020448974.1:2750304-2751920 GCF_003343035.1 Apteryx rowi
GCCCCCGGCCACGGCTCGCCCGCAGCTCCGCGGCCGCCCGCGCCGGGCGGCGCCGCTCTGCCCCCGGCCCCGGGGAGGCGCCGGGAGCCTTGTTTACCCGCCGCCCAGGGGACGGTGGAAAGCCTTTGTCTCGGAAACAAGCATCGCATCCTCCCTGCTGCCGCGATGTGCTGCTGCTGCTGCTGCTGCTGCTGCTGCTGAAATTCCCCTTTCCGGCTGATTTGTTCTTTTCGTCGCTCTAGGCATGTCTTGACAGAGCTGCGGGAGGCTGCCGTTTCAGTACGCTTCCGACGGAGGTCTTTGACTGTAACGATACCGTTTGGTGCTCGAGACTTCTTTGTATCTGGCTGTGCGTATGTGTGCGAAATTCACATGATCGCGGGCTGAGGGAGGAAGAACTGGAAGAAAGGAGCAGTTGTGTTGGTTCTCTTCTTGCTCGGTCAGCCTTCCTGGATGCTTGCATTACTCTCTTGTGGACACATTGTCAAGTGCGTACAGAAAAAGAGGCTCGATTATTTTCTCCGGTGATTAGTTTTTGCCGTGACCACCGTGCAGAAATAACCACTTTTCTCCCAGTTTGCTGGTCCACACCGAGGCAGCAGGAATATGCTCATGAAGGAGTACCGGATCTGCATGCCTTTGACAGTTGAAGAGGTAAGCTCTGCCGCTGTTAGTGGCTGGTCTTTTAGTACCTAGGGTTTTCCTTTCAGTGGTAACTCAAGGGAAGGCAAGCTGAGGTTGTATTTGTTTCGCTGAATATTTTTTCTTTGTGTGAAGAACTTGGTCCTAGATGATTGGTTAGAGGCATGCTTTTATTGCAGAATAAGGGAATCCTACAGGAATGAAGGTAAATGTATCAAGAGACTAGTGACATCGAAGTATTAGTTGTAAAGATCTTACAACCAGACTTTTAAAAATGATCTTATGCATGTTTGGAAGGTGGTGCTTTGTGCTTAGATCTTGTGTCTGATAAGCATTTGTCCAAACCCCAGATTCTAAATATATGTTCACCTTTGCTTAAAATATTCGTGGCCTTAAAATGGCCTTAAACTCCAACACAGGCAGGGCAGGTAGGTGATAATTTATTAGTAAAACTTTTTTGTCATCTAAAGAAATGCTTGCAAGTCAGACTGCTCTTTGTCAGTCAGACTCTAAACTCTGGGTTAGGAACATAATATTCATCTGAAAACATCATCCTGTTTATTGCTTTAAATAAATAATATAGTAATACTTATATGTAATGCACGTGCTGTATCATTACTTGTGCATATAAATAACGGATATTTATAGGGGCAGTAGATAGCCAAAGGCCTGCTAGTGTAGGTAAACGAGGCGGTGCTCGCTGTTTCGTAGTGTCTCGAACATAAAAAGATCGATGCTGTTTTTATTAGCCGTTACCGTTCCAGGAGCGGACATCGGAGCGGGGGAAGCGGCGCCGCTGGGAAGGGGCGGCAGAGGTGAAGCTCAGCCTGGCGCTGTCCCCGCGCGGCGCAGTCTGCATCGCGGACTCGGTGCCAGCGGCTGCGCTCAAAGTTTCTCTTTTCCGCTTCTGCGTTCGACCCCGGGGGGGGCTCGAGGGCCCCCCGGGCCGCCGTCCCCCGGGGCCGCCAGGGGGC
>NW_020448974.1:2752042-2864725 GCF_003343035.1 Apteryx rowi
GCCTCCTGCGGCTCCGCTGCGCCGCGAACTCTCGCGTGCGGGCGGCGGTAGTTGTGCTGTAACGCTGTAATGCGGTGTCTGCCCCCTTCCCCAAGATCACGGCAAAATACATTTCCTTTGAAAATTAATTTGCCTATTTTTTGTTTAAGCACTTACAGATAAATGTGGTGCTGCACACAGTTTTTTTGGTTTTTGTTTCTTTAATATGTACGGAGTCCTCAGTAGTATGACACAGTACTCACTCCAAGGGTCTGCCTGTATCTTCAGAATTGGCAAACTAACAGCATTTTTTTAAATGAGAATTTAAATTGCCAAAATTTGATTTTAACCTGTTCGTGAAATTTTTTCTTCTGGCAGGACCTAAAACCACCACATGCCCTTAGGTACATATGCATAGGTTTTAATTATAGCATTTTCCAAGTAAGTTGTAAAACATGCTGTGATATTGTATGGTATGATTCTTTTCATATGTGATTCTATTTATTCTATTATCCTAATATAAACATTTTATCCGAGGCAATTTCTGATGTCCTCAGACTACTGCACTTAGTTAATAACAGTTTATCATGTCATCAGAAGGGAGCTGGTTTGATTTATATTSGAAAAAATAATATCTCTAGAGAGAGAAAAGCTCAAAATCCCCCAAAACAGGGATGGCTGATGCATGGCAAGGCATAAGAAGAGGTTTCAAGTCTTTTGTCCTCTAGAATTTTTACTGAATTAATGAATATACTCATGCATGTTGTGTTTCCTCTGATGTTGAATCATCCATTATTTAATGCAAGAGTTGCAGCTGAGATGTTTAAATGATGGACCTAGAACATGCCTGATGTTCAGCTTGAACTTCGTTGTTAATTATAAAATGAACTAGATCAAAATTTTGAAATTATTGGACATTTTATTTTTTATATTATTTATGGACTGAAAATGTTCTGTGCTATATTTCTCACAGTGGTTCATCTTCGTGATGTTTCCTGCAGTCTCTGAAGGTGTTATTATCTTATTTTACCTTTAGTTGCACAGTAGCTGCCAATAACRCATGATATTCTTGGTGTCCATATAGAATAAGAAGATGAGGCATTATACAATCATAAGGATAACATCATGGGGCAATGTTCACCTTCAAAAGCCAAGCAGCGTTTTGGTTCTAGGAGGTCTAAACTGCCTTCTTCCAGGTGCTAAGTCACTCTTGAGCTCAGTGGGATTTGATGGAAATGAAGGGTGTGCAATTTCTTGCAGGAGAGGGATGTTAGGCCTTGATCTACAATGGCAGTTAGGTGCCTAACTCCTATTGGCATTACTGAGAATTAGGCACCTAAATATCTTTGAGGTTGTAGGGTTTAACAGGTATCTGAAAGATGCAGTTTTTCTTACTTATGCAGCTGCTTGGCTTTCCTTCTTGTGCTGCTTTCCTTACTTAGACTTCTACAGCTCTGTTTTTTCCGCTTTGTGAAAGTTCTGGCTTTGGGCCTGTGCACTTTATACATACATACAAAAGCATTTCCTTGAACAGTTTTCTTTTTCAGCATTGACTTACTAGTTATCCATACATAGAAACCTCACAACATGAATGAGAGAATTCCATCCTCAGTCTGCAGTGTAGTGTTGTCTCCAAAGAAAAAGTGATTTCCTATGCCATTTCTGTGAAAATAATCAGGCACGTGAGGCAAAACTGAGTGTTAGCCATGTCAATGAAGCACCGACAGCTGATMTTCTGTAGTCAGATTTTATGTATCATTTGAAAAAAAGTGCATTAAAACGTTTTAGAATGTTTCAGTTGAGTAATTAGAAGTCTCATTATTTTGCATGTAAATAAATATGCATACAGCAGTATAGCAACTAGTACTATACTGCCTCATCGTTAGGACATAAATTTATCTCAAGAGAAGGCTCAAAAATTGATATATGTCACCATAACATCAGCATTATCTCAAGGCTGGGACTTTTGGTGTCAGTGGCTATACTGTGAGTAATCCTGTTCTTAGACAGGTCTTTTGAAGTTGACAGTGATTTATTTAGACTATGGAATGTAAAGTTTAACCCTCAAAGACTTTCTTTTAGAATTTGAGTCAACTTTCAAGCATTACATTGTTCAGTGTACAGGACATTGCAATCGCAGTATTTGAAGAGATTGCCGTTATTGTAGACAGGAGAGTCTACATAGCTGGTTTTCATTAGCTACTCCAGGTAGTCTTCTTGGGACGTTATTTAATTCATTCCCTTATTTGATAAGATACTCAAATATTAATTGGAGTTTTCTTTGTATAGCTGTCAGTTTGGAGGCCTAATGTTTTCTCGCAAATAAAGCGTTCATACACAATCAAACACTGATTGCTGTCGACACAACTAAATGCTAACTGTGTGTTTTGAGATAGGACATAAGAGGCAGAGGTGCATCTTTGTTCCTTGTCCATAAGCCCCAGGAAAGATAACATGTTCCAAGAGTGCTTGCTGGGATACTGTGGAACCAAGCTATAATTTTTATTCAAGGCTGAGGATAACTCATTAAACTGAATTTTTATTGACAGTTCTTTAGGACTGTTTCAAATACAATGTTGGAAACTGCCTGGTTACTTATAAAATAATTTGAGAAATGAAATATCATGTTAACTTCTAAACAGAATAAGAACTGCTGTAAGCACTTTGCAAATTAGGCCAGAACATAGCTGTTCCTTGACTAAGCCAGTATGATTGCCAATTAGAAGTCATTCTGCACCTCATTTGTGGTACTTCTAAGAGGCATGCATACAAATTCACTCCTTTTGTTAACACTCTGAGACCTTATAAATTACAAAAGGCCATTTCTTTTCAGTAGCACATAAAGCAAGTAAAAATCTATTGCTGTAATTGTTTAGGCTATGTTTCCGCAATTCAGCCCAGCTGCAATTAATAAACAAGCCTACTTCTTGATTTTCTTCCCCCTTGCATTTTAATGCAACAAAAATATTTTCAGAAATATGTAAAGATATCGAGTATTTGAAAAAGCAGTGTGTTAGTTGCGAGCAAGAGGACTACGAGTAAACGTTAGGTGAAGTTATCTCTTCAAATTTCAGTCACTTTTAATTACTTGTAAATTAAAAAATAATGTGACCATGTTATGACCGTGACGTGTCTAGAAGAAATTAATCTGACAGTCTTGGGCTGAAGGTATCCAGCAAAAATGAAGACTTATTGTGCAATTTTACTTTAACTTAAGCTATGGAACAGCTGTAATGCATCCATTGTCTTCCACGGATTCCTCTGAAAGATATTAAAGTGCTATGAGAAGTAAAATACTCTTCTTTGCTCTAGTTCATCATTCTTTCTGGATATACCTTACAAGAACATCACCAATTTCTTTACCTTCTTTTTGTAGTTAATGATGTGAAAGTATGGATACATTTGTCTGAGGAATATTCAGAGTTAATTATTGATTTAGAAACTCTTCTTACCCCAATGTGAACATCTTTTTACTCTTCAAAAGAAATCATTGTGTAGGACTCTCTTTAGCAAACAGATCTGATGGATCTTTTGTGGGCAGTCATGTCTACTCACATCACAAGGCCTTTGCTACAACGTGATCTTAAACTGACCTTCAAGCTTACAGGCTGGGAAGAATTGTTATAACCGTATAACAGATAAAGCAGTTAAAGAAAGGACAAGAAGTTAACTTTTTAGTGCCAAATAGGAACAGCTTTTTCATTTTCTTTTGATGCATGTGAGAACAATCAGTTGAAAGTYAGAACTCTTTTAATGTTGGGAAAAAAACAAATGCCTTGCTGTATGCTTGACCTCCCTATGCCAGTCTTAGTCAAGTCACCTATAGAACTATAGGAGAGAACAATGCAGACCAGATGTCATATCTGAATTGAACTGCACTGCAAAAGACCAAAAATAACCACTTTTCTACTTCACTCCTGTTTGCACATTTCAGTACAGCTCTGTGAAAGAAACAAGAAAGCCTTTGTCCTGGAAGCTTCAGCATAAATTAAATTGAAAAAGTACATCATTTAAAAAAAAGAAACTTTCAATGGAAAAGATTAGCTATTACCTAAGAAACTCAAACTTGGCACATATATGTTTCTCTCCCTCTCTTCTTGCCATTACTTCTTTTCTCCAATATTTATATACATCAAATAATGTTGCACATTTGATTTGGAGGCTTTGCTGGCAAAATGCAGGGTCCACTCTTGCATTTCTTATAAAAGAAAATGCAGCTTGACAGTATTTGATGGTATTTTTTAACTAAAGCACTCTACAGATTTCTGGGTTTATCAAGAGTTCCATGAAGTGTGTTTGTCTTTGTTAGAACCATAACGTAGATTTGGAAACTAAAGAACAGGGAGAGAAAAACATAGAGTGTCAATACTGACTTTTAAAACTTAGTGCTTTATCTTCAAAGTTTTATAATTTGGGGGTTGAAGTTCAAAGTGCTGAGCACTTGAACTTTTTGTAGGAGTTGATGGGAACTCTACATGATCAGCACTTCTGAAAGAGAGACCACTTTTGTTTTTGTTCCTAATCATCAATATAGATGCCTACATTAGCATCTTGAATTTGATACCTTTAGTATGGGCAAATAAAGTGCCCTTTAGTCCAGTCTGTTTAATTTCTTATTCTCTCTGACTATAAAGTTAGAAATCCTGTAAGTTATACCCATTTTCATGTGTTTTTTGCATGATCGCACATGATAAAACTGTTAGGTAATTTATAGTCCTTAAAGCGTATTAAGCCCTTTAAATTATAGGAAGGGAAAGATTTGCGTAATAGCTAGGAAAAGTGAAAAATTATGTTTTCCTTCATTCCGTTTGGTTTGATAGGCATTTATACTGTTAAAATTTTCTTTCGATCAAAAGACTGCCTAGATGATCAGATAGTCAGGTAATGGCAAATCCGTAGCATATAGCGATGATTCATTCGCCATATTCTTTTTTGTGACTAGTGGGCTGACAAATATGTTCCGCAGGCTGTCCTTGTAGAACTGAGTCAGTTGTGGATGCTGGAATACATGCAGGCCTTCCATCCTGAATGTCTGAAAACTGGAAGCAGTGACACAGCTATCACTCAAGCAGCCATGAAATACTGTCAGAATGGGGATAGACAGTCTGCACATGCAAACTGATTGTTAAAATATATTCTGTGATTGTGGATGAGGGGTAATGCTTTGTATGCTTGATCATGGAAATCTTATTTATCATTTAAAATTAAAATTTGTTTAAATAATTATAACTTTCCTTATTTCATCCTGATCTTCTGTGGTTCATGGAGCATCTGTCATGACCAACAGTATATTTTGTAACACCTGCTACCTTGATCTCAAAATAAAGCAAACTTTGACGTTTCACACAACTTTGCTGTGATAACCCTTCAGTGCAGCCTTAAGAACTTTTGCCTAGTTATTGCTGTGTAGGCATATTATGCATGCATTTATGTGAAATTACCAATGTCTACATATGTCTAGAAAGCAAGGAGAAAGGTGCTCCCCAGGATTACTGACTTAGTTTAAAAAACAGTGGGAAAAAAGGTAATTTAGATTTCAAGTTGGGTTAGCAGGTGGATTTGCAGTCTGTAGGTGGGGGAAAATAGGCTTGAACTTGACTCACTTTATATATAGCACTGTTAGTCTAGCCTCGGTCTTGTGTATCTCCTTCTCAGTTCATTTTTCCTCCCAATTTTGGTTAAAAGCAGTCAGCCAATTTTGAATCCTTGTATATATATTAAATACTATTTTTATTTTAATAGTGTGTAACAGTGCTAAATTGTAGGAATGGCATTTTAATGGCTTTTCTTAGAAAATTTTCTGTATCTCCTTCTATCTTTCCCCYCTCAGTGGTCAGAAGACATGTCATATTAGACAGACATAGTAGAAGCAGTGTCATATTAGATTTAATGTGTTGCATAATTAATGACTATGTTTAATTTTTTTTTTGGTAAAAATATTACTACAATGCATGACAAAATAATTACATGATAATGACACTCCAAAATAACACATACTGTTGCTCAGTTGCTTGATTAATGATCATTCACTGATGACAGACAGAAACACAACTAATTGTTGGAACGTATTTGCAGCTTTTTGCTCTCATTTTATACAAAATTATTCAAAAATATAAAAATAACCTTTTGTGTTAGTGTCACCGCATTACTTGAAAGGCTACAAACATACTATAGTCCGCTGTGAACCAAAAATTTGTTTTTATCAGGAAGATAAAGGCAACGATAATTCTATTGTTAAGCATGAAGTTGTTATACATGCCAAGCTGGTATTTTTCCTGGTCACTGTCAATATGTAACATAGGTGTGTGTTTAGTCTCACTTGTTGTTAGACCCATTGAATAGACTGGTCCTAGAATGTATAATCTAATCTTGTGAAAGATGCTTCATAAATTTACCTAGCTATTTATCTTCTTATTTTGTCAGGTTTTCTTTGAAAGTGCAAATTAGCGAACCTTTAAAAAAATATTCTTCTTTAGTAAATTCAGTGTACAATGACTTGACATAAGCCAAACGAAACAAATGAAATGTATACGTGATTACAGTCCTAAGTAACCAGGCTGCTTCCTTTCTCATCTAGACTTGATATAAGACTTGCACTTCAGTGGGTCAGCTTTTGTTTGCTTCACTCTGCGTAAAAAGGAAATCACTCAGCGGAGTTCAGACCACGGTGATGTCAATGAGAGTTACTTCACTGATGTCAGAGATGCCAAGATTTCACCAAATACGTATGACAAAACACAGCACGTTTTTAGAGTAGGAATGCTGGGAATTAAATTCCGTTTTAGTTGCATGGTGTAAATCTGAACTAATTCCAGTGGCTGCAGTAGATCCATTCCAGATTTAGATCAGTCTGGCCAAAAGCGCTCTTTAAGCAATGGCTGTAAGCCCAAAGAAGTTTGGTAAATTTCTCAAACCTGTCCTTAAAAGAAAAAAATCAAGCTGACATCTCTAAATCTTAGGCAAGGATTTTTGCCCAACCTAAAACACATTTTCACACAGTTAGATTAAGGCCCCAGATTTGTGCGAAAGCTTTGATACTGTCTTTGTGCCTGTGTGGAATAAAATGATTGCTGTCGTTACACCACAGAATTTTGCACTCAACTCTTCTCTCTCAAGTTTCCGTCCTAACTTTGTAGAAACTCTGATTCTCTTTTCTTTCTCCCATTTCTGAGTCCTTGGTCCTGCTCCCAAATAAGGAAGCCTAGCCAACCGCAGCAGGCGCCTCGCCAGCTGGCACAGATCTGCTGCTCCGAACAACAGCCTGCTGCTGTTGCTCTGCCTCAGGCGTGCGACGCGTAAGGAGCTATACGACAGACTAAAACAATTGATAACTCCGCTCCCCTTTGACTGCTAAGCTCAGGCTTGAATCTCAGTATTCCATCAGTAACCATGGATATTTACACCCGGACAGAGCCTAAAGAGAGCACCAAGTTCTGAAATCTCTTAAATATTTCAGAAGGTTGCTAAGTTTGTTTGCATTTGTAAACTATTTGCTACTCAGTTAAGCCCATGGTATTTTTTTCAGGGATGATTCAGTATAAAAACATGTTTCTCTATATTAAGGGAACTCAGTGTTATACATTTGGGATAGAAAGTTTTTCCATTAACTTCAGTGGAAGCAGAATAGAGCCCAGTATATTAATTTTTCATTCATTTTTTTTACTGCTCTTCCTATAGCTTTTTTTCTGCACTCTCTSTGCTTTTTTCATATCTGAACATGAACTCACTCAGAGTCAAGTGATGCCAAACTTCTAAATCTATCCTGAGTGGGTTTGAGATGAGGCAAACGAAGTTTTAGTGGAAATGTTATGTCATAGTAACAAATACCTATGGATTAGTTGGTTTATTTCCAGGACCTCATGGGCTATACATTGCTATTTATAATTTAACTTTCTCAAGCAGCCACCACTGTGTTTATGTTACCATGGTGTTACTTGTCATACTGGAGGGTGGATAGTAAATGCTATAATTGAAAATAGATACTCCCACTAAAGTAAGTGTAACAGGTGGTTATGTTTTTATTAAATCATGCAACAAGCATAATACAAGTGAAATGTGGATACCTCTGGCCTTGCCTTTTTACTAAGAAATTTTCAGACATGCCAGTTTGTCGTGGTGGGTCAGAATGGAGCGAACAACTTTAGTGATTTGTACTGCCCAAGGAATGTCCGTGGCAATCAATGAGTGTCCTCCACGTCAGACTTCAGAAAGCAAATGTTCATATGGGGGGAGAAAAGGAGATGTTCTGGTGCAAGGGGTCTGTGGGGTCCATAGCCTGGGCAAAACTCTAATTCCTTAAAAGCGTTTAAAGAACAGTGATTGCCATTTCCATATGATTGCTTCATTTTAGCCCTCTGACTTTGTCCCGTCTCTTATTTTCATTCAGTTGTCCTGCATAATGAATTGAGACTCTGTTTTGGGGTCTGCCCTACCTTAATACAGTGGGGCTTTGTTTGGGGTAGGTTTACATCCACCTTTGCTGGTTGTGTCAACCCGTCCTACAAAGGCAAGATGGTTCAAACGTCAGCCTCTTGCAACAGGAAGAATGGCTTTTGATTAAATTTTGTCAACTCCCGTAAAATCAGCTAAGTATGTAATATACATATTTCACCCCCAGACTTTGAGATTTGTATGAGAGAACATTACAAACAGAACGGAATATTAATGCCTTATCTTACAAAACTTCATTGTCCTAAAATAACAAATACCAAACCAGAGAGCTCAGGTGAGGAATAGGAGATCCTTAATAATTTGTGCATTTTTCCAGCCCTTCCTTAAGTTCTTGATCAGTGTTTATAAAGATGTGTTTGAGAGAACTCTGAAGAAGACACTTTTTTACCAACTTGGTCTTAGTTTGGTTAAACTAGAATCTGAGCAGAACAAATCTGCTCAAGGAGACTTCCATTCAATTTTGAATCTGCACTGGGCTACCTCCCTTGTTAAATTCCTTTTTTCTGACCATTTCCTACTCCAAAATATGTGCCTATCTATACAGATATATTTGCAGAGAGAAAAGTGCTTTTTAGTTTTTATATATATATATATATATATATACATATATATACTGTGCATTCTTCTGGAGCTTATTTTTATAATCACTGAAAGATATTTCAGAAATGTTCAGAACAATTTTTTCTTCACAGCTTTTTCTTTCTGTAGATTCGGGTCTCCCCCTTTCTCCCTGGCATTTGTTCTTCCTAACCCATAGTTCTCTTGTGGTTTTGGTATTCTTCCCTGAACACTCAACTTGATCAAGTTCTGGCTTGAATTTCATTGACTTTAAAGACAGCATACACAGAGTCTATTCCTGCATGGTCTGCTTGTATGCTACAATAACTAGAATGCGTGGGAGTTTAAGAAACACACATAGACCATAGATCAGTCTTTATTTTGCAATATTTACATTAAAAAATAAATAGTTCATGGTTCAGTTGTGGGCAAAAAAAGTAGCTAATTTTTACTGTAACATTTTTTAATTCTTTCCTGATAAGAGTATTCAACGATTTCTGCTTTGTTCAGTTGGCTTTGATGATACGGTTCCCATAGTCAGCCATAGGTTCCTTCTCATTTGTCACAGCAGTGGAAACCCAGAGGGTCCAGAAGTATTTCTCTTGTATTTGTTTCATGCTGTCATGATTGAACTGAGAAGTATTTGCCATTCCCCATTTATATTTTGAGGCTGCAAATACTGTAATACTTTCATCAAGTTAAGTTTAGAAACTTTAATTTCACTACTGCATTTAGTACACAAATATTTCGTGATGAATATGTGCCTCTGCTCTGCCACTTTTCAGCTGAATATTTTGGAACTGAGATGGTAACAAGTTCATCAACTGAGCTTTGTCAGTGCAAAGGCCACAGCTGCTGGAGAGCTTGGGTGTTGTCCCTGACAGCCCTGCTGCACSGGCCGGGCGCTGGGGAGGGACCGGCCTTTGGAAGTGGGCTTAGGTCTGAGCCCTCATTTGGGCATTGCAAGTTCTGCAGAGAAAGAGCAAAGAAACATACGGACGTTATTCTAAGTTCTCCTAAATATATTCACACAGAAAAAAAGGGATTGTAGATTTTTCTACCAGAAATATTCCAAAATGTAAAAATAATTCGAAATAGCAGTATTGTTTTGCTCTGCTGGCTGTAAAAAGTCCCAGGAGTATTAAGTAACCATATAACACTTTACTCAGGATAGTATGGTTGGTATGAAAGACATTTGTAAAATACATTTTAATAAATCCATACAAAAGATAACTAATTGGTATGATTGTGTGAACAGTAAAGCACACAGTAGAGATTCTTACATCAGTTCTATGCATMAGTCTCCTATTTAGGATTTTTGGAGCTTATGTAGAAGTAGCAGTCAGACTTCCTTCTTGATTCTGTTAAATTTTGTCTCAAGCAGAGGCTAATGGAGTCCTTAAATTTTTCATGTAGTTGTAGGATATAAAATATTATGAATTTTCACCATCAGGAGGGATTGTGTGCATATATAGCTTTTATTTTCTCTCGAATTCAAGATTGTTTCTCAGTTTTCCTTTTGCMTTTTAACCAATGAATAAAACAAAGCCAAAAAAAAAAACCCAAGTGGTTCAGGAGGCTATATGATTTGTCATATTTTGGTTTTAAATTGGTTTATACTGGCTTGAAATGGTAATGTTATTAAAACCAGTATCATTTCCTGTGTACACCAGACTGAAAGTTTGTCTTAAGGCTTTACAAGGCAGTCTTTAAACCCTTCTGCAAGCTTCTAGCTATTGCATTCCTTTCCACAGGCTGTTATACTTARAATCTTTGTTTATAGCACTTTCCACATGTAACAATTTCAGAAGTTAGACTTGCAAATTAGGTCATCAACATTACCTTTCTAGGCTCACCTTATAGGTAGCAGCTGACTGACTTTATTGTTACAGAAAAGCTGAGGACATTCCCTAGGGCCACTGACAAACTTCCATGTAACAGTAAGTAAGCAGTAAAGCATTAGTCTTTGAAGTATTCATGCATATGTAATTGTAAGGAAAGGAAAAGAAAATTCAGCATTGCAGCTGATCCAAATCTTTGACTAGAACAGTGAGTTAACAGAAATAAAATAGAGTTTGCAAGCCATTTTTGGTCAAAGGAACTAATAAATGTGGTACAGAAGATGATTAATATAGAATAGTAGGTAATGTCTATTAACAGGTTTTTGCAGATCCACACATCCAAATGAATGCTTGCTATCAAACTTGGGATTTTAACTGTTTTGCTGAGTTATCCCTGTTCAGCCRGGCCTTAGTCTGGTCTTTTTGTAGATGTAGGATTAGGATCTCTGCCTTCTTTTGGCTCTGGGGTGGAGACTGAAAGTCACAAAATCCTTACTTTACTCTGTGGTACCCCAGAGCAGCCTAAAACTTGTCCAAAATAAGCTATTGAACTGGGAGCTAACTAGCTAGCTTTTCTAAAACCAATGTAGCCCATGTGGGTGCAAGCGTCTTGAKTCAGAATGGTGTTTTAGCAAAGTCTTCATCAGTCACAGACCAGCATTTTGTCTTGATGTTTATGGAAAATTTGTCACTGTGTTTCTACCAGATTTCCCTTTATCCAACTTGTATCTGTGGTTATTCAGCCATTTTCTTAAAGAGTTATCTTTTAATATTCCTTCTTAACTGTCAAAATTCTCTAGCATGAATTTTTATGTTAGTGTTGGTATGCGATTCCTGATATTTTTCCCCCCCAGAGTATTCATTTCTTTGGTATGTTGCTACTTAACTCCAGGTTAGACAGTGAAGTGCAAATACTCCCTACTTATTTCTTGAACCAAAACAGAATTTTAACCCATTCTGTCACCTAGAAAAAAATGTGGTGAAAAGTAAAGAAACAGATATATTTACAGGTAGCATTCTTCAGAGAAAGGTATTTAATAGTCAGTATRTTGTATAGCAGTAGGTAAAGTTCACATGCTCCATCAGATGACAGTTAAAAGCATTTTTCRTTTGCTTGTGACTGGAAATATAAGAAAGCTATGCAGGGAAAGAAATAGACTTGATGCTTAATGAAAGCTTTGCCATGCTTTAAAATATTTTGTCATGTAATCACTGCCATAAAAATAATCATGGAGCAGTTGGGATGCATTTTTGGCTTTCTTGTTTTGCAAACCCTTWTTTTTCTTTTGCATTTCTGACACCTTTCAGTCAAGAGTTTCAAAGCAAAAGGACTTGTTCACTCCATTTCATGTACATAACAAATAATTCATTGCCCAGCTGATTTACACATGCAAATGATTTGCATACATCAGGTGCACATACATACAATTTCAGAGGCACAGTCAACTTTTCATGAAATGTCAATGTCAGTAAATTAGCTGAAAATTTGGTCCGTTGTGTTCTTTCCATAGRAAACTAGTGCATTGTATCTACTCATGATATTCTGGAAAACAGGAAAAGGGAAATTATTTTATCAAAGTTAAATAGATGGGAAGCTTTAACAGACTTTTTTTTTTTGACCATTTCCCATACCTGCATATTGATACTAGTTAAAAACTCTTTTCTTATGCTTCAAATGTCAAATATTCKTTTATATTTTGCATTTGTACTGATGAGATGAAAGGTTGTTCAAAATTGATGAAGTAACGAGTTGCTGTTGTCTGTTCCTGTTAAATCTTTAGCATTTTTTGATAAACTCAAAAAAGTATAAGCTCTTTTATGAATGGCTTCTTGCTGAAAGCCAGTCATCCAGCTTATCTCTCTAATGAATTTGCTGAGGAGGTTCTGCAGCAGACCGATGAATAAACTAGAGGAGTTCACATTAGGGAGTTACTGTCGTGAAAATGCTAAGACTTGTGTGTGACATAAAGCCGTCCTAACATCCTAAGTATAGGATCCTTTTCAGGCAGGCTCTGCCCGACTTTAAAAATTAATCATTACCTTAAGGTAGGACTGGTGCTGTAGTATGTATTGTATTTTCATAAGAACAAGAACAACTAACTAGCCCAGGAGTGAAGTCTTATATACTAAATTTATTCCTAAGGAATCATGCATTGGTAATATGGGTAGGTCTTTTTTCCTCTCGGCAGATCTTCTTTTGAGATGCTTCTCTGTTATTGCACTCTGTTAGGTCCTGTGTTCCRAGTAGTACATTTGTCTGTTTTCATAAACAGAAGCAATAGCTATTGCTGCACAATGTGGACTAACTAGTGGAAAAATGAAGGTTGACTGGTTCCTCTGTCTGTAGAAGACCATGGAGAAGCCTAAGTTTTCATCACTGAATTCTTCCATCTGTCATGCAGCGAGGTGTCCCAGTGGAGAATTTGGACTACRAAAATTKAAGCTAATGTTCCAGGTGTCCATTGTCATTTTGATCAATGTGACTTAGCTTTTCACTAATCAAGAGTTGCAAGTATTTGTTGTAATCACAATAATCATGTATCCTCCCTTCTCTATTTTCTCTCCTTTCTCCTTTGTACTCTCTACAATATGCCTCCCACTCCTTCTTTTAAATCATTGTTGTAGGAGGTTAATTACCAAAATGTAGCTTTCCATGCCTGTTGGGTTCAAGTTACTGCTTGTTCTTTTATGCATTGTTCATTGGGGATTTTTTTAATAAGTTGTGGATGAGCATCCTACCATCATTAATGACTRTGTTGAACACTTTAAGACCTAGCCCAAATCCTTCTGAGATTTCACTGGTGTCCTCTCTCCAGTGATAAAAAATTACTTGTCTATTTATTTTACCTTCGTATTGGATCTTTTAAACAAGGATTTTTCCATGYAAGGACCTTTCTCCTTATCTCATGGCAACTCAGTTTCTTTTAGAACATCTGGGGAATGACCTTGAAGGATAGGCTTTTGAAATGGAAATAGCCCATATCAGCTGGATCTCCTGTGTCTATGGGCCTGTTGACCTCTTCAGAGAGCTGATAGTTTTAAGACATAACTTTCTTCACTAAAGCTATGTTAACTTTCTCTATATATCATATTTATTTATGTGTCCATGCTGTGCTATTCATGCATTTTTCATTTCTTTGTTTCAGTCACATGGGTCACTCCCATCCTCTTTCCTTCATTTTTTCTGTTCAATATATTGAATTAATGATAGCACATGAAAAGCAAATTAATACAACTCCTGTCCTAGTTGGTGAATGTATAGAATTTGAATTTAATGCTAACACATTATATTGAATTAATTGTGAGTACCAAGCTGTTTTTTTTTTTTTAGCATTTTTTTTGTTTTTTGTTTTGTAACCTGCTTTGTTGCATATAAACACAAAACTTTTGTACAGGATTTTTGATGACTTTTTTGTGTTTATCTATGGAAATCTTTGGCTGTTGGGGGATTGCTTCTTGAAGAGAATCAGAAAGGTAGCAATAGTGAAAACAAGATTGCAGGGTTTTTATGAATATTTTTGGCAAACAATATTTATTACTGGTGTGCAACAGTATTTCCATTTTATATTATAAGTTGTTTTGCCAAGTACTGGTTGGCAGTATGTCATGTTCTTTAGCTTCCATTTGGAGCTGGGTACTCTTCTGTCTGCTTTATCTCTGAAATGAATTAACATTTGCTTTATTTTAGCTATTAGTTCTTGTAGGATTCATATCATTTAAACTAATGGGATACTGTGTTATGAGGCATAATTCTTTCGTTTACTAGGCTTTGTCATTGCCAGTAGCAAACATTGTTCTGCTGACATTTCATCACCACACTCCTAGTTCATGCCCAATGCACGCAGAATTGRCAATACTGAAAAGAGAAATTTCCATGTCCACGTTTAAATTTGATTTGTTCCTTTGCTATTGCTATTACCTCCTCCCACTGACTGTAAATCAGTAAGTGAAAAGCACACCATGTACACTGTCTAGAGCCAAACATTTGATATGGTAGTAATTAATTGATATCATTCCTATAGTATGCTGATAAGTAAGATTAGTGCCCTTCTCAGGCCCRATTCTATTCACAGTGAAGTCAGTGGGAGTTTTCCTTCTATTAAGAATGTAAAAATATGTTCCTAAGAGCAAATTCATTGAATAAAGAGTTGTATGTGAAATACCGGACAAATACCATACTGAATTGCACTCTGTACGACCCCCTTGACWTTTAGTAAAGTGGAAGAAAACCTAGTAATTTATTTGTAAGTAGCAAATGAASATATTTATGGAGGTTTGTGAGTTTTAAATTGAAGAATTACCTCAATTGTGGTGTATTATTTGTAATAATACATTAAATCAGTCTGCCATACAATCAATGGGAAGTTGAGACCAATTATGTTCAGAATGATAATTAAGACAGGTATTTTTGTAATAAGGAAACACTAACTGCAAAATAAATTTTCTAAGGGAAGATCTAACTTAAAAAGAAGCATTCTTTCTGTAGATTATAAAAGCTTGTGGCCTTGTAAAACCATGTATTACGCTGCAAAACTTTCTCTGACGAATTTCCATCTTTCRCACTTCCACAGGAGGTATGTTGGTTGGGTGTAATGCTTAGAAGAAAGCAAGATCAGGAAAAACAAAAGTGCATAATCAAATGCTGATAGCAATATTATAGCTGACCAGCATTTGAACAGTGCGTGGGATTTGTATTAGGAAGATACACTTGTAGGTTATGCTTTTATATTTTGTCCTGGGATGCTGAAGAACTCCCTATTATTCTTTGTATAACAATGCCCGAAGACCTCAGGCCTGGTTTAATGATTCAAGCAAGTGCTCTTGGTCTTACTCTCCCACAAAGCACTACAAGTCCTTTTTGCATGTGACATTCACATTTATGTGTTCTTTTAACTCTGTTCTATTAGAGGACCAAGTTATGCTAGAAAATTCAAACTGTTTCTTAGTGACTTTTAATAAAATTGTGAAAAAGATAATTTGATGAAATGATATATAATATGGAAAAAACTGTGCAAGATCTAGCAAATTTTTCTCTGGTCAGTAGATTTCCATGTAGGATGAGCCTGGCTTGGTAAACCTTAATGTATTTCTCCTTTCCGTCACTTGTTACTTTACTGCCTCATTTTCTTTAGCAAGTGAGTACTCRGCCATAAGAAATTTTTCATGTTAACCTCTGCTCTGGAACTTAGGCAAGTTCATTATCTTCTGTTGCTATAATATCTTAAAACCTGTTTCTTTGTAAGAAAATTAAAGCATCCCGTGACCACAAATGCAGGAATTCAGGCTGCCTCAGCTATGCTCCACATTGAAATAGGAATCATAAGAACAGATGTTCAGACCTTTTTGTTTCACCGATCGTGCCATCCGTGGTGGCTGGAGTCCTGAAATTGATGGTCACTGGAAGCCTTTGCTGGCAGTAAGGGGAAAATATGCAAATATAATAATCTTCTGAATCATCTTTTATAAGACATTACTGTAGTCTGAGACAGAATTCTAAGCTATCACAACATGCARATCACATTTGTGAGAGTGACAGAGTGAGGGTGTCCCTACGTTTAAATAGGGTATTACTCAAAATAGTTCTATTCCAGCTTTCCATGGAAGGTACTTTATGTTCAGAGTGAGTCGTTTTCTTTCTCTAACTAGTCATCAAAAACACCATCAATCCTACTTCCAGTGAGACGAGCTTCTGTGGAACGTAATGTTTGTTATTTCCTTTACCCGATAAGAACCATATACCTGGATTTGTACAGGACATAACATATATGCAGTGGTGAAATTTTTTATGCTTGAAGAAGGGCTTGTTTCAGGAGTACTTAGCAAAAAAAAAAAATTATTTTCCGGCTAGATGCAGGAAAGGTAAATTCACCCTTAGTATTGTTTTTTAGCAGTTTACTGCAGGAAAGGAAATAGGAGTGAGTCTGTTGGAGCCRTGAAAGAGAGTACATAATTAGAAGTAATTCAAAGGTAGCCTCCTGCTAGTATTCCTGCATCAGTTGAAAAATAGAACGTTGTTATACAGCACAACTTTCAGATGAAATTTTAGAATGTATACATTACAGAAATAATCAGAATATACTGTAGGTGTCAAAATCCTGCTACCGATATATTGAATGTTTTTGGTGGGATTACATGCATGTAACAACACAAAATTARTATCTCTATAGGCTATAAACATGTTACTCAACCAGCTACCCTCCTAGATCTGCAGGCTTGATCGCCTTTTCTCTGCATGCATGCAATTTGTACAGATATTAAGAATTTCATACTAGTATGTAGAACTGACTGTCAAACAAGAACCAATGAACAGAGGTAAGGAAACTTTTCCCCYKCAAAAGTGTAATCATCACAAATACTGGATATAAAAAGAACTTTAAAATATTGTAGAATACAAGAACTAACATGTCATTTTTRTATTACTTCACATGGCTTAGTTGTTCTTGCAAAATAAAATGTTCTTACCACTTTTTTTAGCAGTTTCTATTAGCCTAAAAATTTAGGACGATCCACCAATTCATTTTAAAGTACCAAGGGGATGTATTCATGGCAAGTATTAGTACCAGTGTGTATGTCCTTCTGAACATCAAATTAATAGTTTGAGTCATGGGGGTTAAAAGAAATTTTAAGTGCTGCTTTAATGAGGACAGACACTAACATCTGATGCCTTGTATCGTATTTAAGCAGTATGCCTATCTGATATATTATTATAGCGGTGCCCGCTAGTGGCATAATTATGGGCCTGTCAGCATTACCATTACAAACCCCTATATTACAGCTGAAAATATCACTCCTGGATGAAGTATTGTACAAAGGCTTTCAGCCTTGAAGCAAGAAGCTTTCAAAAGTAATTTTGCTGCTTCTCCAATTTAAAAAATGAAGTTTTGCAGTTGCTTACCTTACGGTATGTATTAATCTCTTGTTTTCAAGGAAAAAATACCACAGAGTCAAAATACTGATGCTCATTTCTTATAATATGAATATAACATATCCAAAAGATGGGAGCTGAAAGCTGAAGGCTTTTATTTATCARGAAAACAACTACAGCAAAAGCAGAAAAAGTACATCTGCGAACTGCCACTCAGAGTTCATATTGACTTGATTTGCAATCAGTCTGCAAAGATTTCTGTACCCTTGTTATCAACATAGACTGGTTAAAAATCATTATTAAGGCTTCAAGGACAAGCACTCAGCATTCGGAGGGTCCAAAATTAAGGTTGTCCATATGATTTTRTTTTGCCTGCTTTGTGAATATATTTTCCATAAAAACAATTCCTGGAAGTGTTGGATGGTGTTCAAGTGATCACCACTTTTTCGCTATATTATTTTTTGTCTTTTTTTCCAGTAACTTATCACCCATCTTTGAAGTAAGAACCACGGTCTATCATGGTTTTGAATGATGCTTATCACTAAAGTATCTGAATGCTTTACAAAGCATTCGTTAATTTATTTTCATTGCATGAGACATTAATGTTGAAAATATTCACTAATTTTACATGTTCAATTCTTGGAACCTGATTTTTCAGGTTGAGATTATATAGTCTATTCAAAGCACGGTTCTCACTGACTTTAGCTATGCCTGGTAAATGCAAAGCGTTTCTGCAGGTCAGAGCTCGTGTGTCTAGTAGGGTACCCAGACACCGAGCACCGCGCAGTTAGCGATTCCTTGTAAAGAATTTGGGGAAGCCATTTGCCTTACATTGCCTAGATCTCTGCCAAGAGAAAAAGCCAAAATCCATTTCTTCAGTATGTCATTACCCTAACTGTGAGGTAACTCACTTAACTGTAATGAATCTTCTTAATTTCTTCAATTTCTCATCCTTCTTCATCACCGCTGGATACAGTTGTGCTGGTGATGCCAGAAGGATACTCACTGATGTGGATTCTCCAATTCATACGACATTCATCTGGCACAGTTATTCTTTTCCACTGTTTTTCAACTCTTCAGCAAATGGAGCAGAAGTCCTGTGTAAAATTATCTCTGTTAGTATGTAACTACCCCACGTGGGGAGAAAAAGCGGCACCTGATTATTTACCTGGGCCATAGTGTTTATGTACACAAATGCATTAATATTTCACAGGCCATCCTCACTCTGCCTTTTTCCCTAATTCTTGAGTGACTTGCTTTGCAATCTTGATAAGATTTCTTCAAGCATGGTTTTTGTTTGTAATTATTCTTTGGGGTTTTTTTAACTGTCCTGAGGGAAAAAAATTCTACCGTGTGGCCTCATGTGATCACCTGCCCTTATTATCATCAGTGTTGGAACTGCGCAGACTTCTGCACTTGTGCCCAGGGAGGGTAATGGATAAAACAGTAAGTTAAAATGTGCCTGATGACACATGATAGAAGAGAATAAGCAACAGAAGAAGTGTGATAACAAATAAGGAAACATATATTCTATATATACTAGGACCTGTGAGAGGCTTGAGAGTGTGCAGTAAGAACATAATATTTTGATAATTTAGCTGGAAAGCTCTAACAAGCTTCTGTTGACAGTATGGAACTGTATTTGCAAAGGGTTATATTTAAAGACTTATATTTAGCCAAGAGGCTAAATATGAATAGATTTTGATGTGAATAGCAAAAGATCGCTATTTATGCAAAGACTACATGTCTGTCAAATTTCAAGTCTCCTCTTTAGGCTGCTCTAGGCACTGGAGCATTCCAAAGGAAAAAATACTGCATTTATTTCTAAGATACCGAAAAAGTTGGGAGGGGTTGAGAATTATTGGCATTATTCTCACGAGCAACTGAGCTATTTTTGAGGCATTTTGGTTTTTGCTTTCTATGCCTAAAGTAGACACCTGGCAGTAAAACATCCAGACAACTAAAATTTAGCAGAGTGGTTACCAACAGGAAACTGTCATGATGGAAATTATCAAGCAACCTTAGCAACAGGTAATCTGTTACTTTCTCTGTTTATTCTTCAGGCAGTTATATTTTCATCTACAAAATTAAGTTGTTCATTTTCGTATTACCATTGTTGATGGCATAAATTTTAAATATAATTGTTAGCAGAGAAATACTGGTATTTGTTTACCCAGTGTGCTGCCTATGTCAGTGTTAAAATAAATAGTTGATGGTAACATAAACTTTTGTTTTACTTTACTGGCAATGACCTGCTACAGTATCAACATCATTGCTAGCAATATAAACAGTACAACTACTAAAATACACAAAATATTCACTAAAACATCTTCACTGGAATTATTGTCAGAGCAGTAATTTTATTAAGTGAATCTCCCAGCTGCTTATGATATTTTAGGCCAGATCAATTGAGATAGTGGCCATCCTCAAGTCAAATACAGATCAGCAGGAGCTGAGAATGGTTTGTAGGTCCAGTTATGAGTTGCATTATCTTAGGTTCAAAAAAATAATAAAATAAAGCTCAAGAAGGAGCTACGAGTATAGGCACACTTCTGAGTGCAATATTGCGCTAGATTATCTACACCTGGGTTATCTACAAATGAGTTAGCTTGRGTGTTGGAAACAATCTAACCATGGTAGCCCATGCTGAGCTTGCACTGCTGTAAATGTCCGAATTTTTTTTTTTTTCAGATTCTTTCTTAGATAAATTATTTGCTAACCCTTAGATCCCATCTTCTTTCAGCATGCTCTTGATATACCCTTCTAAAAACACATCTAATCATTCATTTCAAGGAAATTTATGGTTGTTCCACTTCTTTGAGCTTCTCACTTAATAGTTATTCATAAAGGTCTTTAAGCTGACTGTATTCTCTGAAAGCCCTTCTGTTTAAGATGAATTTCATCTATATTGTAGTGAATTTCTGAAAGGATAAAATAGAACATTATTGTTGTGATTAATTCATTTGTTTTATATCCTTGAGGGGCAGCTGTGCTATTATAAGTCAAAGGATTGTACAAGCTAAAAAATTGACCTCCTACTTATTCTTGCTTGGGACAGTACAAAATAGGGCTGGTGTTAATACTTGCTTTCTGTCTCTTTTATGGAGTAAAGCATGTGTTATCAACTCTATGGGCTGAAATCTCTGATATTCTTCAAAAACTCAAGAAGGTCACAGTTTTGCTGGATCTCCCCAGAGCTTCTCCAAAGCAGTTCTGGATGTTTTAAGGTGTGGTTCCACCCTCAAGGGGCCAAGTCGCAGTTCAGCCAAATTGCCACTGATAGTTCTCTCTTTTATTTGTGCAAAGTTCTGCCATTTCAGGAGACATGAATTAGGAGACTTAATTAAGAGACACTCCTAATTAAGGAGTGAACAGTTGTATCTCTGATCTAGAGTGTACTTCTACTGAAGAGTTACAACCATTTATCTTCTTAGTTATAGCTATGAGTAAAGTAACTGCCACATGGTCCCCCTTTCCCAAATGTACTCTATGGAGAAAGGAACACAACAGGGTAACTGCTGTAAAGCAAAATATGATCTGAGCTTTGGGGGGGGGCGTTGCACCTGGAACCATCTATGGGGAGAGGAAAATGATTGCTGTTAATCTGTGCATGTTTGTGTGTTTAGGTATTCATACATGCATGCATATTTTTAAATTTTGTAGCTGCTCAATTAAAAAACTTGGAGAATTGCAACTTTTTGATTTTAAAATCAGGATTTTATTTTTTTTTACCAGAAACATAATTTGTTACTAAAGTTGGAAAAATATTTATTTGAACTAAAGGATGATGCTGGTACAAAGATGTATGGGCTTGTTGCCTATACTGTGATTTTTAGTCTCTAGTCCATTTTTTTGCATTCTAACCAGTTATCCTCATGCACTATTGCAGAATGAAATTAGAAACTCTCCCAACGCATTTACTAGGTTTATCCTTAATCCTGCAATTTTTTGAATTTTCACAAGACAGTTGTGACATATATAAAGGGATCTTTGAAATCAATATCTGATGGTAACATAAATCAAGCAAGACACCCAAGAATTCACTTATCAATGACACTTTCTGATGTCATTGCAAGGAGAAAAGTCAGTCGGATGACTTTAATGAAACAGTTGATCTACGGATGAGGGGAGAAGTAAGCATGTCTGAAAGTTTTCCTTTGGGATTGCTTGCATTTCTACACTTGAGAAAGTGCATACCGTGCTGTGGTGGTGACCTGAATGCATGTCTGCAGGATGATGAAATAGTAATGCCGCAACAACATCTCGCAGTTAATCCTGGGGCAAATGTACTGTAATGTGGAAAACTGTTTCATATCATCCTGCCTTCACAAACAGCTTAGTTACAAAGATGGAAGGATCCATATTGTAAAGGTTGATAGTTTTGTGATGTAAATCTCACCAATAGATTAGAAAAAGGAAGGAAAAAAAAAAAAAGAATGGCAAAAATAGGGTAGTGTTTCAGCCTTGCCTGGTTACCTTTAAAAGTAAGTGGAAAATCAGCACTAGTTTTGTCCTCCCTGTGTAATGAAATACTGAGTTATCCTTTTGTTTCCACAGATAAAAAAAAAAAAAATAGGAAACTTGATTCTTGGTAGGCATTGAGTCATACAAATGAACCTTTAGTCGTTCTGGCTCTCTGTGCGACACGGACGTCCTCTGTGGCATATTTGGGGTTGTCAAGGCTTTGTGGTAAAGCACTAGAATAGCACAAGATACATATCAAGCCTCAAATTTGAACCTAGGTCTTCTGGCTATAGAAGAGTATCTTTTGTGTATGTTATGTCTCTTCCTGTAGTGCAAGTTATGGCTCATGGAAAAAAAATGCGGTCTTTTTAAGAAAGCAGCCTTATCAAATTAAGGCAGCGTGCAGGAAGCTTGGTTCTCTGCCGTGCGTGAGCTCTGCCCAGCACACACAGCTAAGTGACCTTCAAGGAGCCAACTGCAGTCATCTGATTCTGGTAACCGCTCTGTTGCCAGTGCAGCCCAGAAAGTTTCCTAAATCGTGCTTAGGAGGCCACCAAGAGGCCAGCAGATCTATACTGCCATATAATCACCCTTTTTCTCCCTAACTTATATTGTGCATGAAAACACTGAGGAAGGTAGAGGACTGATGTAAGGGCCAGCTCTGCCAGTTTTGTGTCATTTGGAGGGAATTATTCAACACTTATATTTCATATATGTGGAATTCTCTGGGGTTCATTAAGGCACTATAGGCAGATGACGTAGGAAAAACTTGCAAAGAAAAATTCAAGGCTGAAACTCTGACTTTGCTTCCTCTCTTCCACGCTTTATAATTCTGGTGCTATGAGACAAATTTTTTGTTTGTTCTCAGCGGCTCGGAAGGAACCAGGCAGCCGGAATGCTCTGAGCTGTAAAAGAAGAGCTCTGCCCCCTCGCTAGATTAAACTGAATTAAGCCCCCTGCTTGCTCTTTTGGAAGGCTCGCTTGGTTGTCAGAGCTCCGCTTCCGTGTTCTGTGTTGATGGTCACTGTGTGTTTGCTTGTTAGAAATTATTGAAAGAATACGAAAATAAGACAATGTCAGTCATGCTTCCCAGGCGCCATCGTTTTAATATCACTAAGTTCCATGGGAAAATGACATGAAAACGCAGTATTGTCACCCGGCAGCTTTGAATGCGTAGTCTTACATCTTTCCTTTCCCTGAGTGAACCTTGTTTTGCAGCACTAAGTTCTTTTTTGTATCGAGCTTAGTTCCAGATCTCACTTTAAACATCTTAAGTGCTTTAAAATATGATTTACTGATTTTACAATTTAAATTTAGAGAAATAAATTACAATCAAAGTGTTGGTTTCGGTTTGTTTTTCTTTTGACATTAATTAAATATCATTTCCAGGACCAGTGCAGTGTCTGTTGTATTTTAYTGTAATATCTGGACTGGATAATATCAGTTAGCTATTGAGAATCACGACAAGAGAATGGGCACGTGACAGGCTTAGTATAGTCAACTGGAGTATAAACTTCCAGTATATAAGCCCSTAACTCCTCGCATGCACAAGTGGATCCCGCTGCAAATGCCTGAGCTCTCCCCCCGCGTTGCCCTACTTGTCGGCACTGGGGCTGCCAGCAAGGCACCGCTTGGCCCCACGGCAGCACCGCTGCAAGCTCCTCGCAGAGCCGGACCCCTGACTGCACTCAGGCGTGGTTGCGACCCGTTACGGCAGCAAACTTCTCCGTACCGTCCTTCCAAGCAAAGAGTAAGCTTTTATGCATTTATTTATTTACCTTTTAACTAGTTGTAAGTGGCCTGTATACTTCTCTGAACTTTTCCAAATTATTTATTTTTATGAAAAGTAACAAGTTTATTGAAAAAGTAACTGGCAAACTGGCGGAAGGTCAAGCTTTGCCAACCTGCAGCAAGTCTGCATGCTTGCCGCCTGCTCTGTAGGCATGCTGTTAAATACACAAGCCTACGGAGCAGAGCTTTCAGTGGGTTGCCATTGCTGTTGTAACCACTTCCGTAGCACGAGTGAGAACCGGGGACTTGYTGAGGGTTTGTCCTCTGCGTAGTAGGCCATGGGGTAGCTGGAAGGGAAGTGCTGATATAATTTGAGAGCTTATTTTTAACTGGGTTTTTAGACTAAACCTAGTTTTTTGGGGGCTTTTTTCCTCCTCAATTATTGAGGTCTACAGCAAAACACTAGATTAATTTTCTGACTTTTGTACAGACTGGCTTTTTGTAGTATGTATGCACGTAAAGTGTTTGAGCTATATGTTTTCAGTTTTAAACATGTCTTTGACAGCAGATAACAGCCCAGAGTAGTTACATAAACCGTCATCACGTGATCATTGCAGAGCGCTGGGCTGTGGGTATGAAGGACTGTAGGAAGAAAACCAGGTTCTCTGCAAAGAGATCTTATCAATTTATACGTTTTGTTGTTATGGTTTTCAGCTTTGTTCCCTGGTGCTACCATAYGCCATGAACTATTATACCCAAAGGATACGTTCCAAATGACGCAGCTGGCTCTAACTGATGCGGAAGTGGTTAACTTTGTAGTAGAAAGTGCAGAAAAGCTGTTTGCTCACTTACCTGCAAAGCCCTCTGGAGTCAACACGCGAGGCTTTCTGTTGACTTCAGCAGGAGCTGTTCCAGCTTAGGTGGTCTTTTGCATGGAAACTTCCCTGTAGCAGGAAGCTTGAATATCAAAGAAAATTCTTTGTGGCTGAAAGAAAAATATTCCCACTTACAAATATTTACATACTGGCTTACCTCTCACTTGCGGTAGACAAGCTTCAGAACAGTACATAGCCCAGCATAGACCCAGGAGCTACTCGCTCTGCTGCTGCCCCTGGTGATCCGTGTTACTAGTGGTGGTATCCAGCACAGGAATGGTGGGAATATCTGTCCTGTTCTCTATTTTTTATAGCAAATTTTCTAGTCCCCTGTTACATTGCCARTGCTCCACTTGTAGCGCTGGATCCGCWTACRCACTGCGTGCATTCACTGATAGCTYGCTGACTCTGACCCCTGTGGAACAAGAGACCAAATGTCTCTGTGGRTTAGGGAGATACTTATTTCCTGCRTAAGCTCCAGAAATCGTATTCCAGTTAACCCTAGCGTCATCGCCTTAGCTCTGCTGGTTTGGGTAACTCCCTTTAAAAAGGTATGTATCATTTTGTGTRTATGCTTATAATTATGTATTTTGCCCGTGTGAAGCTTTGGGGGATGTTTGGACTGTTGGTTCTTAAGTCTCCAACTGAAATAGTTCTAAGCTGGTTGGTGATCTGGAAGCTTTAGAGCCTGCCAGCTGGTCAGGAGTGTGGTCCTCCCTGGGAATTTTATTTATACTTATATACGAGCTTCCATTCTCCGCTATGCTGGAAAGCGTAATGTTGTGTGTTGTAATAAGCGCTTGCACCTTCCAGGAGCAGAAGTTTTCAGTGAAAGCTGATGCATTCTGCCATTAGCCTAGATGACGGCGAGCGCCGGCMGGCACCCGCTCTCCCAGCAGCCTCGCTTCGCCCGCGTAGGCACGCCGCCGGCAGCCCAAGCGCTCGCGTTGCCTTCTGCAGCCGTCCGCGGGGTTCTTGCCTGAGAGTTTATTTGGCTGCAGTTTTGACTTTCTGTAAATGGATAGCTAGCAAATAAAYTTCTACCCTAAATGTAGTTACTGCATTTATTAGAGACTTCATGCATGTACAAAAGGAATGTGTGCAAAGTTAGCGAACTGCCACCGTAGCCACTTGTTTTGGCAAAGATTTTTTGTCACTTGCAGATTTGTACAATGGGTAGTTGGTTTGCAAGGGCTTATTCTGATGAACTAAAATGGCAGACTTCTATCTTTTTATTAGTTTGGGGTGTCAGTGTGTCTTATAAATCTGGGAATTAGGAAGAAAGTATGTCTCCATTTTATTCTTATATCATTCAAATTTTGCTCTTATCTACTGCCTTTCATCAGATGATCTTAGATAATCTTAATACCTTCACCACCATAATCCAGAGGTCAGGTGCAAAGATACAGTGACCTATACAGATTCTCAGATACTTGCAAGCACAGAACTGAATCTATTTTCATCCTCAGGATGCAGGCACAAAATTAGTGCTTTTTAAAAATCAAATTAAGATCAGTTTTATTTTAGAAGTAAGATGAAATATTTTGATAGCCCAGAATATTTTGTTTGATTGTGAATGTATTTTTGTTTCATTGAAAGTAGCAAACCAAAATTTTCTGCTTCATTTTCTTCTGATTAAAACATCAGAAGGCAGGTTGGATTTGTCTTGATTCTGCAGCTTGTAAAATAGTAAGTACTAAATTCTGACTCCGGATTTTTTTCTTTTTGTATTGTGTATCCTAAGAAAGTTCTCCCCTTTTGATATTTGTGAGCAGAATTCATTTGTCTAAAATACATCATAAGGAACTTACTTCTTCGCCGTAAAAGATAATTATAGAATTTTTGCTCTCTGTGATTCTGACAAAGTTTAGGGAATCCTTTGTAGTTTCTTTGGTGCTTCTAAAATCAAAATTCACATAGCTTTTTTTTTCTGAAAACATCAAATTTTCTGTACTAGAAAGTTGATTTTTTTGGTATGAGAGGGATTTTTATAAGTCATAAAAAATGAGTAATAATTACTGAAGAAGAGTAATTAGAGAAAAGTAGCCTGAGGGAAAAAGAAGTTCTACTAATACATTAAGTAATTACCGTTACTCATGCAAAAAGAGAAGAATAATTTCTAACAAATATGAATAGGCACACATGCATTGTCCATTTATAATTAAAGTTAACTCAGCAGTCCATTTCAGCACTCTCTTGACTTTTGAAAGGCTCAAAGGATATATGCAGCTCTAAATATTCCAAGTTTAAAATGAGTTGAATTAAAAAAAAAAATCCTCCTGCATTTTGGCAAAGTTAACCTTTGTGATCAAACTCAGCTTTGTGGCTCAGGCGTTGCGTGCTTTCCGCTGTCTGGCTGCTACTGTCCTCCACAGCGTTTCCTGTTTCTAGCCAGCAAAAATGCTTTTAAAATAAGTTTAATTTCCTCTTTTTCCCCAAATCTAGTTTATTTTAATGGAAAAACATAAAGAGTTCTTGCTGCCTGGTTTAATAAAGCGAACTATTAACCCATTCCAAAAACAGGGAGTTTAAAGAATAGCAAAATGCACGTGCTAGGTTGCATGGGGAAGGTGGTGGCAATCTCCAGCGTTCTGGCCACGTGCTTCCGCAGCGCTGCTGCTCTGAGCCTCACCGGCCGACGGTTGGTTTGGGTGAGCAGGGTCCCTCTGGCCTGTGCAGGCTGTTCCGCATGGAGAATAACGGCACTTCCCTCCGCAAGCAAAATGGATTCATGTGTCACCTTGCATATAGGGCTGGTGCGTATTGCCGAGAAGGGATCAGTGGCGGTCACCAAGGAGGAAGCCTACACTTTTCCACTGTGACTTTTCCTGGACTAGCTGAAATGGAAGCAGTGTTTTCCTGGAATACCAGAGAAAGGGTTTGGGTTACTACAAGAACTTCAGCAAACTCTACAAAAATTGTGTTGAAGTTTTACTTCACTTTACTTAATTCTAAGTTAAAATTTAAAGAGATTTAATAAACAGCTCTTTGAACTTCAGTCTTCAAATTAATTACAAGTAATCTCATGAATGAATTGTATCTAACAAGTAAAATATGCTTTTGTATTGTCTTAGAAAATACATCAATAATATTTGATAGTTATGGAACCAGATATGTACTGAAAGGCAAAATGAATTGTGTCTAAAATGCAATAAACTGCAATTAAAGGCATGACGTATTTATAGCTTGTTCRGAGACAGGTACTCGTAAATAGAGAACTATAGGTAAGAGGAGTGTTTCGCTGTGCATTACAGAGAGATTAGTTTTAATTGGTCAAATAACATAATAAGCCTCTTTTAACTGTTCTCTCTTTTTCTGAACAGAGGACATTTTTGACAGTCTCTTGAAAATTTATATACATCCTTTGTAGGAAATATCTGTATCTTCATAGACCTAAATAGTAGAATATTACTGGTAATTATGTAAAAAGCACATAGTGTAAACTGCTGAAAAATTTAACTGACTACAGCAAAATATTGTTAATAAAAATTGATTCTTAAAAATTGTATGAGTTTGTACACCCAGAATAAACAGCTGGCATTTTTCAATAGCACAGCTGGTGCAGGAACATAAAATTACTAGCGTTTGAACAGGACATGAGCTATATTTGGCAAAACATATTGCATGTAAGCTGAAAATTTGCAATTTAATTTTCGTTTCAGTGGAAATTGAAATGGCCAGTGTTGTTCACTGGTTAACTGCCGGTCTGAACCTGCTCCTATTGATTTCAATATAACTCATTTGGCTTGTCTTTAATGTGCCAGGATACTGCAGATTTAGAGTATTTCTACTTTAAATGTGTAAAATGTGTTTCTTTAGTTGAAAATACTAGACAGTCCTCTCGTACTAAACTGCCTATATATATATATATATATATATACATATAGTTGTTGCCCAATTGTCATTCAGAGGAATTATAACAGAAAAAGTAAGTTAAGGATATAATTTCTTCCTTGGGAAAGGCAAAGCAAACACAAAAGCAGTAAGAATTGCACTTCACAGCATGCAAAAGTCAACCGTTCCTGCGGCAACTCTTTGTTTGCGAGGCTACAAAAACATGAATTTGAGCAATACTGAAGAACGCTGCTGATGCAAGGCAGCAGATGTGTAATGTAGCACGAATCGCAGATGCGTGCAGGAATTAGTTGAAAGAAAAATCTCAAGTTCAGCTCTAAATCTTAACTAGTCAGATTTTTTATTTATAACTAGTGTAAGTGACGTTGATACCCCGCAGTGACTTGCGTGGTTTTCTAGGGCCTAGAATCACAGCATTGCATCGTGTTTACATCCAGATCTCAGGACCTGGATGTTTATAGTGGTTATTATAGCCTGAGTGCTAAGCTTTCCAAAAAGCTTGTTCATATGGCTGGGGTTTTTTGATTGTTTTTTAATGAAAATGTTACTTTAAACCATTCATTGTATGCTAGTTTAGTAAGTGCTGTTGCCTTCCTGACAGCCATCAGCGTGAATTAAAACCCCACATGGCCCTTTCCAGTCTTAGCTTTAGTTTACCCCCAGGACTATTAGATGGGCAAGGTCAGTTCCCGTCTTTCTGCCGTGATCAGGCAATGGACAGCCTGCGAGTGGGCCAGCGTTTTGCCAGAAATGTAGTCTGTATTCTCAGTAGGTGGGGGAARTTTTGTACCKATTACTGTCCTGAGCAGTAATGGGACTGCATCGGGTAAATTCACCTGCAGACAAAACAACCTTTTGAAATATTTTACACTCACTCTTATTAGTAGTTATTTTCCTCTTTTGCGCAGTGACATGTGGACACACCTCCCAGATAAATATGATCTAAAACAGAATATTCAACTTCTGGAGTGAATAATTCTCTAAGACACAAAACTTTCTTTGAGTTCTCAACCCACTGATTTACCATAACAGTTTTTTGCAAACATGTATGGATTTGGTTCAGACGTCAGGAAGTACTGATAGCTTTCACAACAGGTCCGACACTTTGCTTGCTTGCCTGTAGTTTTATGTTTTGTTTTCAAGACAAACTGCATCTCTAATATGATTCAACCCAAAGATAAAATGACCCTTGGAACTAAATTAAAAAGCAGCATAAAAGAGTATTATGGTAGAGAGGACGGTTTTAGATAGTTAGCGTTGTGATTTTAACTGTGGTACCTCACCAATCTGTAATTAGATAAAGTCAGTTTGCAGATTTTTGGTGTTATTCCTTCTTGTAATGAGTCAATCCTGTTGTTTCAGAAGACTAATTGACCTTTTGCATAGGTAAAAATAGTTTTGCTTTTGAAGACTATACTTTAGAAAGCTGCTTTTCTTTCTGGAGCTACTTTCTAGTACCTGTGCCTTAGGGACAGCCACTTCAGAGTAACTCTGCAGCTCATAAAGTCTTCTTTGCCCTTAGGATATTTGCAGATGGSAAAGTGAATGCAGTGCAAAGGCGCCAAGTTTGCTCTGAACATCTTAGCTTAGATACTAGAAGTCAAATAATGGGTTAGACTCCGCACAGATTAATATGCCCAGCTTTTCAGCCGGACTGTGCGAGAGTTAACGCCAGTCAGTGGTAGCCTGGGTGTCTCAGCACGGCAGTACGCTGGGCTGTAACCCCCCCCCCCCAGCCTTCTGCCTTCGCTCTCTGCTGTTCGCGCTTTCCTTGTGGGTTTTCCCAGCAGTCAAAACCAGCAGAACTCTTTTTGCATGACCCTACTCCACAACATAGCCATTTTAGCAGAAAGCAGCTATTTTACGATTATAAACTGCTGCTTTTCACACTGGTAAGTTGTGCAACGTAAGAGACTTCTAAGTTCTCATTCGCAGCGAGAGTTTATCTCCTTCCTGCGTTGCACTGTCTAGGCAAAGGGAACGCTGGTTTCGGTGGCAGGAGGTTGTCTAACTCGGGAAGGATTTCAGGTCTGTCCGATTTATGTGGCAAGTTTTAAAATCTGGAGCTTATTGGGTAAGATAGTATTTTCCAGCAAAGCCACATTTCCTTGCATAGACAATGTCCTTTAGTAAAACCCTGAGGCGGTGGGTGATGCAGGCTGCAAGGCAGGAGAGGTGTTCCCTCCCTCCTTTGGCTTGCGGACTAATAGCTCGGAGAGTCAGAAGTCTAGCAGCGAAATGGGAATTGAAAAGAAAGACTAGTGCAAAAAGGGGGCCCTGTAGGAGCCAGCGCAAATCTGACAGTACCTGAAACATCCATCACTAGCACACTGTGCGTTCCTCTGTGCTCGTTCAAACCAAGCTAGGAATGTTAATAACAAGGGAAACGAATCACGTTGTCAGAACCTGGAGCGGGTGTCATGCAAAAGATTTTCTTAAATTATTCTGCCTAGCTGTGAATCCTCGCCCACAGGAGCGGGGCTGGGGCAGGCGCAGCCGGGGCGCCCCGGCAGCCGCTGCAGCGGCCAGCCGCAGGGGAGCACGAGGGTCTGCGGGCTTCAGCCTCATCAGAGGCAGACGCAACCACGTCCCGAAGCAATAATAAGATGAACAGTTATATATGAAGCCAGTGAAAGCACTAAGAAAAACCACTTGTGGCTAAGTAATTACTGTCTAGAATTGAAAAAAATTTACAAGTGTGTCTTGTGGTAAAAACACTGAGCTTGGAATCACGAGATCAAGGTTTAATTCCCTACTGTGCCCCAGACATCTTCTTTAAGCTTGAGGTATTCATTTGATCTCTGTCTCAGTTCTTTAAATATAAAATGAGGATAATGCTTCTTTTGCCTGTATCCTATATCTAACTGTAAACTCTTCATATACRAACAATCTTTCATTATATTTGGGTACGAAACCCGGCAGTGTGGGGCAGAGGTCTTAGTTAAGACCTGAAAATAATGCTTTTTAACATCAAAACACACAATAGGAAACTTCAGTGTATCCTCCCAAATAAAGGTATTTATCCAAGCAAGTACATTTTCAAGTAACTTATCCCAGACACAAAATATCTCTTTAAAACTGCTTTTAAAAGAGAGAGCTTGGAATGACAGGCTGTGCATGTTTGGACAAGTAACTCATCTGGGGATCGCAATACTTACTGGTCTCGTGGTGGTACTTTGAGGAATGATCAGAAGTTGTTYTAAATAATCATAACATGGAAATTATTATACAAGTGCTAAATGATATTCCTATTAATCTTTTTATGTTAGAAAAAATATAAAATAAGCTGATATTAAGATTGTCATATAGAGATATGGCGAAGTTTTAGTAGTGTTACTCCAGATTTATATGAAGATAAGTTAAGAATTATGGTTTTGGAGAACTGGAACATGCATTCATCTGTCCACTTCTTTTATAACAGTTTAAGTTAGACTTAAATATAGACTGTATAATAGCAAAACTGCCTGAATGAAGTCTTGAAACATATTCAACAGAGAATACACTTGTCTTTCAAAGCCTATGACTTGAAAACAAATCAGAAACCGATCAGTCAGTTTTACGCATTGTTTTTTATCAGTCAGACATCATTCTGTAAATCAGAAGTACTTAAGCAGCTTCCTACTGTAGTGCCATTGGATTCATACTGCATTACTGCAGCGCAGTTAGCTAGGTTCAGCTGAGGATGAAGTTGGTCYRTTTTGTTTTGTTGCTAGAAGTAAATCTGAACTAAACTGTGGTCAATGACAAAACTYGTGTTGCCATCAAAGGAGGCAGAATTTTGCCCTTTATCCGTAGCTGGATCCACATCTGTGCATGAATACAAATCTGTTTCAGTTTTGTTGCTGCTGTAATTCTTCCTTCTTTCCGTTTCACCTTTGCGATTTCCGGAGAACAGGACTGGAAGCCACCAGCATGTTTTAGCATGAATCATTGTGTGAGAAATACTTTCCACTGTCAGAGTACAGTACTCTCAACAACCATTAACTTTAATAGGTATAAAAGACATCCAGCATCTCCTGGCTTCAGGCTTCTAACTGCAGGGAGAGATCTAACTGCTGGCTTCCAACAATAAATTGCGTAAATTGAAATGACAGCACTGTCCCTGGTGCTTTACTCTAATTACAAAAAAATAAAAGTAGATGAAAGGGTTCAACAATTCTTTGGAATATAAGAATTGCCATATCAGATCAAGCCAATGATACATCTGTTACATTGTCTGTGAGCATTCAGATAAGAGCTTCAAAGACAGGTGTAAAAAAATCAAATTTTGGATAACTTTAGAATAAAAACTCCTTTGAGAGAATGCTACTTTTGCATTCCATGTGAATTTTGAAAGGCTATATTCTAAAACTGGTATTAGATCAAAAGCTGGGCAATGGTCAGTAAGGCTGTTTTACTTGGCAAGCCTTTGGGGGGAAGCTGAGGCAAGGAGCAGGTGACTTCGCGTCTATCATTTAGCCATGGTAAATTAAAATAAAAATGTCAAGAGGTATCTGTTCATGGGTCTCTTTAGCAGTTGAAGCTTGGGGCCTCCTTATGCTAAATGCTATACAAATAATAGGGGGAAAAAAGCAACTGTCCTAAGGTTTTTGTGTTCTGCAGTAGACAGATAAAACTAAGAATGGAAGAAAAAAGCATTTCATCACTTTGTAAATAAACTGAGATTGAGAAAGATTAAGGACTCGATTCAAAGTCAGTTGGAATGGTGAAAATTTTCTCCCCATTTATTTTAAGGGAGGATAGATAAAGTCCTAAAGGATTTGCTTGTTTTCACACAAAACTTGTAGCAGAGCTGAAACCTGAAGTCCCTGTTATAGCAAACACTAAGAAGAAACTTCATTTATAGCCTAATTTGTTCTCGTTAGGCTGCTGACAAGGTAGCCCAACAAAAATAAAGGTTGTGCTGTTGAAGGTAGTGGGAGTTCTCTGAATGAAGGATGTGTAAGATGGACCCTTTATTTTCTTCTATCTCAGGAACGCCAAAATAGTGACTCTGGTCTCACTTGCAGTTTTAAACAGAATCAGATTGGCCATGTTTATGCTGTTGCTAACGAGCCTTGTTTTTTGGGCGACTAAATTCCCAATAGACGAATACCATCTGCCAGCTGAAGGAGAAGAGAAGTCACTGGTGGGACAACATCTAACTCATTAGGAGTTGAGAAACATTAAGTCTGGTGGAAAAGCTACATATCAGTATCCTTGGAAAACTCTTAACTCTGCCTTCATTACCTTTGTTTGTTGAAATAATGGTGTGAAGGTTCTTCCTCTGATATTGAAGAAATTTTCCTCTATTAAACTGAAGATTTTTTTAAAGAGCTTTTCCCCAGAGCCAAATTCAGATCAGGTAAAATTCATTGCATGAATTTCTACTGACTTCCACTGAGACAGTATGTGGCCTTGGAAAATTGTTTTACAGCTAGGTACACAGAAAGTCAGACTGTGACTAGAGCAATATAAATAGTAGCAGCACGTCAGTTTACCCTTGTGGGAATAATGATTACTATCTATTGCTGTAAATGTTACTTCAGTGGTATTTCTCCACAGTATGGATAGGAACTTAGAAAAAGCGGTGAAGGCTTTTATCAGGCCTTTAAATTTCATAATGTTCCAAAAGATATGTCTTTGTTTTGGATTCTATTCATGTAAATAAAAAAACATGCTTTAAAAAAAGAAATTTTATATGAAATAATAATTGTATACTCTCTAGTTTGATAAAGTACTATAATTTTGGAAGTTACATCTTTTTTCATCCTGCTCTAAAATGATATTAAAAGGTAATAAACCAGATAAAAACAAATGAGCCTTGCACAAAGGGGCTAAGTCATGTACTTTAAAGTACATGTCAACGTGTGTCTCTTTTGCAGACTACAGCTGCTCTCGAGCAGGACTGGTCAGTTCAGCAGTAACGAAAGGTGGATATTTTCACGTGAACAGTGTCAGGCGCGTGGCTACGGAAGGTCATTGCCCGGTGAGAGGCAAGCAGCAGTAGGAGGTTGCGGTGCCTCCTGTTTGCTTCAGAGTCTCCCAGGTGAGGAGCTGAGCTGCCTTGGGGACCTTCTGGGGAGCGCGGGTAGAGCTGGTACGTGCGCGATTCTGAGTCTCATCGGAGGAGTAGATCCTTTCTTTAAGCACGGACTGTGCAACATCTGTCAAGCAATTTCTGCTTGGCTTTAAGGATCATCTTCATGCAGGTTGTCCATTCTTAACCATGCGCTAGGACTGATTTATGGTCTTTGTGATTTGATATTTTGCTAGTGGTTTCTGGTGGTATGAGTCCATGAARGAACAGCAGTCTTGGTTAGCAAAACATGTAGTGTTATTATCGGTGGTTAAGTCTGATTCATGATATGGGAGCAAACGAATGCCTTAGTCCAACCGCATCGCTGATTGTCAGTGTGAGCCTGCAGCATTCCTCTTAGTGTTTCTGGTCAGATACATCCAGGAGAAACGGAGATACCTGTGTTTGACCATTACAGCTGAGAGCGAAATTGCAAAGGACTGCATGGAAGTAGGAAATCAAAGAATGCAGTGATACGTGCAGTTATGAAACAAAACACCTTCCAGAGATGTCCGTGGTAACTAAAAGTTGTAACTTTATGAAATCTCTACAGAGCTCTCGATAGAGATACTGCCAAATGGTAAAGTATCTTTATGGCAAACTGTAATTTCTTTCCGCCTTTCCTCAGCTAACCTTTTCATGTTCCACAGGCTATAGATTACTGATCTCTTTCTCTCCATTAGAAGATAAGCACCTTATCACCTCTCCTCTTTTCTAACACACGGGAACTAAGTATCTTTACTCTCAGGTGGTCCAATTGATACATATCTAATTAAAAGCAGAGCATTTTTTCTTAACTTGCATTCAGCTTTGAAGTTTGTTGCTTTGATTTCAGACCTRAAGAACAGCTTCACATGCCTGAAAGTTTGTCTCCTTTTTTCAGCTGTGCTAGTTGGTCTAATAAAATATATTACCGCTATCTATAAACTTTGCCTTGCCTGGACACCAGTATCATTATTAGTGAAGAAGAGAAAGCAAGTTTTCATGTAACTAGTTAAAGCATATGTGTGAAGATTAGATCTCTCTAGAGCCTTGAAKATTAGGACAAAATGTTTAAATATAATAAGATGGAGGAAAAAAGATTCAGTAGAGATCAAGGTGGACAACTAAATTYGCAAGAAAAATAATTTTAGGGATCATCTCTTAAATGGGGACATTTTRGATGAAAAAGATAACAGAGATGAGAAAGGTGAGTATATAGGAGGGAGACAGTCCTGGCATCTAATTGCTTAAGTAACTTTCTTCTACTTGCCATTTTAGTGGATGTCTTGGGAATCTTTCCAGACATTGAGAGAGTAGGTTCTCCAGAGTTATGTGGGATGTAAAGAGAAAGAAGGATCGTTCTAACAGAAAAAGAGGCCATCAATTCTCTCCAGTTAAGAGGAGAAAGGAGAGGGAGAAACATTATATGCGTAACACTGACATTTCCAGGCAGCTCTAAGCTGCACAGCCAGCACTTAGGCAGAGGTGTTACAAGGGTCATATTTTCACGATTAATTGACTTGATCAGTGTGTTACTCAGTAATTTTACAACAACTGTTTCTTTTTTTCCCTTCGTCCTCCTTTCCTCTACTAGTTCCAACAGGTTTAAAAGTGGTTTATGTTCTGAAGGGTGAGGAGGTGTTTGAAGAAAAGTAATGGAAAAAATCCACCGAAATTGTCTAATTAATTAATTAATTGTTAGAGGAAAAGAAGATAGCTCCAAGGTACATCATCCCTCCCCTACAGCTCCCTTTTGCCCTTAAAGAACCTTTTTATATACTTGAGGCATTTTTAGTACTTTGGGATTATCAGATGAAAGACACTTTCTTGATAGGAATCATTTGCTTCCCTGCTGTAGTGTGAGGCTGGCAAGGAAGGAGGACGCCGTTGTGCCCCGTCGGGGGGGGACACGGGGGGAAATGCCTGTCTCCCAGGCCGGTGGCTGTGCACGGGGCACGCGCTGTGCTTACCCCTTGTGGCCTGTCTGCTGCAGGGGAATGAAATAGGGCTCCAGGTCAGGAACCCTCGACAGTCCTGCTCCTCATGGTTTGTTTGGTAGGACTCTCTTGTTGACAGTTGTTAATAAGGCCTGGGATGTATTTTTTTGAGATAATTGCGCTTTGGATTGGGGATTTTAGGGTTTTTTAAGTTACRTGATAGGACTGTTGATTACAATATGTAATAACGATGAGAATCTCATGGAGTTTTCTGAGGTCAGATTGTCATTAGGCTTTTATGTTTGCTTCCGCGGAGCTGGTACTTGCAGCTCTGTCTTAGTAGCTCTGTCATTCTCTAAATTAACAGGTTGTCTTTTGTATTTAAAGTGATTGATGTGATTGAAGTGATTAGCATGTAAATGCCTAAATATATTACTTCGGGGGAGAGATGGATCCAAATGGCGAAAACTGATTATGTCAAAAGACAGTTTGTTGTAAGAACAACACAAGGATTTGGAAGGGACTTAAATGAGAATAAAATCTCAGACTGGAAAATGTATGGGATAGGACAGTTTTGCTCTTGAAATCTTTTCCAATGAAGGTGTCAGGGATGTGGTTTTTGTTATATTTCTATGGAGGCAAAAGCCCTAATGTAGGTGTAGATATACTGACAAAAAAAGGCTCTTGTCAGTACAGCAATTTATTTTTCTATAATAATAACTTTGGATTAACCGTCCTGGGTTTTGGATTCCTAAGTAACCTGAGAATCTATATAAAAAGAATCATTTAAGTGTTCAAAGTTATTTTATTAATATTGCCAAATCATTCTTCTCAAACTTCTTGTTCTAAGCACTTGGAGTCGACCTGTTTTTCCTAAGAGCTGAGGCTCCTGTTTCTGTGAATCAGCAACAGTTAAGCTGAATCTGTTTGCAGGGCTCCATTATTTGGCCTCATGTCAGCATGACAGAACAGTCCTATCTTACACAGAGTTTTAGGTATTATCTACCAATTATAGCCCCCTTGCATGTCAGCATGTGGAAGCAGTAGCTTAATTATTTGTTTCTTCTTGATTTGTGGACTGGCCTGTTTCTTTACACCTGTGTGCCCATGGCTTTTGTTATTTTTCTCACTAGTGTTGCCTTGGACTTAAAGCAATAAGATAATGAGAAGACCTGGGCTCATAAGTCTAAATGAGGCTTCAAAATATTGTTTTTCCCCCTCAAACTACCTTTTACTTGCACATATTCCTATATCACTGTATGACATTGGCTTTTGAATACTCATGTATTACACGAAGCTATTAGGTTGTTCTTGATTTTGCTTTGCAGTACAGAATTGGGCAGCTGTACATGATCAGCAAGCACAGCCATGAGCAGAGCGACCGAGGTGAAGGTGTGGAAGTGGTGCAGAACGAACCCTATGAAGATCCAAATTACGGCAATGGTCAGCTAACAGAAAAACGGGTCTATCTCAACAGGCAAGTGCAAGAAAACTGTTTCTCTCAGCATGGGCAGTAATAATAATTTGGAAGGAATATCTCTTTCTTGCAATAGCCTGTTTCAAATAAAACATGTTCCCATGTTGCCCCGAGAGGTGGTGGAGTCTCCTTCTCTGGAGATATTCAAAATGCGCCTGGATGCAATCCTGTGCAATGTGCTCTAGGTGACCCTGCTTGAGCAGGGGGGTTGGACTAGATGATCTCCAGAGGTCCCTTCCAACCTCAGTGATTCTGTGATTCTGTGATTCTGTGAATACATGCCACTTCCTGGCAGCTGCAGAAAGAAGGAAGGTAGGATAAAACTGTTGCTTGAAGTAGAGAGATTAGTTGTCCTTTCTTTTAGAGTATTTTACATATTTATTACTTAAGTGAGTTTAGTAGTGTCTGATTTCTGGAGGTACTAAACACCACTAATGCTGATTAACTTCAGTTAACCTGAATGGTCTCCCTACCTGTATCTCATTTAAGACTTGAAGATAAATAGTCAGTCAGGTTTGTAACCCTTAATCATTTGGGGATCCCATTTTTTTCTTGACAGTAAAATCAGAACTGTTATTTTTTAAGTATTTGAAAAATAATTCATTGATTCAACATGCTGTATGAGCTTCTGAAGGCATTAAAATGAAACACGCTGAAGTAGTAAGATTCTTCTTTGAAAGGGACTTATTTTCTTTCTAAAGGAAAAAAATGTGTTTTTCAGAATTCCTAGATCAGCATCTGCAGCATGTAGGCTAGCACAGAATAGGTGCATTAAAATTAAACTCAGAACAGCTCATTCTAGCTCATACGTAAGAGAATTTCTTAGGGTAGCAATAAGCCTTTTGGGTCTTGATATAGTGAGATTCTCACTTCATAATAATTTTACAAGGCCGTAACCTATTTTTGGTGACAAAAGATTTGCCTCAGTAAAGTGAATTGACGTTATGAATGACCATCAGGCTTGCACAATGATGACTTTCTGTACCAAAATGATAGACTTAAAGACATGATGGAAAAAATTGCTTTTGTTTCCCCAAAGTCCCATCATTTCTTAAAGTGAAATATGTGTCTCTTGCTATGGTGAAATTATATTGCTGAAGGTCAATGCTTCCACACTCAAAGGCCAGAGATGTTTTAAAACATATATATATTTATGTCCTATGAAATATATTGCTCAATCTGTTGCCATTTTTATTACTGCTGATCTAATTAAATGCCGCTGTTTTTCTGATGTTCTTCTGTTCCCCTGGGCCTGTTTCCTTTTATTAAGCTTTTATACTCTTCAGCCTTCAGTAGTGGGTGTAGAAACACTATAGCTATTCTACATTGCAAGTTACTCCTGCAATGCAATGCTGGCATATCTAACCTTTACTCAGGCTAAATTGAATCACCGGTAATGGTGCACGTGCGCGCACATGCACACACACAGAGCTCAATGATGCATCTTTCGCCAACATTTAATATTRTTGTGTTTGTAACCCTGTTTTCTCACAGGCTAGATATAAGACAAGGAAAAATCAATAAATATGTTCCCATTGTAGAGCTCCCAGATGTTTCTGGATGTTTCTTTCCTTTGTGTTAAAAAGAGATAAGGCATTAGGCACTGATGAGAGAATTCAGAATTACCACTTAGGAGAAATTCAGAATATCTACGATGGCTGTGCCCTAGAAAGTACGTGCAAGAAACACTTGGGAAGCGTGCTGCTGCTGGTAGTGCAGGCAGCGGACCAAAGGGTCTCGTACCCAGAGACGGGTACAAACATCGGCAAAGCTCTGTGTGCCTACAGCAACCTGTGAAGTTCATCTAAAGCTACAGCGGATATTTGAAGTCGGGCTTACTTAGTTTAATGATAGATTATAAATAWTTTGTGGTAATCATCGCCAAATTTGCCATCCGAATCTTTCATTATTCTGTTTTTGGTGTCACGACACCAGTACTATTGCAGCTTTGGGCAGAGGATCGGGGAGATTTCAGGCAGCTAGGCCTTCTGCTGCTGCTGCTGCTGCACTCGGGGAGCCTGGCTGCCGTACGCAGTGCTGGAAACGTTCTCCTCAAATCCTTTCTTCCTTGGGGAATGGGAATCCTTACACCTGGATAGGTCTTTCCCACATCTTTTCCTCTTCCAGGGCCCGCTGCCCTGATACGCTCGTAGCTTTGCTTCACTTTGCTCTGGACTTTGATGGGGAACAGACAAACATCACCGGGACCCAGACCGGCCTCCCCCTTCCTCTGCTGCTCACGGCTGCGTGCACGGCGCGGCCCCGTCCCGCTGCTCCGCTCCCGCAGGCGCGAGAGCGACAGGAGCTACAACGAAGGGAGGCACCAGCACCGAGGCACTAGCACCAGCTGTGGTACAGGACAGGCCCAAACAAGGCAGCGCGGAGCAAGGCAGAAGATAGCATCTCCGATATCATCCTAGCACCTAATAAAATAGGCGATGCTTGGTTTCATATGATCTTTGAATTGTGATAGCACAGTGATTTTSGTTTACCAACCATCACTGGCTGAATATGAACAGAACCAAGATGATAACTACATAAAGCATTTATTAAAAAAAACAAATTCATTAGATCCAAAGCCTGATAATGAGAATAAAAATTTAATTTTAAAAGTAATATTGATTTATAATCAAATAATTGCAAAATACCAGGCTTTTACGAGCTAKAAGAAATAAAGGGTCAAAATACAGTTATTAGGCTAGCTGAATTGAAGAGGTAAAATATTACAGTGTGGTTTTACAGWGCTTGCTTATTTAAAATGAACTCCATTTTAGAAGAATCTTAATAGAAAAGAAAAAATAGATTCAAATGGTAGAAATGACAGCTCTTGTAAAGACTGATTTAATTTATTCTCCTTTAGTGAGTGACAAATGAATTAGTAATGTCCGCAAAAAATATATTTGTTCTTTCAGGAAAAATTGAAAAAAAATTAACAAATGAGAGGGACTAAGGATTGCAGAACAGTCAGACAAAACTGAACTCCTCATCTTTGATGCCCCCACCCTCCTCTAGCTCCCTAGCAGATACATATTTTCCATTTCACCCTTCCTTCTGTGCCAGTCCTATTCGGTAACTAGGTGTAGAGATATGTAGCTCTGTTTCTTTGCACTCTTTGACACCCTCTGTGTCCTAAGAGAGCAAATACAATTATGTGTGGTCATTATACTGATCATTAAGGACAGTCTGTGTGTTTTCTCCTTACTGCACACCCTTACGAGATCTAAGCATAACCTGTTTATGACAAAGAAATATGTTATTAAATAAGAAGTAATAATTTGTMTGCAACTGCATACAAATGAGCTACATACAGCTCACTGTTTTTTTCTCTCTCAGGTCATTGCAAAAGTATTTAAAGTTAAAAATTGTTTTTTCAGTATTTTGGAAAGTTTTGATTTTCAATTTATTTCAGGTCTGTCTTATGAGACTAGAAACCCCTTATATCTGTCCATTATGCTATGTTTCAGCAGAAACTTAAGTTTGTATTTATAACAACTTTTTTTTTTTTTAATGAGGGAATATAATGCTTTTTTTTCTGCTGTTAGAGGGATGGTGTCATTGTTTTAGGACTGGTAGCGTAACCCCTGATTTCACAGGAGTCAGGATTGATCTGTGCAATGACGTTTTACAGATAAAACTTACCTCCTTACAACACCTCTTTGCCTGACTCGCACTCAGTCCCTTCCTAGGAGCCTTCTCGTGAGAGTCTGTTACGAGAGCCTGCATAAACCTTGAGTTTATGCTATTCCAATGAAACCACCCCCTGGAYGACTGCATAGGAGCTTATCTCAAGTACCTACTGCACTGTGTGTTACCACTGGTGTAATGCATCTGCAGATGYGCATCATTCGTACTGATACAAACAGCTGCCTATTACTCCTTGTTTCTGCAGCAATGACCATTGGGGTCACAGTAGGAAACTCTGCTATTTAAATAGACATTTTCAGAATCCTCAACTTTTAAAAAATGTTCCAGTTCCTACAAGCCAAACAGAATGAATTCAGAGATGAAGCGTTAGTGCACTTCCTGCTGTAAATTGCCCTCGTGCTGCAGAACTACAGAAGTCCAACTAAAAGTACTCTCTGGGAAATGCAACCAGTGGAAAATACGATCTACGTCTAGCTCTCCTGATGCGGTGTTGAGCTGGGTAACCTCAGCCCTTCCCACGAGTGATATTGAACACCGCATGCTGTCTAGATGAAAGGACCCCAGAACAACATCAAATTCAATAAGGCAAGGAGTGCTTGGATGATGCAGATCTCATGGAGAACCAGCAGCTCCTCAAGACTTTGCCGAATCTACCCCAAACCAAATGCAGCACATGTATTAGGTAGAGTGTACGCTTTTCCCTCCATCTTTCTTTCCTGCATTAATAAGCCTTGATTTCCCTTATTCCTTACTTTTATTTTCCAGTCATGGGTCTAAAATAAATAACTTTCTTGTGATTAAATTCAGGGATAGAAAGATAAAGAAACTGTTTATTGGCTTGGCAGTCTTGGCTCTGAAGTGGCAGGAACAGCCATCCTTCTCTGCTTGCACAACTGATCTTGGCCCAAATATCCCATTTTTATTCTGCTGCAATTTTTATATGATCTGCAAGCAGCTGGGCTTTAAAGTTGTGCCCAMGCACTTTTCAGGAGGTCTGCTTTGTTTCTACAGCCACCCATAGGACACCTTCTCACCAGTCTGCCATAAATGCTGAAGGAGTGTCACTGTGAAGAGACCAGCAACATACAGGTTTGGACAGCTTCACACAACTGTGAGCGGCTGTTCTGTGTGCTTTGAAACGTGCTCATGAACAATAAATGAGCTACTGTCATCGGTGCCTACATAAGTTTAGTAAAATTTATTATATTTGTGCCTCTGTTATTGCTCAGGACAAGCAACAGTCCGCAGTCTCAYGGCTTTAAGCATCAAAAACTGCTCCTGTTACATTCATGGTGTTGGTGTTTTGAACTGTCCTGAAGAAGTTAGAGCCAATTTTGTATTTCAGTGGTGGTTTCTTGGAAAGATTTGTGCATTATTTTCATTTATCTTTTCCTGCCTGATAATAGTTTAATTCTTAAAATGGGTCTTGTTTACCAGTGGGTTCAGCMGGAATGCCTCTGAGAAACACTTCCTTTCATGCTGAATGACTGAACTTCATCTGGGGAAGGAAGAAGTAAACAAAATGAGAATGTGATCCACAGATACATATGCTGCCAAGCTAAAAATATTATATGTTTCAGCATTCTTTCTCCGAAAGGACCCTCAAAAGAATTATGCATTCATGACTGTGAACTGATTGTAATGTGTCTTTTGCCCATAAAATTATTTATTTTGGAGACATGCTGTGCCAGCAAGGACAGGTAGACAGGGAAATACTCTAATAATTGCAAAATGAGCAGTTGTATGTTAACAAAGATATTACTAATAAAATTTTCTAGTGTCAATGTAGTAGAGTTCAGAATCGCTTACTGCCTCTTCTCTCTTGCTGGAGTACTGGTCTCAGAAGTTGAAAGTCTGCATCCGTGGGTACTTAATATTTAGGCATCAGAGAGCGTGAAGTCTAGCAGGGATAAAGGAAGAAGCAGAGAGTCATAAAGAGACACAAGACTGACAARCAAAAAATGTGATACAGTGAAGTTTGATATGGAGTATGCAAAATGTTGCTTACGAGACTGTACACAAGAAAGTTTTATTTAAAGAAAGAATCCAGCTTTGAGCAATGCCATCAAAGAGCAAAAGTCAATGCACTTGAGCTTGAATTTTTTGATAATGTGCTAATGTCTGCATTTTGCCTCTGGACAAATGCAATATTTATACRTAGCTAGATCGTGGTTAAATAAACCTTAATGATCCAAACTCTATTTTCCCCAGAAATTTTGGAGAGTTATTTTACTTTCTGCATATGCAGTTATCTAAGTAGAACTGTTTCAAATATTTACACTTGGAAAAGTGAAGTTTGAAAGTATCTACTTCAGTTCAGTAAAGATCCTGTCTTAGGCTGGGTGRTCTGCTCTACACTTGGCCTGACTAACATGATTTTAATGGGGTCCCTGAAGTTCAGTGATATTCCTGGTCTCCAAATCTCTGCCTTCTTTTGTGCGACTAGTCCTGCATCTTTATTACTGGCAGCTCAAGTGATTGTAACTGATGTCAGAGGAAGGGGTCGAATGGTGCGTTTGCATAAGCTTACAATCTTTTAAAAATGCATGTTTCTCACTTCTTTGATTCCAATGAGTGACCAGAGTTCTGGAAATGAGAGACCCAAGATTCATGGTAAAAAAAAAAAATGCTCACAGCCTTCCACRTGTTCTTTAATTAYCCTTTAATGATCTTACCATGTGCTGTGCTCCATGTCTTTTCAATCTTAATCTACTGCCGTTGTAGCACTGCACTGCGCTCTGAGTTATGACATCGGGACCGTTAATTCTCTTTGCTTCTGTGGTTTACTCTTCTAGCATCAGCAAAATGGGACTAATACTACCCGATAGCCTCACTGAGGTGTTTTTGAGAAATGTGTTAATTTTAATATAAAAGCTTCATAATCAAGATGTGGCATTGGTATTATGGGAAGAACTGAGGTTTTGGGTTACTTGAACATAAAAGTTTGTGTGCCAGCAAGGAAGAAATTCCCTAGGGAGAAATAATGGAATCGGAGTGAAAAGCGGACGGGCATCAAGTCCTTGCTGAGGACCTCTTGGTAGAGAGTGCCTCCGTGTGGCGAGGAGCGCGCTGACGCGGGGACCCCTCGCATCGCTCCACCTGCCCGCTGCCTCCACGACCAGAGGTTTGAGTCCACAGACCCTTGAAACCGGCACTGAAACCGCAGTCTGCATCTGATCAGAGGTCACTGCGCTGGCAACCTATCGATCACCTTGAGAGGGGAAGAAGCGTGCTYGGTTTCATATATACTTGTGGAGGAAACGGCGGCAGAATGTATATTCATGAGATACAGATGTTGTTGTGCAGTCTTGGTATTACTGTGTCCTGTGAAACGCTTGTCAAACCGCGAGCATGTTTGGCAAGTATCTTTCCTTCTACAGTTCTCATAAGTCAAAACAAGTTCTAATTTTATATTTTCTTTTTATTTTCAGCAAACTACCTAGCTGGGCTAGAGCAGTTGTTCCCAAAATATTTTATGTTACAGAGAAGGCTTGGAATTACTATCCGTATACAATCACAGGTAAGGGATAAAGCAGAAATGAAAACTGACTCTTCCTTTCTGGGTAGTTAAGCTTATCTTCAAAAGCTTCAGGTAAAATATTGAGCCACAGATATTAAGAAATTTTTACAACTCCTGTTGAGCTGCATATATCTTTCCTTCTCATATTGATTGCTATCAGAAAATAAAGATTATAGACAAAGAATGCAACTAGGTAAAAAATGGAGTCTTTTTTCCATGCAGTTTCTTCCTTGCAGAGAAATCATCAGGTGCTTAGATTCTGTGGTGATTTATACCCTTTATTGTCCCACAGACTTTAGTTAAATGTAAATCAGCAGATTATCTGAYACAAATATTCTGATTATTATTGTGTGTTTACTGTAAGGATCTGGCTTGTTACTGCTTTGTTTCACATTTCTTTTTTTTTTCTTTTCCCTCATCATTCTTTTTTTACAAATGGACAACTGGAAATCAGAATACACAGTAAGTTTTTCTTCCTCTTTTAATTCTAGAAGTATAATAATTATGTAAAATATAGTACTGGAATCAAACCGATTCCTTCATAATGACACTAATAGTGTATTCAATAGTGGAACTTTAAATCTATTTGTTTAAGAAGTTTAAGGTTAACTTTGAACTGTTTCTGTGGAAATCCTATAAATTATTTACTTTTTTTTAGCATTTTAAAATAATTTAATATATTTTTTACTCAGTAGCTGTAACAAAGAGAAACTTCTATAAAAAGGGGCAAGGCTTTTAAGGTTCTAGTTATTACTTGGAGAYGTAAGAATAGATTTTGTTTTATTTATTGTTTTATTAACTTATAAAATGCTCATCTCTGGTATAGTATCTGGGAAACTGTACAATCTGTAGACAAAATTAAATATAATCTGGGCCTGGTGCCCAGGAAAAACAACTATTCCTTCTAGCAGAGCTAAGGCAAAATATAGTGCATGAATCATGAGAAAAAATTGTTTTACATGAACTGGCCATGTAAGTYTTCAGCAGCCTTTGGAAGAGGAGGAGGAAGTGAGGAGGATGTTCCAGGTAAAGGGGCCTTTCAGAAACTCCAGCCTCGATTTAGATTGTACTTCTGTCTACAGATGAAACATAATCCACTCATTTTTGTTAATACTACAGTGATCAAAATGTTTGTGCAGTTTTTTAAAACCGGTAAGGAATAAAGAGAGGAAAAAGATTCTTATGTGATAAATGTGCAAGAGACAAAATAAAGCGATTCAAAGGCTCAGATCTCGGAGCTGGAGGCTTAGAGTTGAAAATGTGATGACCAGCTTTGACTAGCCAAAGTACCCCACCCTGCTTTTCAATATGTACTGTAGTTATCTAGTATATATTCTGCATTATTTCATATGTAAAATTCATTTGATTATCAGAGGAAACCCTTATGTCCTATAATGGACAGTAGTACATGGATGGTAGTAACGAGGGGACAGAGTCTCAGMTATTATTGTGAGATATCATCTTCAGTAGGGCCTGTCACAGCTTCCATTCATTAAGGGTTTACCCTTTGATAGCAGGTTTAATTTTAGATGGAGAAGGTGATGTGCTATGTCGCAGTGGTGTCCATTACTTACACTTTGTTTTCTATTCTGATGTTTTTTCATTAACCGTTTGCATTTTCAGCATACAGGGTTTGAAGGAAAAGAAAAAACACCTGTAGAGAACTAAAAAACATCACCATACAGAGGCTAAACTAAATATGATTTMTTTTGGATCAGACTTACACTATGTGAAATCTAAGTTGTGTTTTTAATACAGATTGGCTAAGGAATGTGTTATGGAGACAAATGGAGAAGCATAACTGTAGTAAATTACTAAGACTTGATTGTATATAAGTGAATACATTAGGAGAAAGATAAGCCAAAACAAAGAAACTTAACTGAAAGAGACAGTTAAGAATGCTGAAAGGGGTGGTAGTGGGCAGAAAATTGTGTCTGGATTTGAAACGCAGTACTTGAGACCTTGTCAACACCAAAGAGCAATGCAGTACCCAGAAATTTAAATCATGAGGTGGTCTGTGTCTAACCTGATGAGACAAGAGCTGGAACAMATTTCAGTGAAGGTCTGTAGAAGGGATACAATTAGCAAGATGTTCAAGAACATCAGCAAAAATACCATTGCAGGGTCGAAGAGACTTGTAAAGAAAAATTAAATCGGTCTACAGACGTAGAAGGTAGGCAACACAGTCACTAAGTGACAATATAATTCCCATGGGAGTTGGAGACTGATTATTCACCATGGTGCAAGGAAACACAACTAGAAATATTCAGATGAAATTAAGGAAATTGTATTTCAGATAAAAATCTAAAATATATTTTAATTCAGCTGCTAGGCTATGAAATGATTTTCAGGGGAAAATACAGAAAGTGTCTTTGCCTCAAGCTGTTGAATCTAGAACAAAAATGCTAAATATACCATTGGGAATAATTCCTACGCTTGTCTGGAATATTTCTCTAAATTTTGATTCGCTGTATTCATTAGAGATTTCTGAAAGAAAGTACGAAACAGCACAGATACTGCCAAAAATATGTAAGATCGCTTGGAAACACTTTTTCTAAAGATAGTGAATTTGCTCTAGAGGGTCTGAGGGACATCCTAAGAATTAAACTGAGCCTCATTTCAAGGAAAACTGATTCTAAAGGTAGGCCAACAATTGGATAAAAAAAGCATAATCTTATAGAGTCGAGTACATACAGCTAGGAAGGAAAAATCAAACCTTTCTAATCTTTCAAGTTCCGCTCTGAATACAGAGCGAGAACCTTCAAGGCTCAGTGTTATTTCAATGTATATTAGTGATCTGGAAGAGGATGTGGACAATGGACTGAAGCTCAGTGATAGTATTAAGGTTTTTCGGTTGTAAAATATGAAGGCTGGTGAGAAACAGTATTCAAGCACAGCACCAGAATTCAGTGATTTGATGCAGAATAATTTAATAAATCTGGTTTTCCTATGAAATATTACAGATTTCATAAATTTGACCTTCTTAAGGACCTAATATTGTGAGATCCTCTAAGAAAGAAACCTCAGCAGGTATTGCAAATAATTTCCAGAATACTGTTCCCTGGGATGTGTAAAAAGCTAGGAGTGCCTTGGATGCATGAAAACAGCAATGGAAATTAGAGTGTTATGATGTTAGTACTCCATAATCTGGGTTCAGTTTTGATGGTATCTGCTTTAAGGAAAGGTATTTGTTACACAGCAAACTCCTAAATTTGACAGCAAACAGGAGAAGATGACTGCTTGGTCTACTACCAAGCCTGATAACTATTAATAAAATGGAAAGCAAATGAGCTTATGAGCTCATTAATAAAATAGAAAGCAAATGAGCAATGGTTTTTGTGGTGTGTAGTATATGAAACATTGTAATGTCAAGAGAGCATTTTAAAATGTGTACTGTGCYGTCTGTGGAGGAGGACCTTGCTGAAACTGCAATACAGAAGACTTTCTGTCAGGAAGAGCAGACATGGGTAATATCCCAACAAATGCTTTGAATGTCACACCTTGAGCTAGGARGAAGTACAAAAACTCTACTTTTGGAGCTGAAGCCAAAAGAAGAGGTCCAGTATTGGGGATAACCATTTAGAAAATAAGATACTGCTATAAAGTTCAAGTCCTTRTTTTAGTGGCTGGGGCATCATTGCTTGAGTACTGTACATGGGAAAGTGTAGCTATTAATCTCACTCTTCAGCTTGGCACAGGAGTTGCTTTGTTTTTAATCTTATAATTAGAAACCTGACCAGATAACTTGCTAAAACAAATGTTCGATTTTTACTTAAAAGCTCATTTAATGTTGTTATTAGGTCTGAGTTAAGCTCATAAATTTTGGATGCTGTATTTTGGGTCCAGGTGAAAGGCAGCCCTATAGAAGTGACTCCTAGGGACTCTGCTGCAGGAGTGATTAGGGGACTTAAGTACGGGTGAGTGCCTCCTGTCAAGCTAGGGGTGCTCCTGGGGACCTGGTGCTGCCAGCTGCTGGGTTTTACAAAGAATTCCTTTGCTGGTCACTGGCTGGAACCTTTTCTGCCAGGGCAATGGAGGAAAGATGCCTCATAGCTATCAACAAACACCTGTGTGTCTGCTTATTGCAGCATTTGCAAATATGTATCTTTAGAGTAAAATATTTAGGCTGTCTTTTATATATGTGGACAAGAATGAGTGAACTCTCAGGAGACTTTCTTATTTTTCTTTCCTGAGGTTGTCCAGCTAGATTAGAAATAATTAACCAGAAAGCAAACCTGTCTCTATTGCAAACCGAATGAAAAAGGATTACACAGAACTAAGTTTCTGCACCTGCATCGGGATACTGGTAGACCATAAGCAGCATAGAACAAATACCCATTTGACCTGTTCAAGTGACAGCTGAGATTCAGGACAAGAGAGGAGCCTCAAGCAAACAAATAATCAGATCATAGGCTGACTCAACCAGGGTACAAACCAAAATTCATAAGATCAAAGTACASTGAAAATGAGCCTAACAAAGTTTAGCTATCAAGGTGGAGTACAAAGAGATTAGGAAAAATACAAACAGCATTCAAGCAAACTGTTCTGAGCTTGAAGGTGCAGTTCAAGTGTTTGCCAGGGATTATTTCAAATAGTTTTGCTGTCTGATCTAACTAGTTCCAGTGTTTTTAGCAATATTTCAGTTCTCAGACTGGAATTTAAAAACAGTTAAAAACAATTTTTACCCTCTTATAGTTATGTATAATCAATGGCCAATTGTTAGTTCCACTATTAGGAGTATATAAAGCCAGATACAGACTGAAACCAGAATGTTGTACTGTCTGCAGGGAAGAAGGGAATTCTTTCAACCTGCCAATGGTTCATATTAAGTTAGGAATAGGGTGTAAATTCAGAACATTTATGAAAAAGAGTTAGGAGCAGAAAGCAGGAGACAATGATTCCTTTGATGATGTATCACAATGACACTCATTCTTCTACAACAAATGACTGAGGCAAACACACATTTCATCTGGTATGTGTCGAGGCCCCGGAGTGATAGTTGCTAAATGTTCCAGTATTGACCTACTGTTTTCCGATTACTTTGAGAACAGGCAGTGTTATATGTTTTTGTGATTGCTATTTTTATCATCAGATGATAGACTTGAGGAGAAAGAAAAAGAATTGTTTCAGATAAATATTGCAAGGAATTTGTAGGATTTTTTCCTGTGTCCTCTTTATCTGATTACCCCTGCTTGAAATTTGGATGCAACCCATCAGTCTTGAGCTCAGTGCACAAACTTTTCTCCAAGTCAGCAAATGAAGGGTCTGCATCAAAAATGCATTCCAGGATTGGAGCCTAGTATAAAGTAACTATCAGAGCAGAGGCTCAGCAGAAGCTAACTGGTGATGTTACTCTAGTAAACACAGATTGGCTGCTTTGGAGATTCTAGGAAAAGAAAGGACCTCAGTAGCGTTTGTAAGAAATAAAGACTATATTTTTAGAAAACAGCAAACCTATATTCTTATTTAATAAATTAATCCCATTGAATCATCCCTTTCTTTACAGAATCAAACTGCTTATGAGAATTCTTTTTTCCACCACTGGCTTATTATAAAACAATCCAAACACCTCCATTGATTCATGAGACTGCCATCTTCACTCGCGCATGCTGCTTCTCACTTCCATTCTTCCTCAATAAACAGGTTACTGTTCCCATGCATCAGAGAAGAAGATCCTAAGGGAAGGCAAAACCAGCGATAACAGTGTTGAGCTTCATAGTGGTTAGAGGCAACATGTTAGTTGACTGTTTCATCTTCAAGTTATTGTATGTAATACAAATAGTGGTTTTCTTCCTGAACTTGTTTATTTGAGTTTAACTCCCTTGCTTTTTTCAAAGCCTTTTTTTGCAGTTTTTACTCTTTCCTCTCAATAGCACTTTTCTGCTCTTTGCCACCTTCCTGTGCTTATCTTGCTTTCCAAGTTCTCCTCCCTTTCATGAGTCACATATTCCGAGTTCTGCCATTACCCTGCCCAGCCCTTTCCCTCTATTTTATTAAGACTTTGTCATCCTGATTAATGCCAGCTCGTGCAGTAAGTGGTCTGTATCAAACAGCAGCTCTGTGTGTTCACACACAGTGCTATCCTGAGTATTCGGAAGGGAGTCCGTAATACTGTGGCTGTTTCTCAAAAAACTTTGAATATTCTGCGAAAGAAACAATCTAAATACTGTAAATAGCTGAAGGAAATAATGTAATTTGAAATTTACTCTAGAGACATTATCTTGTATTTTCTTGTAGTACCTTCATGTATCTTCTAGCATACAAACTGTAGGGACGTCATCTTGTTTGTCCGTACGTTCGCATGCTTTTGACTTTCTCCCGCATCCAGGCCTCTGCATTGTCCCATTCCTGCACCACACCGTGTTCCAGCGGCGCTGGCAGTCTCCCCTGTTACATCCTTCCTCCCGTCCCACCCCTCCCTCTGAGTTATGAATGTCCCCTGTTCCTCCAGGGGACAGCGTGTCTGTCTGCCCGCTCTCCCTCCTTGCCCCTGGGGTGGGGGGAGGATGGGAGCTCCCTCCTAACTCCGCAGGTCTGCAGAGACTCCATCTGCCCCTCCCAGGTTTCTGAACCTCCCTGAAGTGCTTTTACCCTGAAACAGCATCTAAAAAGTTTGGAATTCAAATAGTGTGGTATTTAAAAGTTACCATATTAAAAAAAATGAAATTTTGCTTGGCCAGTCTCACTTCACTGTATCTGTTCCTATGTTCTTTAGACCGAGGCCTCAGACTGCACCACACCAAGAGGTGCCTCCTTGCGGGATTCAGCTCTAAGCGCGTTGCCAAAAGAATATGTATGTGACCGTATAAAAGATTTGTCAGCCTGAAAAGTCGTAGGAGATCAGAGAGAACATTTACATGAAGCGTCTGCTTCCCCAAGCTTTAAGGTTAAGATTTAGGGGGATATGCCTCTGCTGCTTAAAAAAAGGTGGCATTAATTTTTACAGTACCAAAATAGCTTCCAAGGATTGAGGATTAATATTCACGAGGAGCATGGAGAAGTGAACTACAATGATGACGTTTCTAGCAGTTCTTTGAATATTCTGCAGAAAGAAACCAAATGGAAAATGAAACGAGCTAAAATGGTATTGATAAAATAACACTCACTCATATAGAACAGGTTACAGAAGGTGAAGAAACCTTTTTCGGTTACCCTCTGTCCAGTGTATTTACTGGCAGCTGTAGTAACTCCTTCAGCCACCTCAGATGTAATTACTGTGCAAAGGGGTTTTTTACAGTCCACTCCATAAATTGATTGTAAAACACCATATGTGTTCACTGTCTCTTTAAGACTTTGGCAAGTGTTTTGGCTTACTTAGAGTCTAACCTGTTCTTGTAAGAGTTTCTTATCGCTATGGTAACACTAATCAATCATCATGCTAAAAATAGTCCTTTCATTTTTCAAGAGGATATCTGTAGTGAATTGAAAATCCAACTGCAGTATGTGTTTTCCGTATGCTGCTTTCATTTTATTTTATTTTAATCTGGAAATACCCGTGCTTACGTCTGGTAATTACTATTACAGACTCCAGTTATTTCACTGGTTTCTCTCTCGAGCTTTAAACCTCTCCTGGTTGTTCTAAAAAGGGTTCCATAAATAGAAACTTTGCTTTTTTTAAAAAAATACAGAATATTCTCCTTTTGAATGTCATAGGTGTACTGGATGATGAGAAATTTTTAAGGAGTTTACAATACATCTGAAAGATTCTGGAGGTGACAATATTAAAGACACCTCCTTAGAGAGTTTTACACAAAGAAACCTTATCACTGAAACCCTAGGACCTTGAAGATACTAGGACTCTGAAGATTTTGTCATACTCTGTAGAACTTAAGTCTAATTTAAAATTAAAGATTGATTTGGCCACTATTTTTTTTTTCCAAAGAAGAACCTTGCAAACTGTAGAGATAGTGAAATGGAAAATTGGAAAGCGTGCCCTGTGCATTGCCGTGCGTGCTCGGTGTATCGATCAGCTGCCAGGTTTGTGCTGCAAGAACACATGCCCGGGGGAGGCAGAGCAAAAAGGGAGTGGTGCTTTGGAAGAGAAATCTGCTAAAAGGTTCATTGCCTACCGTTCACTCCCAGCTTTGATTCGAAGGGTTGCCTAACACTTTTAATGCTTGGCTAAGTAAATATGCTGTTCCTCAAGGAGAAAGAAAAAAAAAGTACTTTTTGCATGATGAATAACCAAGTCTTCTGAATGATGCATAAACAGTTTTCTGGTTCTGCCAGAGCCCTCTGCCAATTAGTCAGAGTGCAACCGGTGAGTCATGAGACACATTCTGCGAAACGGTCAGAAATTTGGACCCTGCTCTTGAAAGCCAAAGGACCCCCCACCGCTGCTAAACCTGTGGCTGCCAGTCAGATGAGGTTTTGAGAGATATCCAGTACTTTCTGGTGAATTTTAGTTTTTGTCTGGGGTAAATTCATGTTACCATTTCTAATCTCAAAAGAGATTGTTACAGCCCTCACCTTTATACTAATTAGATAGTGAGGTTGCCTCTTGACAGCTTTGTGCAAAAAATGACTTTCCGCTTTCTCGTGATGTGGCCTGAGGTGAACAACACTCTTCTTCTTCTGTACTAATCTAGTGCTTCTTTTTGGAAACACTAGAGTGGGAGATCTTTTTTTTTTTTTTTTTTTTTAATTAGAGTTTCGATTCTGGGTCACAAGGAACAACTGGATTCAAGCAGTGGCTTGCTGAACTGCTACAGGCAACCTAATGCAACCTGAAGTACAATATATAAAATGGCTGCATGCTAAAGTATGGTCCTCTGACTCACTGCTGGTAAACTGTAGTTGAAAGTAGGAGATATTTCTGAGAGCAAGGTAAAAGTGAAATCTGGYGTTTGGCTTTATATTCAAAATCTCCTCCGTTAAATGGAAGAACTTACTGTTGTACTGAACCTGCAGCCAGGCTTCAGACCGACAACACGATAGTTTTTCTTATTTTGTGTCTTTATCCTCTGCTGTACCTGAAATTGTCATTTAAAAGCAAGTGTTTTGATAAGGAAAAATGTGTCAGTACAAGGGAAGAGGAACCATTTAGGGGTGTTAGCTGTGTATTTGCTGTAAATATGAAAAAGGCTAGAGTGAAGTTGTTTCTGTCAGTAGGGTTTTCAAGCCTGACAGTGGGGACCACGATAGCAGCACCTCATCCTGTGGTGGACCCCGCTACTCCTTGAAGTGAGAGCTGGGACAAGAGCTGCCCTATCCCCAGCTGGTAGGGTCAGCACAGGACAATTTCCRTAGCCACTGAGGTTTTGGACAAGCCACTAGACTCAGACTGTATAAGCTGCAACGCTGCAGACTTCCAGAGCTCTGACCTAGATGCAGTCTGCTAAAGCACTGTAGTCTTGGTGACCCTTCCCCCAGTGATATATCATTTATGTCATCCACTGCTTCTGTTTTTATTAATTATTAGATTTTATTTTGGGGGGTTGATGTTGTTTAATTGTATAGCAAAGAAAATTAAATCTCAGTCCTTGAATCAAGAGGGCAGATATTTAAAACATACTAATAAAACGTGCCCTAGAGCTGTAATGCAGCTTGAAATGCAGACAGTGCCAGTGAACTGTTTTCCTAATAATTGTTCTAAGCAGTTACTATATCATTAATAGTATAGCATACATCGCTACGATTTTTGGTGGGAATGTTCCTAAACGCTGTTATTCAGATATAAGCATTGAGCCCTCGGTAATGTGGTGTGGGGTATCGCACTCAGTAAGCAGTACTAGTAATTGCTGATAAAACAGAACGTACTGGCTGGCAGGCTTCTCGCGTTTCCTCAAGGCTGCGTTCCCCCTGGATGCCCGTACGCAGAGGTCTAGCTTGTTGTCAGCAGGAGCGCTGTGTGCCTCGGCTATGATCCCTGCTGTTATATACCTGTGTAAAAAGCATAGCTGCCATATACTGATTTTTGAGATCCATAACCCTTGTTTTTACCAGCCTAGCACCAATGTGGTTATTTTCCAAATGCTGTAACAGTTATGTAGTACTAGATGTCTGTGGTTAGGTTATGTATTTTTAAAATCTGCTTGTTATAATCCACCTTCAGTAGTAATTTACTCTTTCAACCCTCTGTGTCCTCCCACAAACACAGGAAATAACTAGAATGTTGTTTTACGTTGTTTGAATATGAATCCTCTGAGGGACATCTAACATTGTTTTAGGACATGCTGGCATCCCTGTGTCTCCAGAGTCATTCCATATCTTCTGTAATACTACATTTCATAACTTTTCTTACTCTAATTAAGAGTAAGTTGGATCAGCCCCTTTTATTCATCTCTTCTTCCAACTGAAGGCTTGCTCCCRTATGCTGACATAGTTTGTACTGGATTGAAATTCTGATCAGTTAGCAGCACGTCAGCCAGCGGCAGATCAGCACACAATACGGTGCCACGGCAGAGCGTGCAGAGTTTAGCAGCGCATGCTAAACGTGTGACGCAGATGAGGAGGGGGAAAGACCCTTTTGCTGACTTTGTCTTTGGTTCATGACTGAAACTATATAGCTGTCTTGAATTCCTAAAGAATAAGGAAGTGTGTGGGTTTTTTTTCCTGGAAATTTCCCACAAATTAAAAAAGCCTGAAGAGGAGMGACATGAGCTATATAGCAGCATACTGAGATACGTGATGAAACCTCAGTTAGAAGAGTATCTGGATTTTTTATTTGTGAATTTGTGTTACAAGATCCCCAATTCTGACAGACTGCTTATAAATACTGTATATGTTCAGCTGGCACTTTCTGAGATGTATCCATAGGAAATGTTTAATTGCCCACAAAATACGGATAACAGGAACCAGCAGATCTGTAACTGAACTTGCCCCATCCTGTGCTCGACACACTGCTGATCCTTTGTTGGAATCCCACATATTTACTCAGTGAACAAGTTGCAGAGCTGAGAGCTGGTCACAGTTCAGATTTGAATTGAAACTCATAAATGTTCCACTCCACAGAAGTCTTTAATAAAAGGCAAAAAATGCATCTGATCTGAAGAGAAGCCTGTGCGTCTCCAACAGCATCATTTGACATGAGAGTACTCACTATGTTAATGGGGAGAGAGTTTGACCCAGGAGCCTTTCTTCCTCCCCCAAATAAATCTTTCCTTTCTAAAGTCCATGACACCAGCACCCTATTCTGGCAAAGCTGTCCCACTCTTCTTTGCACCAAGGATTGATTATAGATGTGTTCACGAACACTAGATGTCCTGTGATCAAAATAACATTGAACAATGAGTTTTTTGATATGTTCTGTAGTCTCAAAGGAGCTTTCTTCTCATTTCAATTTTATTGTACTGCAGCCAGCCCTCTAAATCATCTCCATTCTTAGTCACCAGCCCCTCCCTTAGAAGAAATCTCCAAACTTTGTCAAGTCCAAACTTGGACCAACAGCAATGTGAACACTGAGGCATCAGAATGTCCTCATTGTATAATCTCTGTACAGCACATGAAATAGTCATAGTCTTTCCACAGCCACTTTGCCATAGGGTATTAGTGAGGCATTATACGAGGAATTGGCCCATCAGTTTCACTGACAGTTTGTGCAAGAAAAGACTTGATGACTAATAGTAAAGATGCTGAACTAGTATCCTTCAGAGGTTGTTAGACATCTGCTTTATCTGCCTAAATATACTGAAAAGTTGATTTGAAAGAAAGACTGTGAAACACTAAAGAAAAGATATTTGAAGTATTTTACCCAATTATGTTGCCTAGTATTATAAATTCTAGTCTAATAACACAACTAAATTAAGCAATCCACAGAAAAATAAATTTATCCCTGTGTAAAATAAAGGAATATTATCCTTGATAGAAAAATATTTGTACATTCTTAATTTTCTTGCATTATTATCTGGAGGTGAATTTAGGTTTAGTATAAAAGAATTGCCATGCCAGATGATATTTCATATTAATTTCATTCATAGGAAATTATGTTAAAATTTACTTAACACTGAAAATGGAAGAAAAAACTCATATGTCAAAGCATTCTCATCTATTTGGTCAGCAGCTGCAGCCAGTGAAGAGTCCTTGGAATTATTTCATATGGGGATAGACTGATCCTCGATGATGAATATTTAGTTGCTCTGGAGATATATGTAATCTAAAGTTATAACAAAATGTTCAGGACATACCTACTCCTATGCACAGTAGGAAAACTATTTTATCCAGTTGTTCTAGAGTACTTATGCTAATTTATTTTGTACCTTCATTTTAGTACTCAATTTTCAGATAGAATCCCTGCATCCTCTCAGAATCACAGGAACATTTGCTCTTATGTTTTGTATACATTTGACTATTTTTCTTGAAGTAATCTGAAAAAATAAGAGAGCTGATATCAAACAGGATGTACTGAATATGTCAGCTAATGAAGCAAGGCATATTTTTTTATCATGTCAAACATATTTTTGTTTTGTTGCAGTGTTCATTTTTGCCTAAATTCTCCATTCATATAGAAACAAAATATGAGGACAACAAAGGAAGCAATGACAGTGTAAGTATGATGGCTTTTGCAAAATTGAATTTAATCCTTTTAGCTAATCATGAACTATATTTGGGGGTTGTAAGGCTTTCACTCTGGGAAAAGGMCTCCTCAGGCTTGTATCTTTGCACCTACCTGGGTATCCTGTTCACTGGAAAGTTGTTAGCTTGCAAAGCGGTTACCTAAAGCACCATGAGATGAAAGATTCGTGTACACGACTTCTCTTCTGCATCTCACACTCTACTTGTTTCCTCTTTAAACACAATATAATTCCAATATGTCAATTAGTACTGATGAAGGTTTATGGAAAATGAAAAAGATATTGGGGTTTTTTTTGTAATTGTCTTCCATTTTATCTGTTTCATATTATTTTCTCTGAGTAAAGGGAGTTGAATTCCAAGGAGTTGTTAGGAAGAGCAAACAGGAAACTAAACAATGGCCCGAGACGGGAGATCTCGGTAAACAACTTCACGGAACAATGGCTGGGCTGGGGAGGTGATGCTGCGGCAGTCACTGACCCAGGGTTACGGAGCTCTTCCTGGGGTGAGAGCCTAGAGCCGAAAGGGATCATTAACTATGCAAAATTCTCTCTCAGGAGAGAGGGGGTGGGAGCGAGTAGCCGGCTGCTGCTGCAGGAAATGCTGATCAAGAGATCCTCGGGAACAGAAGGGACAAGGTCAAGCAGACTTCTGTTGCCCTGACAGGGAGCACAGCAGAATCATCCAACTAGCCAGAAAAGAATACCATTAAATACAACCCGACAGATGAAGATCCAACCCTTGGATGAATAAACAAATATGTTTCTATGTTTCATTTCAGCATGCTTCACACAGTCATTTGTTGCAGACTTACGGGAAGAAGTTTCTTGCAGGTGTGAAATACAGGTTAAAATGTTTGGAAGACTGATCTGTAACACAGAGACCTAGTGAAGGAATGTTTAAACTCAATCTTGAGAGGAGAAGGCAGTAAAGCAGATTTTAARGGGCTCTGAGACAAAGCCTTTCAGTTTCCAGGGGTGTCCCTCCAGCGGCCTTATTAAGGTTGAAGTGCTCTCTTTTCCTAGATGAGAGGTACATTGCCCTAACCGACCTGGGCCTGCATGTTAATAAGGCCGAGAGTTGTTGCATTGCTTATGGCCAAAATAATTACATGTAAAAGAACAAGGTATAATTCTGAATAATGTTTTTGGCATACAGACACTTTCCTAGTAGGAACTAGGTAGAGATCATGTATTAGCCACCAGACGCCAACAACTTTCAGTCCCTGCTAGCCTAAGCCAGGTTCAGATCAGTCAGTGAGAGGGAGAATGTGTTACATTACCAACTGCATGAGCCCTGCATTATGTAATTTATGCAGTTTGTAAGGTTCACTTCTGCTTTTTGGCAGCACTTTAATTCAGAGCAAGCCCACACCTTTGGTTTCGGGAGGGTGCAGACTAGTGTTCTGGTACATTTATAATGTCAGCAGTGAGAAGACATGTTCTGTACTGATGCCTGGCAGAAGGAAAGCTGAACCTACTTAAGCAAGCAGTGAATTTTCAATTTTTTTCTGTGTGTCAGCTTTGTGGCTAAAATATTACAAATCAAGCCTGGAATAGTACCAAACCAGTGAATTGAAGATAAATCATACAGGGGCAGAATACACAGATGATGTAAATCAAGGCATCTACTCGGCTTAAATCAAGCTCTTTAAAATGTAATTTTTATCAGAGTCCCAGCAAGGTAATGCTGTATTATCTTTATATCGAGGCTCCTGAGTCGCAACAGATTAGGCAAATATTTGCCAAGACTAAAACATTTAATTGATCCTGCCTTGAGGTAAGAAGGAAAAAGAGGCGGTGAATTATAGGTCTCCATTCCAGCCCTAATTGCGATGATTTTATAATTCTTAGAGTTATGTTATTCACCAGCGTGAATACAGCAAACCAGTTGAAGATCTGCATTTTTTGCTATTGATCCTGTGACATTGATCTGCTGACGCAGATGTGGCTCATACAGACTGAGATGCTGGAAGCTTAATAGATATGGAGAGACCTGACTGAAAGCCCRTCGGAGCCTGTGGGGGGACTTCTGTTACACCAAACACCTCAGAACTAGGACTAAGATTCAATCCAGTGTCCATTGCTGTACGGGTAGGCTTAAACCTCACCTAAAAATGTGAAGTATGTTTTTCCTTTGTTTCAGCCAAGTTTAGTTTAAATTTCGCTATGTTTACCCAGTCAGAAAAAAACAGAGAAACATAGCATCCATTTTTATAGATTTTCATGGGGATACTATATCATTGCAACTATCAGCCTTGGCTGATGAAGAAATAATTAATCCAAAAAATACTTTTCTAAATTTTGCAGTTGTAATGCAAAATATACTGAATGATCCTTATTACTACAGTTGTAAGGATAATAATGCATGTCTGATTTTAACTAAGCTATTTCTAGATTTTCCTTGAGATTGTACAGACTTTTTAAATAATTCTTTGAACTCTGATCTATTCTCCAGTTCCATGCTATCTAATAAAGTAGATATTGATTGTAAGAAGCAATAATTAGATATAAGGATACTAAGCTAATTACATTGATTAGTGGAAGAAAGCAATATAAATGCTTTCAGGTTCCTGTTGTCATTTAGCAGGCTATTATGTAATTATTATTATTACATTTAACATGTTGCATTGTCTGGTAAGATTCTGCCTAATTACCACAATGTATCTTGATGCAAATGCCTTCCTGATTTTTCTTCTCAATTGTCTTGATAGCAGAAACTAGTGAAAGATATCTGCTTTGGGACTTGATCTTTCTATGTCTTAGACTTTGGCATCATTTTAACCTATGCAAAATGTGCTTAAAGCAGTATTGTTCTGATCTGTTAGAGTTTGCACTTGATTTGCCCAAATATAAATATTGCCAAAAAGTACAAGAATAACAAAAAGGAAAATCCTTCATTTAGATAAAACACCTGTGAAACTTGTATAGATGTAGTGCCATACCATAAACCCCTCCACCTATGATTTCTAGTGCTACGGCATAGCTGATGCATCTAGCTGTTCACATGGCAACTCTCCCCTTAGAAAAACAGAATCAGTATTGGATTAACGTTAGTACATCAAATATTGTCACTGCTACATTGCAGCTTTGCAGCACCATTAACCAATTGACCAATAAGTCAGACCATTCAGTATTTCATCTCAAGAGTCTTTTAAAAAGTAAACTTTCTATTTTAAATTTAAAAATGGCATTTCTAAAAATTAGAATAGCTTGTTAAATATAAACAGCTTTGTAGGTGGCATCTGTTCTGTGCTGTATCTATACTGATAGAGTTTCAAGAGTATTTGAGAGAATTGCTTCCCTCTTGCATCTTTTACTTAAATGCAACACATGCTGCTTTAGCTGCTTACATAAGGCAAAGTTCCAGCGGGAACTGCTGGGAAGAGGAGAGTACAGGTGCCCACAGCAAAGACACCCTCTGTGAACACGGACGAGCTATACAAGTGCCTGTTAATCACTCTGTGCGCACTTTCCGGCCCATAAGAAGAATAAGCAGTTAGGGGATTTGAATATGGATACACAAAATCTCTCTTTTGAATAGTAGCCTTTCATTAAATTATTAATAACATAAGTTAAATAGATTTGTTAAGCTTATCTAATTAATTAAATGGTCAGAAATCACAGGCAGTATAATACGTTTTTTACAAATAGACTTTATTAACCTCTTTTTTACTTGGGCAGATATTTTATCAGTGTTGTGATTGGTCAGTATTTATCTCAGGAAAGGCTAATTTTATTCTAAGTAGGTTTGTTGCTCTCATTTTTCCCCATCTCTATTCTTAGTATTAAGTTCAGTATACTCTACAGAGTAACATTTGTTTATTTTGAATTTTAGTGGGGAATGGGCCAAATACAGTGGGTCTGTTGATTAAAGAACATCCCCCACATGGCTGCAGTTAGTGATGTGATCAATGCAAGATTATTGCTTGCACTGTAGATTTTTTATTCGAGATGTCATGTTGACTCTCAGAAGCGATTGCTCCCAGGGCAGTGCAATGACATTACTACTGACAGCCATATGAAAAAAGCATTTCTGATGCTAATTGTTAATTATTGTATATAAAAGGTATTTTGTATGTAATTTATAAACTGAGAGTAAGCTTGCATTTAAAAAATGATGTCCCCTAAAAATGAAATAACCCACGTTTATTCATACCCAATTGTCTTTTCCTTAAATGTCCTCTAATGTAGGATTACAGAAAAAAAGAAAACATTAGTTCTATTTTTAGGCAGTAGTCTTATAAGATTTGGCTTTATGATTCTTTTTTTTTTTAAGCTATCTACAGCTGTCTACAATGTCTGTGATTTATCTTAATAAGAAGTAGATTCTTATAAGGTCTCTAAAAATATCTTCCTGATGATCCTCTCATTTACACTTCAGAAGTGCCCGAGACAGAGAGCTATTGAAATGACGATAATATACCTGGGTCATGTACTGCAAAATAGGTATAAATACTACTGCTGTGACTAGATTTATGAGCCTTTGACTGTACACAGTTAATTTTCTTCAGGTTTTATTTAAGATTTTTTTGCTTGATTTACACCAAAGACAAATCATTGTGGTATTTCAGTGCCTTGGAAAAGAATAAAATTTGGTAGGATTCTCATTATATATAAATATGCTGTTTTCTCTCTTTCTTCTACGTTCCAGAAAAATAGGTAGCTGAGGAGCTATCTACCTTGCCTTTTGTAATACAGCAGGACTGGCCAGTTACAGTCCTGGCAAACTTACTGCTCTTGCTGTTTGACCTTGGTGGAGTTGCCAAGGATGTGTTTCTCCTGGACTATAAATCCAGGGTTAGGGTATCTCGTAGCAAATCAAAAGCGCATGGCACATGAAGCAAGCCCGGGTGCTAATACGGACTCACTCTGCCAGTTGATATTGCTCAAAGTTTTGTAGGGGTAAATTTGCTCTAATACACTGTCCACTGGATTTGGTACTATCTGTCCTCTTGCAGCCTGCATAATGCACAGTGCTGGAGTCAGTGCTGTGGGGTGTCCTGGGGCTGACTGACCAGAAACGTGGTCATATGCTCACGGCTGATCTGCAGCAAAGAGCATTGCCAGCTGGTCTGGCTATCCATGGCTCTGGGATTAATCTGTGTGGAAGCATGACCTAAGTTTCTCTGGCAATACCTAGGTGGTGCGTGAGGCAGGTGCTGCAGTCAAACCTTCCAAACGTTCCAAAATGGAGGTAGCAAAGCTTTGGACATTTCTCCAGTGCTCCTAAGGAGACTTGAGAAATTTTTTGTGTAAGGCCATGGGGAACTTCAGGCAGGTCATTGCCTCACACAGGAACAATACTTATGCATAAGGAGCTCTCCAAAAGATGACTTAGATTTATTCAGGCTCTTAACTCTGACAGATGTCCCATCCATGTATCTGTTTTAGAATTCAGTTAATGGGAAGATCCTCAAGGAATCGGAATGTGAGGTAGAGGATTAGTGACTCCAAACAGTCCAGRGGGAGAATTTAAAAATCAAATAAACTCATTTCTCTTCCCATTTTTATTATAAGTATCACACTTATTTAATATTGGTATTGAGCAGGTCAAGACAACAGAAGGTGCCACAAGAGTTTAGGACCTGCCATCAGGAATACAGAATATACTGCATAATAAAACAAAATTTCCTTTGAGAAAGACGAAGTACAGATGATCCACATAAATTCTTTTGACTAGTTTTCCAGTTTCAACCTCTTCAAAAGGATTGTCCTGATAAAGCAGGTGTTACCTATCAAGCTAMTAGCAAAAATGTCTTCTCCAGACTAAAGTTTGTTCTAAATTTTGTACTCAAAAAATTAGGATACAGATTAGGCTGTGTTACCACTTTAAAACTTCAGTGAAGTTTGAATGAATGTTTTTAACGTAATATTGTAGTTGTGACTGAAATCAACTGCTAATCTCTCATTCTTCACCTTCATTCCTTGTTGTTTATCATCCACTGTGATGATGAATATAATCAATATATTGGAGTCCTGATATCACCTGGCATCTTTTCTCAAAAACAGCCCATTATTAAAGTCATGCTTTTTTAAAAAACAGCTCAGCCATGTCAAAATATCTTTCTAGATGTAATTGCTAGATCTCTAGCAACCTTTTCACGTGAAGGTCGGGTCAGGTTTCTTAAGAGTTTTAGCTAAAACAGACAGATTCTAGGTGAGGATAGGGCTTGATTTTTAAAACACTGGTTTGGGACATTTTTTTCATCCGTGAATCTAAATTGCACATCTTTTTTCCTGAGATGCCTATGTGGAAGTAGAGAAGTTCTCCTTCTCAGACTGCACCCAAAATCTTGTCTTTATCTTTACAAATAAAAACTACAGTGTAATTTCTAATCTATGTATTATTCCTACTTTTTCTGACAGTCCTAGGCCATGCATTTTATATTGTGTAGGCCATGGCTTTTGTTGTTCTTTACTTACCTCCACATTCCTGTAAGACAGTTTTGTCCTGATAATGAGATATCCCCGTACAAACAAAGAATGGAAGAAAGTATAAATAACTTAACTCTAATGCATCGGACCAGTTCATAACTAGCAAAAGTCCACATTCCCCAACTTTTTCATCATAAGAAATAAAGTGCTAAATTTACATTATTTTCAGTTAGATGGTTGGAAATCCTCTCTCCATCTTTCTTTACTTCTGTCTTCTGCTTTTTTTGATTTGAAAAGCCACTAGAAGCTTCCTTACGGCTACATCAGAGAAAACATGTACCATCAGCCGTATTGTAAGCAGAACTATGCCTTCAAAATAGAGTAATTGTACAATAGCTTTTTAATAACAGAATTATTTTTTCCTGATATTTGGGCAGTGAATTTTACCACTTGATGGTGTCTGGGGAAAGTAAAAAAAGCACAGCTTATAAAAATAATTCAACAGTTGTCCTAATGGAAATTCACTGTATATAAAACTTAAAACGCTTTGCTCATYGTAGCATAAACTTCTGCTCTTGAAAACCTAATGGCTGGCTCTTTATTATTGAAGAATAACATGCAATATCTTAACATAAAATAGTCTTCCTTTTTGTTAAAAAGAGATATAATATCTATTAGCAAGAATACTCTTAAGAATAGTAAGGTGTGGAGCAAGGATGTTGAGATAGAATTATGTTTCAAGATGACAAAGTATGGGTATCAATAGGCCAAGTTTTTATAAGTGTATGTCACAGTACTGCTGATAAACTCGTCACAGCTACAGGAATAATTCTGTGTGACAAGAGAAGCATATAATATAACTTCTTCCTTGTCTTTCAAAGATAAAAGTGTTGTTGAAAATGATTGTCTCAAGATGACCATTTGCCAAATGAAAACAAGAGGTAGCTCTGTGTTCTATATCACTGATGCTTATAAATTAACCTCCGTATCATTTGGCACATTAATAGTTTGAGCATGCTGAAAACAGCTAGCTAATAGCAAATATTGTTTGATATGTCACCTCTGTAAACTGCAGTACCATTATTTAAAGTTACAAAATCCTTTCTTGACAGTGAGTTCTAATTCTGCAGTCCTAGAAGTGACGAGGATCATCCTATACTAGTGACTAGGAGAGGATCATTCATCATGCTTTACMCTTAACGTGTATTTCTGAAGTGTTGGTTGCCATAGTAGGAAACATTTGACTAAAAGAAAGTAAATTATAGGTATTGCAAGCTAAGAAGAAAAGCTGTTTCTAGTTTTGCTCTTTTTAGGGTATTTATTTCCTATCTTATTCCCTATCTTAGAAACATGAAACTAGGTTATAACAAACTTCAATACAGTACATGTAAATTAAATGTAAATTCACTATTTAGGGAAGTTGTACCATGAAACACTGATGTCAGCTGAGATGGATTCAGCTGTGCTTTAGCTTAGCCTCAGTGAACATGATAGAATGTCATCCTGCAAGTTGCCTAAAGGACCTTTTAGGCATCACTGCAAAATATGCTGAAACCAAAGGCAGGGTTACTTTTAGGGATAATTTCTTTTTTGGATTGTTTCTGTATGATGGTACTGAGTACATACATGTTTGTCTTCTGTATAATTTGTGAAGCATTCGTTTTCTAATATGTCTCAAAAATACCAGCAAACAAGTGGAGAGGTTAGCCTAAAATTCCTTTGGTGCAGAGGACTCTGTTTTTGCTGAAAATATCTAAAAAACAGTATGTCCCAAAAAGTGAGATTTTCTAAATGAACTACAGAAATTATGTAGTAAATTTAGCACTGGAAATAGATGCAACCTTAAAAAGCTAATCACAGTAAATATTATTGATGGAGTATTATTGTCTTAGAAGCACAGATACTTTGAAATAATTATGTATAAACACATTTATCTGTTCAGAAAGTACAAATTTAAATGAGATATATTTTATAAGAGGTGGAATAATAGAGGAATCGTGACACGGAGATAAAAAGGAGCAGGGAGTTGGGCTGCTTATAAATATGTAACTGCCTTTTTGAGTTCCGCACCATGGCAGACAGCAATATTCCCATGCCATTCAGTGAGCCAAATTTACTTCTCTCAGGGAATAATTCAATGTCTTTTTTGCATAAAAGAATTCCTTCCAGTTATGCCCACAGCTGTGTGTCCACATAAATAGTTTGAGCCAATGAACAGGTTGAAATTGGTCAATTCCTGTAATCCTTGCCCAACTAAATCTCAAAAGCAAATCAATGGTTTTGGGGGGTGAGTGGGGTTGGAGCAGTACATAGGAAGACTTAGACACTAGACAGAACTCCATAGATCAAGTTCTGAGTAGCTGAGACAGAGACATAAAATGGACCAGATGACACAACCTGCTAGAGGAGGCTGTGATAATAAACTGGAGACTAGCCAGCAGTTCTGATGATGTCAATTTACGGAGATTAGAATTTCAACTTAGAGAGTAGGCTTTGTGCCGGATATTCCCTTTTTTAATAGGAAAAAAAAGAAAGCTTATTCTTGCTGTCCTTATGTAGATACGCCTCTAAATGCCTCTAACTATTCATAAACCTTTTTTTCCTCCCCCCAAAACCCTCATCCCCATAAACCCCCACATTTTTGGGATTTGCTTTATCAGCATCTTTTAATTCTCTACCTTAAAAATCATTGCTTATCGAGGTGTTCGGATAGTATCTTGTATCTTACAAGATCTGCAAGCAGGAGTTTTTCTCCTTTCAGACAGAAACTGCACAACTCTCGTATTTCTAAAGGTAAAACGAATGGCACAAGGACACCTCTAGGCCTTCACTAGCAGCATCATTTAAAAAGCTATTTATATTGTACATCAAGACCCACTARAAGGGACTGAAACGAAAACATTTATCCTGGTGTTTTCTCCTATCTACTACGTCAGTCCTTAGCAAGTCGCTTCACTCTTCTGTATTAACGTTTTCATTCCAGTTCTTTGTACTGTCAGTCGATGGCTTGTGGTACAGTGCCACTCACTTTGGGCTTTGTGACAGTGACTTTGAGTGTGTTGTTTCTTTCAGATGTTCAGCTAAAGACATGCCGGGCTGAAATCGGCCACGCTGACTGCATCTGAAATCACAAATGTATAGTAAATTCTAAATGCCTCAGTTGTGTGCTGGCAAAAGATGTTGTAGACCTAATTATGATGATCCTATATTATCTAAGCTGTTGTCATATACAGTATAAATCACAGTTTTACAAAATTCAGATTCAGGCTAAAGCACTACTTTAATTCTACTTAAATCTTATTTGAAAGATTAAGTAGTCCATAAGGGTTGTATTGTCTGGGGGTTGTCTGGTGATACAGAAGTTAATATGATTCACACAGCATAGTAAATCCTGTTTTCTTCCCTAAAAACAAATCTAAAACAAATACTTTTTAACCCATCACTTTCTAAAAGAAATATCTGAATTTAAAATCTGTATATACATATATATATATRYRYATATATAWAAAAAATTGTTTTTTTCCATTTTTAAAGCCAGATGTCATTGAATGAATCAATATAATAATGAGAAAGTAGMGATAAATTTCACTTAATTTCATTTTCTAACGAATAAAAATATTTTCTCATGRCATTCATGTCATTGCCTGCCTATCCCACTAAGATGCCATCTTGTAGCAAGTCAAGATTTGAGATTGTTAGGAGGGCTTGTTGGCTTTGTTGGCAGGGCAGGGGAAATGGAGAGGCAGAGAGGGAGGAACACTGCTTTCAAGCATAGATATTGAGTCAAGGATTTTAAAGAAGAGGAAGTTTATGATTTCATCTCAGTTAAATTTACACATTGTATATTGAACAATGTAGTCGTGTTGGCTTAAGTTTGTCTGTAGACAGGCACTTAGTCTGAAGGTAAAAGAAAAAGAAGAAAAATGGGGTAGGAGCTGGCAGAAAAATGATATCACTGACTTACCATTGTCTCATAACCTGACTTTTTATTCTACCTTTAGCTACAGGGAAAAAAGAAGTCACCAGCAAAGTACATGCTAGGACATGTTGTTGTAGTTCATGAAGAAAAGAAAGATATTTAAATATACCAGCACTTATTTTGCTGCAGTGTCCTTCATGATCTTTCTTTGCTGAGGGGTTAGAATCATCTGCCAGGGTTTTTATTTGACTTTTTTCTCCCAAACAAACCACTTCACTATTATAAAGATGACCCAATTAAAATGTATGTTCCACTTTTTGTCATTCTGTGATTCAGTTAGTTTAAATAATTCTCTCGATCAGTTCTCATTCCTCTTAGCAAGTGGATGTGCATAAATGTTTGTGTATTGTAAAAAAGTTGTCACAGACAAAAAAAAAACAAACAGCAAAAAGGGCACTTCAGTCTGAATGTTATTCTTTGTTTTTCATTTGATTCTGTGTATTTCAATCTCAATTAATTATTTGGCTTCCAAATATAAAGCCTGTCTAGTTCTTACCAATATAATATTTAGTATTCAGCCTTTCTACATTGTCTTCTTAAGGATACAGATTGTTCTCTCTCCATTAATTTTCTGCACATTTGCAAATACAGCTGCACAGATTGGGAGCCTTATGCTTCTTTTCATGGCCTTTAATCTCATCCTTTAAAACTTTTTAATTTCTCTCGTCTCTTTGATCACAAATGCAATCAACCCATCCTCCCTGCAGGTTTTAAGAGAATCCCAGATTATTTGTCCAGGAGAGGCAATAAGAGAATTAGAGCTCAGAAATCAGCCTTATTCTCTAATGACTTCTTATTTTCTACTGCTGATAGAATGAGAAGATTAAATCCCTRTCTGCAAATCTTGTGAGGACAATCTAAGAAGGGAAGAAATGTAAATGATTAGACAACAACTTCTGCTAGGAAAGGGAAGTGAGAATGCCATTCAACAAACTTTTGGAATAGAGGAAAGGGTCTGGGATAGTGTAAGCAGCAAATAAGGCATAGTTGAAATAGTTGCAAAATTCCTCCTAGTTGAGAGAGATTGGCAAAGGCATCTGTCATCCCCACTTTCAAAGCATTTTAGAGGAAAAGAATCTAAAACCGTATTACTTATAGGTGCAATATGTGGATCAAGCCTGTGATAGGGCAAGGCATGTTTTTATCAGAAAAGCTATGGGGTAATAGTTCCAAGTTAGGTCCTTTTAAACATGCAAAGATACTCATGCGCTTAAAATTATTAGTCTTGCACTTAAGCCATGTACTGATCGAGGGCCTCAGCTGACCTGGTAATGCCTATTTAAGAGAAATCTCAATTATTTTATTTAAAGCTCAGAGTTTACACCAAGATGCATCTTGAGCTAGAAATAGTTCCACTGATTTCATCAAGATAGTGCTCTGTATATCTTAATTTGTTTTGAAAAAAGCAAGCAAGGAAGCTTATAAAAGGCAACCTATATAAGATACATAAAATATAATAGTTATATAAGAATAGTACCCCCAATACTAAGGAAGAACACTGTAGGGGAAGGAGCTTTCATCTCAAATTTGTCCAAATAGTTAACATAATTTTTTGCAAAAAAAAAATTGGGGAAGGAAAACAAGCACACAAACAAATAAAAACAGTCCCGAGTTTCTCTTCATTCTGTACTTGTGCAGTATCTGACCTGTTAACATTTTATATCCAGTTCAGTAAGCAGTGTTGCCCATTTTATTCCAGCAGTGAAATATGAAGTCACTTTAACTACAAGTTAAAATTATAGAATCAAACTTTAGCTTTTCATTTATTTGAATTATGATTTCCTAAGCAATGTAGTTGTTACCAGCTTATATACTTGCTCACTGTGGTCCATTGCTCCTTCTGAATGCTTTATCTGGGAAAGCTCCATTTCTTTCAGAAACTCCAGAGTAGCATTCTGATTATTCTATAGTTGCTGACATTTTGCATCTTTAACTGTTCCTCTAGGATGAAATGAAAGAAATTAATGGAGTGTTCGCTACATTTATTAAAAAACAAACAAACAAACAATATTTATACTTCCTTGAAATGTTAGCTATAGAACATTATGCCCCAAAGGAAAAAACACAATGTTTGCTTGTTACTGAACTTAACAGTGTATGCACAGCTTTCCTGAATTTTATGCAGCTAAGTTTTCATAATAGCCTTTTAGCTGGTCACTATTTCCAAGTCCTAGAATCATGAGCAGAAATTTATTGCAGACATAGCATAAGTCACATGGGTCACTAAGGGGCCTAAATAATTAAATTGTGCACACAGGCACAGAAAAACACTATGTTGCAGATGCAAATAACCTGTATTTTCAAAATAGGCCCATCATTTGCAAAGCACAGAACAAGAGACTGGATATTCAAAATCAGATGCTGAAGTATTAAAATCAAAATAAGCTCCATCTGTGCACAATGGAAGTGGAAATGTGCAACTTCCACTGGGTGCTATTCACCCAAAATTTTGATTCTCAGTATAACAGCAGCTTAGTCTGTGCAGCACACATCACATACTTGCATTTCATTATTGTCCCTAAAATGAAATCGTTTTTCTAATAAATCTTTTAGAAATATCCAGAGTCCAGAAAGCCCATGTTTTACACTGTAGTAAAATCTAGTTCAAAGATTAAAAAATGCAATAAAACCAATCCTAGTTGCTGACTTTACTACTTTTCACCAAAGCCTCCATTCTAAAGGGTGTGCAAGAAGGAGCAGCGGTCTAAGCAGGAAGTGCTACATACCACGCGTTGCATTTAGCAGCCTACCGTCTTTTGAACTGAAATAATGAAACATCTCCCAAAACGTCTGTGGCATCGAAGTTGCTGTTGATCTTGCTTAGGAACACATTGCTTATATATGATCTTGAATAACAGGCATTTTCTTCCCTCTGCCTACCTGCATACACTGCGGCATCTACAATACGCTAGACAACGTGACTGTGTTCTTTGTGAACAATTCAGTATTCACATCGGAGGCTGCGCAAGCGCCGGCCTAGACACATTCTGTTGTACAAGCTATTGAACTGGGCCTTAACAATGGCTTGTAACCATGATTCCAGGTGGATGTGGTCAGGATGTTGTTCTGTTAGTGTTAAAAGTTTCTTTAACTCTTGCAGATTTTTGACAAAGAAGCTAAAGATCTTGAGCGAGAAGTCTGCTTTATTGATATTGCCAGCGACGATATTCCTGAGCGCTATTACAAAGAATCAGAGGTAAGAGACAACTTGACTATGAAATGGTGAAGATGAGGATGTAAGAAGCTGCAGTAAAGTGGCATTTATTTGTCCTTGCTAGAATTCTTTTCATACCTTTAATCGTTACTGCAAACTCTCAGTATCAAGAATGCCTTCACCATTGCCCACATTCAATATAAATTTAATGTTTTCATAACTAGTAGATGAGATTTAAAAATTAAAAATGCAGTATGCAGTCAGCTTACCAGAAACAGATGCTTCACAGCTGATTGGTTTTACATGGCCCCCATAATCAGAATCTGAGATTTTAAGATGTTCATCATAATCTTAAAGAGCCGTCAGAAGTGTTTTCTCATGGACATGGACAGAGATAGCAATCAAAGCAACTTYATTCTTAAATGAAATTATACTGGTCAATAGTATTTGAAGAGCTTTTGATTAGAGGGGAAGCTGATAGCAGCCTCTCTATCCAGACTGCCTGACACTTTCTTCTAGAGGTGATTCCTGCAACCTTTTGAAATGCTTTTGTATCTTTGGTTTCTGTACCAGGCCTTTGATATTCATCTGAATTCATTCAAAGTAGAACAAGATTTTTCTTTGACCCACAAAGCTCAGTTAAGTGTTTGCAATTCTGAGCAGTTTTAAACATTATTGTTTTCCTTATTTGCATCACACCCCAGCTAATAACTAATACGAACCCTCTAAGCCCAGGCAAAGGGCAGACGCTGCAGTGAGAATAGGGTTGCACAGTTGCTCAGGTGCAACCAGGACACAAGGGCAGGAGGGACTAAAGCGTACTACATACTGCTGCAGATCTGCCAAAAAGCATCAAAGGCAGCAGACACATTAACTCTCTTTAAGATCCCTTGAAAATCTCTACCATGTATATTTGATAGTGCACATCTCTGAAGACGCTGTCTCTTTTAGGCCAATGCAATTCACTGTTTTGAAATCAGCAACCACCATGCAAATGAAGCTGAGTTTTCAATGTTTTAACCTCAAATCTGACAAATGATGGTTCAGAACAAGTAGCTAGAGAGAGGAATGATCAGATCTATGCTTGCATTTTGGAGATATGATTTGCCTCTGGAGCCAATTACATATTCATAGCTAGCAGTGAGTATGGCAGCTGTTTAACTGCATAGACCAAGACTACACAATCATTTTTAGGATAGAAAATGAAGACTTGCCAATGAAAATATTTCTGTAACACAGAAGACGTGATTTTCAGACTCAAAAAGTAATGTACTCTTTATCTTCTATTTATAGATCCTATTTCAATATTTAAGTACTGGTCATAAAGCAAAATTTGGTCTACAGTAGAATGAAAAGTAATTTTTTTTGTTTCATTAGATAATGAAACCCATCTGTTATGTATCAAATATTATATAACACCTCGTGAAACAACGTATTGGTTCCATCATCTTATCTGAACTCCATGGTTTTCTGGCTTATTTAGGAATGGCAGCTGCTATTGAACTGGTCTGCATTTGGCCATGTTTTAAAGAAATCATGCAAGATTTTTCATCTCAGTTTATGCATGTCCATAAATTGTGAACATAAAGGTAACATCTAGCTTTTAAGCTTTCCTATTTTTTAATAGCCAGCTATTAAACCTAGTTTTCATATAATTAAACTTATGATATAGAAAAACAGCTGCATGTTAACTGAGAAAAGAATTTCAAAGTCAGTGTGTTGTACTTCGAGGACAAATCTAGAGACCTGATTCCAAGCAAAATAGAATTTCATATATGTTTTTAAACAACAAAAATAGCCCAGCATCTGTTATTTTTTCTGTACTGATGCATAATTTATATGTTGGCTACCAAATTCTGTTTCAGAATTTATACAAAATGATGAGAACATCGTAGCATTTAACTGTGCTGTGCACATACGGTAATTGATCCTGAATTTATAACAACTGAATTCAATATCTTCTAAAGTTTACAAACTATGTGGGTTTTTTATGGTACCATATGATGAATATGAAGCCAGATTCTCATTTCTACTGAGGCCTCTTACATAATTTAGACACTATAAAAAGGCTTTCTTGTGTTTGTAAATGTAATTTCTGTCCATTTTCAGTCTGAACAGTATAAAAAAGTGTCTTTATGTAAATGCAAAACTGTATTTTTCAAACAGCATTTTCAGAGAAAATTAAAAAGTTAACTAAGGTATTTTACTTACACTAATAAAATAAGTGAGCTGCTGTTAGATCATTTAATCTAAATTGATACTAAGGTGATTAACAGCAAAGTACAATCCTCAGGTTTTAAGAATTAGATCCCACAGGATAAGCAGTCTGACTGGGATCGGGAAAAACCAATGAGAATGATTTTAACCTCAGGCATGCTAGTAATCTCTTCATTTCAATGGACCTTTCACATGCTTAAAACTAAGCAAGTTCCAGATCAGAATCAGCATACTTAGCACCTTCTCGAAATAGGCTCTGTATTTCTTTTATATCCTGATTAAAATGCATCCCTCTTCAATTAAGAATACACTTCAGTTTTACACTGCAATTTTCATTATTTGTTATAGTACTATTTTGGAGAAACAGTTCATTTAAACCTTTCACACACTAATTAAACTGCTTGCTTTCTGTTAGTGTTTATGAGACTGTTTGTACAGGTGGATTGCTGCTGCTTTTCTGATGTGATCAAACAGCACTAGTATTTGTGATTTGAGTTGTTTATTTTTAGCTTTAAAGTGTTCAGCTGTCCTTGGTAAGCTGTTTGTGTCACTATCATAATTTTTTCAAGGTTCTCTGTACGAAAAAAACCCTTCTACAATTTCACTGTGACCTTTCTTTGAGTTTGTGCATCAAATAACTCATTGGTTATGACAAAATGAACCACAGTTTACTTCAGTGTTGTTTTTCTCRTTTATATAAACAGAAGATATGCTCGTGTGTGTATAACACACAGATATCATTAATAGAAGTGATAATATTGCAATTACCACAGGAGGCCTCATGAGAGATCAAGGGACCCATAGCATCAAGCTCAGTGCAAACAAGCAAAACAACATTCTCTGCTTCCAAGAACCTATGGTCTAAAAAAGTATTTTTCGGTTGCACTGACATGAATCTTAGAAACGTCTATATTTTTCCTTTCATTGTAACTTTCATAATACGTGATTCTCACATGAAAAGACCAAATGCATAAACAACTTTTTCGTAAATATAATATCTCATTTGAATCCCATAGTTCCTTTTGACTTGTGCTGATACTGATCAGGGGAGATGTGTTCCATGAAACACTTTTCTTTTTCCTTGCCTCCTAAATATACACTAAAATTGAAAAGTCAAAAATATAGCTAGGCAGAGACTTAAGAAAGGCTGTTGCTTCACTGAGGAACATTTTAAGGGAATCTCTGCCAGTAATATTGAGCGATCTCTTGTTCAAAATCATCTAAATGATCTGAACTGCCTAAAGAATGGAGGGCTTATCCTTCAGTGTATGCACAAAAGCACTTACCCTCCAAATAAATAGTGAATCAGAAGACAAGGACCTAAACATCCTTAAACTTTGAGGTGTTCAAATCTGGGATTCAGAAGTGAGAAAGTTTAAATCTAGATCCAGACTAACTGGTTTGTCTTTTTGCTGTAATTAGTCACATATGTTTCCAAATCTGCATGTACATATTACATTGAGTACAGAATTATGTATTGTTATATTAAGAATGTAGACACATACAGGTAAGAGGTTCTGTCTCATCTCCTTGTGATTTTATCACCAATGAATATGTATCACCAACCATCATGTATTCCCCATATAGACATATATATTCATCTGAATTATAGAAGAGAATGAAACTGAGCTTTGCTGAAGAACAAGGGCCTCAAGTGAACCATTCACTGAAATGAAACGTTTACTGTAGATCTGAGCTGTTGAGCAAAATGTCCTTCGCCACCATATTCAAGTTCTCAGAATTAACAGCGTTTCATTTCCTGTTTATAACAAAGCAGTTGAGAGTTGGACACAGGGTATAAACTTCTTAAGTCACCTCCAAATAGCAACATTTCATGCAGCTGCCACAGTTTTCTTCTTCAATTGCTGTCTTTTTTGACTTTAACACAGCTGCACCATAATGGATCCAACTTACTACTGTCCAGGTGCATTCAGAATAATAAAACTTCTTTTACATTACAGGCCCAGAAAATTATGATAGTTGAAATAATACTGCTGCCACAGTGAAGGTTTGTAACATTTCAGTACAGTAGTTCAGCCCAGGATATAGCAGCAAGAGATAAACGGATGAAATTTTCCTCTTACTAACTTCAGTTGAGAGTTTACATAAAGGCTGGCTGGTTTATCATATGCCACGCTTGCATTATTTTCTGATGACAGTGGTTGAATTTCTGTTTAGATCTACTCCTATTATTACTGACTCTGTCTGCTTTTGAGGTGTCATAGCAGAGGGAGAAAAAGGCTAACCAAACCATTTTTACATCAGCATATCTTTCCAGAGCACTAGCTATGTAATCTGAAATCCAAAACCCAGCTACTGCACTGATGATGAAATGCCAGATCACATATATTAAAATCATGAAGGATTAAAAATTCCATTCCACCCTATTCCATTACACTGTGGCTTTTATTTAATTTTAATTTAATTTTATTTTTTATCCTCAATCAAGACCAGCTCATGGGTAATGATATTTCTGCTATGTTAGCAGAAGTACTATTTTTAAATCACTGTGCACCTGGCAACAGTATATTGCAAAAACAGTATTTTTTGCTCCTTTGTAGCAAAAGGAATGCCAGATGGGCTTTCCTCATAAATTGTGTCTGATAAAAACAGAAATAGGTTATCTAAATGAAAGAATTTTAGCTATACCATTACATCTTAAAACAGATTGAGGATTTTGTCAGTAGACAAATTAAGAGGAAAATAGTGAACAGAAGTAGTATTCTTTAGGTGATGGATCCTCTGGAAAGGAAAGCAAAGGTGGCTAAATGCAAACATGATGCACATACAAATTAATGTTCTAAATAAGAATATAAAAATGGAGTCAGAAAGATCAGTTTGTCCAGTTCCTATTGCTCACAGAAGTGCTTCAAACTCCTGTGTTTCCTGGCCCAGAGAGTCGTGCCCCTTTCTCTCTAGCTCAGTGCCTCTGGAATATATTTTGCAAATTGCCATACCTTTCACAGGAAGAGTAAAGAACGTGCGTGATCCAGAACAGGCAGATATTCAGCGCTTCCTCCTGGGCACAGAGAGATGTGAGCATTCAGCATGAGTCTCATCTGGCCTGCYTGACTCTTCTGAGCAGTGAGCTGCAGCGTAGAAGTGGGAGGAAGAGCAGTGCTTCAGCTCCCAGTGAACTGAGTATTAGCTCGTCTAAGCAAGCACTCAATAAAATCTTTAACWTCTTGATCTTTAACACAGCAGCCTGGAAGTATATTTTTCTGAATTTTTTCTTTTTCCTATCTTTCATTCACCAGTTTACAGTGATATAGTATCAATATATTAATGTTTTCAAGAAGGAAGGCATGCCCATATTAGATACATGTTGCCCATTCTGTTGGCCAGTTCTTTGCTTGAAACTGTCCAGCCAATTTCTGACTAAACCTTATGTCCTTCAAGAAAAATGGGCATGATTAAGGGAAGCAAAAGTGCCATCTCTGGGATCTGTTAAAGGAATTTGCAACTAGGAGTGATGCCATGGATAAACTGCATTGCTGTAGACGGATTGTTTGTGGGCCATCAATTTAAGAAAGGTTTCTGCTACGAATCCCCTTGTCTGCTGGGTTAACTTTATAAAAAACAACAACAACAACAAAAAACAAAACCAAAACCCCTCACACGGCTTTCACAGCATCTAGAGGGTTTGAACAAAACACAGGTCTCATGCATGACTGAAGTCGTGCAATGCAGCTGTACCTTATTTAATTTTTGTTTATAAATTCTGAAAAACTTGAAACTGAGTCAAATTCATTACATTAATTCCTTTTGACTGCATTGAAGTTATTCCATTATAGATCTCGTTATCACTGAAGGAATACAAAGTATCCCTGCATAACACTCAATATTATTAAAGTGCATGTCTGAAGTGCTTAATCAAGACAGTGGCTCCCTCCCACTAGTACTGTACGCATATGTAAGAAACGAAAGACCCTTCCTTGAAACCACTATTTCCTTTTGATTTTACTTTTTAGAAATTCTTATTTTACACTGGAATATTTTGCAGGAATATTTGAGATCATATTTTCTGTAATTTATTTATTCATGAAACCATCTACTAGAATTCTGTGCCTTTCTAACTTACTCTTAGTTTATATTTATTTATTTATTTATTTATTTTTTTAATACACTGCTTGTTTAAGGCAGTTAGCAGTTATAAAACAGCTCTTTTCAACTAGAAAATGACTAGATCAAGCTGAGGTCAAGCTTTATTGAATGAAGACTGGCAAACATCATGTGACTATGAGCTGGTGATATACAGTGATATGTTGCACTGATCTATGATGACACTGAATTGTTTTTTATGGTGATTTAAAGGTGAAACCTTATTATACGCAAGCTTAACATTTCTATGGAGGAAAGAATGTGTCAGCAATAAAAGCAATGACTTTCACAGAGAAGAAGACTATCAGCTCGTTAGAGCTTGATAAAGGTTTAATGGTAGAGCTATGGACTAAGATGGACTTTAAGGACTAACATCGGAAGCCTAGACAGGAGATAACTATCAACACTAGAAAAAAGGAATGCCGCTGAATGATACATAAGTTCACACCAAATGKCAGAAAATTAAGAATAGATCCATTTCTCCATTGGTCATATCCCACTTAGCACGTAATTTAAGCACATACTTTAAAACACGTTTAACTGCTTTTCTAGCAAGGGATGGGTTTAAAAGAAAAATTTCCCAGATAGTGGCTTTGGGGAAAGCAACTCAGATGAGCACTGGTGTTTATTCTTGAAAACAGATTTTAGAAGCTACATTATACATTCAGTAATACTTAATTATTTTCAAGCTCTGAAAATCCATRTTTAACTGTAAATTATTTCTATTTACAAGATGTAATTAGCAGGAATGGACATAAGGTGAAATGCAATCAAATTAACTTATCAAGATGGAAAACAACGCTTATTTCTTGGATAACTAAAAGTGCATTTTGTTTGGCTAAAAGTAAATYTTAAAGATGAACTAATAGTCTTCTTATTGCCTCTTATGGAAATTTTATTTTTATTCTTAAATTTCTCATATTTAAAACTAGTTTGAAGGCCATAGGAACCCTTGTTAYTTTTCTATAGCTATTATTGTTCTTGGCCTTGCTGTAATTTCAACACGAATTTGTGTGGTTTTCTAATTAGTCAAAGCAAGCTGATTTTGAAATTAYAGTCCTTCAAGGTTTTGCCTAAAGATACCATAACTGAGTTGATACTGGAGATGGCTAAATTGGAGAGTTTTCATAGTTAGCTGGTCATCTGGATATACAAGCTCACTTAAAATTAAAAATGGCTTTTCCAGGCTCACATCAGTGTTGATGTGTCAAAGCTAAAACTGGACATGATTTTCAGAAAGACAGGCATRGCTAGAAAGTAGTGGTAAGTCACACTGGGGAGGTAGTGTAAAAGCAAGCTCTGAAGAAGCAACTTTTTTTTTTTCAAAAGGCCATAAATAACACTTGGAGTGCATTGTATTGGTATGACTTACAATATCATATTTTCCTATAGCAAAAAATCTCCTAGATGAAATTAGCTTTAAAGCATCTCCAAGAATATGCTGGCTATCATCAATTCAATGGCTGTTGGATAAAAGACAGGATTTGGTTTTATTACATCCTCATGTTTATTTAAGTAGATTTCATATTACTTTTTCATAATGTTTGTTAACATGTTTTCATATTTTACGTTTTATTAAAACATTTATTTTAGCAAACTGACAAATAGGACTTCCTGTCCAGGATTTCTGAATATGTTTTGCTTGTTTTGCAGGACCCTAAATATTTCAAGTCACAGAAGACTGGAAGAGGCCACTTAAAGGAAGGCTGGAGAGAGACTCATCAGCCAATTATGTGTTCCTACAAACTTGTGACTGTGAAATTTGAAGTTTGGGGACTTCAAACCAGAGTGGAGCAATTTGTACACAAGGTCGGTGAATAGCTGTTTCTCACCCTTCACATGAGCAGAGCTTGAGTACTGTGCTGCACACGAATGGCTGTGTTGGAGCTAGGAGATCAGCTGGATCTGCTGTCGGGCCTCTCTCAAGGTCTGAAAGATCTGGAGCACAGCTGAAGCGTTCATCTCCGCATATAAACTTGCCAAAGTCTGGAATTGCTGAGGTCTAAGGCTGAGACAACTAGCACTAGCATTTTCAATGCTGTGATAAATATATGACCTAAATTATTTAGGAGTATAAACAAGTAATTTACATATAACAACRATGTGCAGGGTTGCCTACAGACAGGTAGTGGGAGAGTTTTCCAATCAGTCTACTAAAGAATTAATAAATGGCATAACTGCCAAATGATAATATTTTTCAGAGTACTGACCTTTCATATGTTTAAAAAATTAACAGGGAAAGGGARAAGAGTTCCAATCTATTTGCCCAAAGATTAATGGATTCTGTACCATTCCCAAGTGGCTTCCCATGCTAGTTAAAGCCATGTGGACCTGATCTGGTGTTGGCATTAGTCCTGCTTCAAGTGGGTGGTTGGACTATAAGACCTTCAGAGGTCCCTTGCAGCCAGTATTTCTATGATTTTGTGATTCTTTAGCRTATGTCTTTTTAGAGACAAAAGTGTCAGATCGTTTTGACCTAAATCCTGTTGAAAGACAATAGTGTTACTTTTCTAAAATGTTTTGCTGCTGTAAGGGTATTTAACCTTTTCCTTATTTCACAGGTGGTCAGAGATATACTATTGATTGGTCACCGGCAGGCTTTTGCCTGGGTTGATGAGTGGTAYGGTAAGTCTTCTCCAAATTAAACACACTTAAAAGGGCTGATCCAAAGCTTATAAAAATTAATGACAGATTTCCACTGGCTTTCATAGACCATCGGGTTCTAATACAAATTTAAGTTGTTCATGAAAGACTTGGAATTACATTCAATTTCTCTGGAATATACACAGCTTATTTACAGCAGGTTCTTTATAACAAGAGTAGGCTGTATTTTAGACAGACAGCAGGCACTATACAGGGCCCTCTGTATATCCCTACATCTTGGAGTATATGCATCTGTCCAGTCACCCTGCATTTTAGGCAGATGGAAGCTGTTCCTGCAAACAGTCATCTATATATGGAGAACCGCAGGCAGGTTTGAATAAAGCCTCTTATTAAGACTGTAYTAACATGCAATCATTTCCGTACTGCAAACTGTTAAGGCCTCTGATCCAACACGTTTTCAGCTTTTCAGGAAGGTTTTAAACTGTTAATATAAACCGCAATAAAGAAAAGATGGGACTTTAAAGTCCCTTCTGAAAAATGGATATAAATATAAAACCTACTCAGCCTTATTCAACAGCAGCTGCATGCAAAAACTGCTCTGAATCCCTGCACCAGCTGTAGGAATGGGCACTTTCAATGGTACAGGGTAATTTTGAACATCAAAACAGCCAGTTATATTTATCACTGTACAATAAGCTCACAGGGTTATTCCTTTTTACATACATATTCAGTATGATACATCCATAATCATAGATACTTGTAGAACAGTTTCTAAAACATTCTTGTAACATAGGGTAGCAATTTGGCAACCTATTTCAGTTATATTAGACCCTGCTTAAACTTCAGGGGAACACTGTATGGGGCAATTCATGGATAAGAATGACACCTGTCTTTCATTGGAACTCAGAAACATTCAGCATTGCTTAGATATACAGTCAATTATCCCAGCTGGTGTAAACACACACATCTTCAGTGACTTCATAAACCTGCATAATTTTACACTAGAATCTAACTATAACTTGATTGTGCTGATTATTTGAAATTATAGAAAAAATTGTGTTTGAAATCATAATTTATCTTATTATAAATTTAATAATGCATGAGAAAGCCTGTGCTGTAATGATCTTAAAAATACTAAAATCCGCTAAAAAAAGATCTTTTTTTATTTGCGGGTAGCCATAAGTGAGTAGGAGAATTTTGTATCCAGTGAGAAAAGAGTTCTTAAGAGATCTGAATTCTTTTTTTATTTCTTACATGAAATGTAGTGATCCACTATCTCCCTAAACAAGCCTAAGTCATCTGTATGCATTCATTGGGATAAAGACCTTTGAGAACATTAGTTCTCTGTAGCTGTCTAGAATATACCTCTGCTCCTTTTCCCAGAARCTGAGAAAAACTTAGAAATTAAGATATTTTCCAGGGTGATCACTTGAGATATTTTCTAAATTGACTGTTTTCAACTGATTTTTCAGAACRGATCCAATTATGTTCAGTTTTCTTTCATATTTAACTATTTCCATAACATTAGAGTTCTATTTCTCTTCCATAATCTGTGATAGGTCTTTATATATAATGTATTCTGATTTTATGAATATCATACAGCAATCAGAGAAGRTACAAAGAAATTCTAACTGATGACTTTAAATAAATATAAAACATCCTGGCTTCATACAAAAGTTGAGCCCATAAATCTGCCCAAAAATATGTATTAAAGCAAGACATAAAAGTTACTGAGAAACCTAGAGTTAGCTGCACTTCTGCAAAGTTCTTGATACAGAGCAAAGTGAGTATTTATAAAATTAAACATATGGGATCAGTTTAGCCCAAAAAACATTTAGCTACAAATTCCCTACCTTACCTCTGAATGCACCCTGCCAAAAATACTCTTTCCATAATTAAATATTTGCAATACACAATTATCTTGTGTTTTTTTACTGTCATAGTGAGAATATTTGCTAAATAATATCATGTGATTTTAGTACTTAACGGTCAGGTTAAGCACAAAAACCTAAAAAAATCTGGGCTCACTAAAATAAGTATGAATAAAGGCTAAACATATAACGGGATTTATAAAAAAATAGAAAGAAAGTGCAGAAGGTTAATTTAGGCAACTGTCTGCGCTGTCTGCAGCTCATGTGCCCCTGCATTGCTGTGAAGACTAAAGCTTGATAAGGCTCCCTGACTAGAAACTGAGTATTTCATTATCCAAGATTAGTGAGCTCCAATTTGTATACATCCAGTACAATTTAATGTTTGATCTGTAACATTCTTTTGGTAATGTTCTTGACATGTGCATGGGTGTGGGGAGAGTTTTTTTAAAATACYTTTTTTGAAGTATCTGTGTGCCTTCAATGTGTCTATTATCATCTTTTCAAATAAAAGTTCAAGGAAGATTCTGAGAAGATGTAAGTCATCTAAAGTGAATTGAATAATCAGTATATTAAAATCAACTATTAACATATTATGTTACTGTTGCAAGTATGAATGTTTTTTGTCATTAAATTTACTGAACTGTTATTATTAAGAAAATCTATTTCACAATGTCACTTACTAATAAAAAGCATGTTCTCTGCTTGGCAAAAATGCATCTTAGCATGTTCTTTACATGGCTTATGAGCTTGGTTTTCATTCCAGATAACAGTAAAAGAATAGGTTGAAAGAATATTAACGATAGTGTTACTCCATGTTTCATTTTGATCAAAATTTTACACTGCACTTCATTTTCACTGATAAAGTATTACATTGTGTTACTGATATAACAGCTGAAGTTATATCTTTCCTTAAAAGCAGTCTTGTGAAGCAAGAGCCTCGTATCATATAACAAGAAGTGGTGTGATATAAGGTTTCACAAATCCAAATGACACATAATGAACTTGAGAAAAATGATAACCTCAAGAACTGAAATGCAGTGTACATTACTAGAAGTGGTACACATTTTGGAATAATTTTAGATTAATTGGATTCCTTTTTTACTAAAAAACATGATTTCTGACAAAAACATTTTAAAATCCTTCACAATTGCTGAGAGTTATATAGCAAGCACCTAAGAGACTATTCACTAGTTTGACATCAGGCATGCCTAGGCAATGATAAACGATCATATCAGTAGAATCAGCCTGATTTGTAGAATTTTTATAATCCATTGCATGGTTTGAGGCCACAGAATTATTAAAGCGTTCACTAGTAATCCACTTACCACTGTAATTAAATGTTAGTTTCTGGAATTTAAGCTGATTGTGTTTTAACAGTAAAAGAGTTTACTGGTTATGAGACATACCATGCAAAGATAACATTATAAAATCTTTTTGAAAGTTCCTAGAAAGGTAAGTAAGTCTTTATAATATTTTTATATCTATTTTCTCTTCCAAGGGATCTTCTAAAATCTTTTTAGAAGATCCTCACCTTTGCCAAGACGTGCACTTCAATATTTTTTGCCTCTTATGTTACACAGATACTCCTAAACAATTTCCACTCCTTCCTGTTCTCTGACTCCCTTTGACTTAACCTTCTTATACCTTCCTTGGCTGATATAACTACCTTTATGAGTCAATTTTCATAAAGCTAGTTGCTCCCTGCTTTTTTTTAATCTTTTTTGGCTTCTGCTGAAAGGCTTATGTATTCCTAGAACCTTCTCCTTGGAAAAAAAAAAAAAAAAAGTTTTCACTGAATCAATGGAAAATGCCAACAATTTTGAACTTTTTACAGATATGACTATGGATGATGTTCGAGAATACGAGAAAAATATGCATGAAAAAACCAACATTAAAGTTTGCAATCAACATTCATCTACTGTGGATGAAATAGAGAGCCATGCCAAAGCAAGAGTATGTCAATTTTTAAAACATGTTGCCCATCCTCAGCTAATATACTTGCACAGATCAGAGAAGAGCAATCAACTTTCAACCAACTGATCTTGCTGACCAGTCAGTGTGATTTTGGGGAAGTTTTGCTTCAATAGGAACAGGATCTTTCTCCAGGAAGTGCAATCCTGCATTTCTTTTGCACTGTAAACTGCGACTGATGTAAGAAAGGGCAGGGTTGGACTCGTATACAACTCCCTGTCTTCCAGGAAAACAAAATTCTCCAATTTCAGTTGAATGCCTACAGGGGAATTTAATTATCAGTTTTACCTTCTATTGTTTGAATAGTTTAAAACTTATGCAAAAGTTCAGAGTGCATTAGTCAAAAAGCCAAGAACATGGAGAGTGGAAAATTTCTATGGGACTGATAAAACTGTTTGCTTCACCAGGAAAAAAGCTAAGGCATTATTGACTTATTTCTATATGATTTTAATGCTGTCATTGATTAGCTACCGACAAGGTGGGAAGAAGTATTTTCAAAGTATATAACTGAGCAGTCTGTGGAGAGGGGCAGGTTTCTGTGTAGGTGCTTTGATTCAGATTCTGGAAACTCCATAAAGAATTTAGGTTCCTAACTTGGGCACCTAAATTAGATGCCCAGAGTTGGAAATTATTAGTATCTGCAAACAGAAGAGATACGGTGACCTTTGCTTTTAAAAATGTTATTTTTCTTTTGTTTGTACTAACTGAGCCATAGAACTCATGGTTTTACCCATGTAACGAGTATTGGGCAAGGCATGAAGGGTTAAATCTTAAATCCTGAAGTCCTTCCATTGTTCTTATTCACTGAAAGTTCTCACCAGGCTGAGAAGATGTTATTTAAGTAATACATACGAGTTTTATTCTTGTATTCATATTGCTGCAATACCATTAACATCAAGGTTACTCCTTACCCTATTACCGAACTGAGAGTCAGTTCTGACATTGGTTTTACATTCAGGATTTGACTTTGATTAAGAAGTCTGCCATTCTTAGTTAGATCATGTGTATCAAAATTGCCATTGAGGTCAGGACAGAATTTGTCATTTATGAGAAAAAAAAAAAGAGAGAGCAGTCACATATTTCTGCATCCTTTTTAGCTCAGGGTAAAGATTAGTTTTACTTGAGTGATTATCAGCACAGAATTGAATTTGAAGGGAGCATAAGCTAAAAAGCAAAACTTAACTGAAGGGGCAATGAGTATTTCATATCTGAATTTAGAATGGACAGGCTTGGAGGATACCACTTAAACAAGACTAATCAATCTTCTTTTCGCTTTAATGGCCAGTAAACTGAGAAATCTTCCTGTCCCATTTCACTCTCTTTCACTGAAGACAAGTTTTGTTTTATTTCATACAGAAGTCCTCAATCAAAAAAAATAGCTGAAGTGAATGTATAGTCTCCCTTTGATGTCAGTGTGTTTTTAAGCGGTTCAAATTCAGAAACACTACATGCACTGTTTTAGAGTGAAACAAAATGTAAATGAGCGAAACAGGTTCAAATCTATCTCCAACAAAAGTAGGTACAGTTCCTCTGGGACCATCTGTTTTATTTCCACCACTTATCTCAGCTTTGAAAATAGCTTAGTCTTCACTCCTCGTAACTGGCACTGCTCTGTAGGCTGAAAAAGTCCCTGGGATGTAATCTAGAGGGAAGAGAAAAGGCAGCTGGCAACATGTGTGGTTTTGTTAATTTAATATGATGTTGTAATACAACATAAAGCTTCTTTCACATAACTTTTTGCAGCCAAGGCTACAGATGCATGCAGCTGGATAATATTTAAAAGTGTCAATGTACTGGAAGTGTAGGGTTTTGCCATACATATGGTAAATGCTATTGCCAGTCCATGTCTCAGACACCCAAATGTGCAAGAATTTTAAATTAATTAAAATGTCCATATTTTTATTTCTGTTTTTTGAGTTTTCAGAGCTCAAAGAATCTATAAACTGATTTTATGAGACTTGACTGTCTCTGGTCTCTGTCTTAAAGTGCCAAGTAGCCTGAGATCCATAATGAAGTCACACAAATGAAAACACTGGTAAGGAAAGAATAGAGAATGGTAGCAGGAATGTATTCATCAGCGAGTACAGACACTCAGTAAACTGTGTTCCCTGTTATACGATTATGGAACATAAGTTATCCCTGTCCTACCACACTTTCACATCAGTTTGGGCACAGATTTCTTCTTTCCCCCTCAACATCACCTGACTCATCCTTACTGTGGTCCCGAGTGTGGAGTTGGGGAGCAGCAAGTAAGCAAAACAATTTGACATTCATACAGAAATGTTAACAGAACTCTCAGTTGACTGTTTAAAAAAAAAAATACTTCCCAAGGACCTATTATTATTTAGAAAAAAAATAGAACTTAAAAGGGATTTTATTGGATGTTTTTGGCTGTGCCTTTTTTCTATCTTGTGGTAGTCAACTATTCCAGTTAGAGACACCATTTAGCAGATACGATTTTCTCTGTTCTAGCTGGGGTAGATTTGAATATGCTGAGTTTCATTCTGTGAATCCTTCAAATAAATTCACTAATTTAACATGATTTTCAGTGAAAATCAGTAAATTTATTTGAATTGGCACAGTGGACATCTTACAGGCAATGCAGACATGAAGCAGCGAATTTAGGAAGATCTTGCTGATTTTTGCTCAGTGTATCCGTTTGTAGCAGATGTCATTCATTTAGGATATTATTAGAAAAGTTTTGCATAGCTCAGCTTAGAACACGTTTATTGTGGGCTAGCTCTGCCCCCTTGTGGGTTTCTACAGCACTGTGACACATTTGTCACCTGCATAAGACTCTCACTACTCTTAAAGCAGCATCCTGTGGACCTGTTTTTCCATTGCAAAGTGGCTTTAACCAGTCTAATCTATTCTCATTTTGCATCTATTTTCCAGGGAATTAAGAAGCAGTGGATCTGTCAGTTGTCCATAAATATTTAAGTATTGATTCTGGATGGGAAAGTTGGAAAGTGTGTTGTGACTTTATCAAATCAGAAGGAATACTTTAGGCTTTATTAGTAGAAAGGCATATTGTCCTCAGTTATGTGCATGCAACTGCAACTAGAAATCAATGGAAGCTGTGCTTGGGGAGAGAGAATTTTTCATCCCTTGATAATTACAATAAGCGAACAATGTAACTGTGCTGGTGCCAGCCCTTTATCTGGTTCATGCTCACAATCTAGATACAAAAAAAAAAGCTTTCTATCAGTTTTATTTAGTTTAAAGTTCAGAAGAATTCTACTTGCCTTCCCTGTATCTAAGTGTATTCTTTAACTGCTTGCGAAATAGTTTGATTTTTCTAGCAGTTACAGAGGTAGCACTCTTTATTCATATTCAGTTCAGACTCAGGAAGAACAATTAGTATGTAATTAACATACTTCCTTTTTTTTTTTTTTACACTGGTTGCTTATTTTACTCCAATCCATGCATTACAATAGGGAGGCATTCATATGGAGAATCATTTAATGATGAGCATGATAGACATTCATTTCCCGATTTAGAATTTGGATGGAAGTAGTTTAACTAAGTTAGTGAAATCATCATTTGAAATGATTCTAACGTGCCATTTATCTTTCTTTTCTTCTTGTTGAAGACATGACAATGGATGAAGTCCGAGAGTTTGAACGAGCAACTCAGGAAGCTACCAACAAGAAAATTGGGATTTTCCCACCTGCAATATCTATCTCTAACATTTCCATGCCTTCTTCAACCCGCAGTGCTCCATCTAGTGCTCCATCTACTCCTCTCTCCACAGATGCTCCTGAATTCCTAACAGTTCCCAAAGAGCGGCCTCGAAAAAAGTCTGCTCCAGAAACTCTCACTCTTCCAGATCCAGAGAAAAAAAAACTTTAAATTTAACCCAGCATGTTTCCTTCCGATAAGCCATGTCTACCACAGCAAGAGTAACTCAATATCTACAAAGGTCATGATGGTTGGTCATTTGGTTTTTGCTTAAAATAATCTTACTGCTGTGGAAAGATTGCTTCTTTACTCAGATATGATCCTTAAAACCTTCAGAGAAGTGCATGCAAGAGAACATAATTCATATATTCCTAAAGTGTTCCTAGCCATATGGCACGTCTTACTGACATGCAATGAAATAGTCTGAGGAGAATCCTATAAAAGAAAAAAAAAATCTTTCTGTAGCAGTATGTCTAGCTACAAATCTTCATCTAGGTCACAGCATTTATAATTAGGAGTAGGTATTTAGTAAAGCTGCCAAGGACTTCTGAGGCAAATTTGTGCCAACTAGAATGCAGGGTTAACAGGAAAAAAACTCCCATTTTCTTCTATTGTAACTGATTTTTAAATCCTTCCTACACTCAGGCTTCTCATGTATATTCATAAACCTTTGACCTGCAGCTCATTGTACTTGAACACCAACAACAATCATTCAGATTCACATTTTGCTCAATGACTCAGGAGCTGGGGCCAAGCTAACAAATACTAAACTTTTCCAACCTGAAGTATCACTGTATTGAAGCCCCAATTGTAATTAATTATACTAACTTTGAGGCCATTCAACTATTTCTATCTTGCACAGAATTTATAAAAGAAACCACCCATTTCTTGTAAATAATGTATTTTAATAGCTCTCCCCTGTACTTTTGTGATCTCTTAAGTCTGTATTGGTGTTCATGACTCCTGTTCTATGTATAAGATGGAAAAACAAGCAGCTAATTTGAGCCAGCTGAGAAGCAAAACCAATGAATTCTGTCCTGTCCTCACCGGAAGAAGACTACTCATTATGCTGTAAGACCTTCAGTGTAAAGGAAAGAAAATAGGAGACTCCTGGGCTTTTTCTTCTCCTGCCTTTCATCTTTCCTACACAGTACAATCTCTGCTAACAGGAAGCTGGTCCCAGGCTTTACCATTGTCTCTGAAGAAGAGGTGAATAAAATCTGTCACTTAGAAATGAACCATGGGGCTGCTCAGTCCCATGGAGGGTGACATTAAGGAAGAAGAAATGCTCTTCCTGGCCTGTGTGTGAAATCACTCTTCAATCTCAGGAATGAAAATCTAGAAATGGATATTACCCCATAGAGATATGCAGATTGGGGGGTGGGGGGAAGAAAGGAAATGGCAGAAGTGGTCTCTTCCTTCCTTCCTTCCTTCCTTTCTTCCTTCCTTTTTTAAGCCTAAGCTCAGTGAGAACCTTTCCCAATTTGTCTTTCATACAAATTGCTATTTAATGAATGTTGTCAGTAGCTATCTCTATTGGTTGCTGTAGTRGTCATTAAATAAGCCACCATTCAGTTCCCAGTGAATGATAGCGTATTGCCTGAATCACATGATTAAAGTGGGTGATATTTTGTACCATTGGTTGCAATGGTCCCCTTAAAAAAAGTTGCAGTCCTTGGGAGCTAAACTATCACTGAATAATGAACAATCAGTTTGGGGATGGCCTTTTACCTGAAAAGGATGTTTGTGCCATCTTCTCAGCACAATGGTATGATTTGCTCATGCAAGTTTGACTGGCTTAAATGCACTGAACTTCTCAACAGCTGTATATCCAGTAGAAGTTATGTTGAATGTGTGATATTAATAGGGTAGTTTTAGTAGCAGGAGAGGTAATTCCACTGTCAACCTGCACTGAAAACGTGTATATTTGTTTGATAGTTAAAACCCTGTAGCTAGCAAAATCCAGGAGCTCTTTGTAGGTTAGCTGTGGTCTGATTTCATGCATTCTCCCACTTACTGTCCATGGTCTGCTTTCCTTTTCTTCTCCAAGCTAGTAATTTTGTGTGATTAGTAAACCAACTGACAATGATTTTTTGTATGAAAAACAGCCACTGTAATGCTGCAAACAAAACTTTCCTACATTAGTTTATGACATCAGCTCACAGAAGAATGTACAAATTAAGTATTCATGATTATAACTGGTCTAATCATTTTTTTTTATTTAATAGCAAAATGCAAATATTGGCAGAGAAGGCAGAGAAGGGAGACCTTTGAAAGCATAAAGTATTGTTTGGTTGGGTTTCATTACCTGAATTTGACCTACGTACAAATCGTTTGGGTCCTCACCACCTGAAATTATATTTTTCAATGAATTTGCATATACATATAACTTTATATATATATGTTTTAGCATCTGGGTTTGACACAGATTATTAGACCAAAGTAATCATACCTTTTACCCATATTGAACTGCTTCACTTCCTATCCCATGTGGATACATTTTTTATCATATTATGTAGGTTTGGGGATAATGAATATATGAAAATTATTAACATACCTGAATAGGACATAACTCAGTAGCTGCATGACAGATATGTAAGAGAAAGAAAGACACTGATCATGTCATGGAAAAAATGACAGACTGCTTAATGCTGTGCCTCCCTCCGCATGTGCTGCTGCCATACCCACTTCCAGCTCTCAGTTCTGTTCTGTAGCAGTATCAGGTTTAATCACTGGAAGACAGCCTTAAGTTACTGCAGGCCAAAATTAGGATCGGGATCATCCATATTGCCTCCATTTTGCTTACAAATGAGGGCAAATAAAAAGATCTGTAATGATCCATTGCCTTGTGTAAGAAATAACTGCAGGCTTTTTATGGGCTGTATAAGCATCCTCTACCGTGTTCTGCTCAGTTTTCTCCACTAGTCAGTCATTAATCATTTCATCAATATGATCTTTAAATATCATTTCTTTTTCTGTTTTTTTAATGCAGGATGACTTTTCTTTCAGAAAATTCCTGACAAACATATACACACACACATACACAATTAAATAAAAAGGAAGGTCAGAATACTTGGTGACAGATTTTGAGGGAATGCAGTTTGCTTTCATTACTGATTTTGTCACAGCGCTTTTTGTTGTATTTTTAAACATCTTTATTGGGAGAAAAATAGAGAGTATTTTGCAAGTGTTCATCACTTCTTTTGCAAAAAATAAATAATGTAATTATCTAGTGAGTGCATCTTTAAAGTATGGTGCCAGGCAGCAAAGCTCAATAGTCGAAATAGCTGTGTCTTCCTATTCTCTGCCACAGTGATTGAAGGATTACATGATACAGCTCTGCTACGACTATACAAGGAATACACATCAAGAAGAATACACTTCAGAATAGATAATGTGATCAGTTTGTTTGGGTTTGTATTAAAACCTCCCAGGCTTGCTCCTACTTTCATGAATTTCATTGAGAACAATCATAACAAAGTAACTGGCAATCCACTGCAGTCTTTAGAAGATTTGATCTAATAAATTAAAAAATGAGGCATTCATAAAGACTATCAGGAGCAACACATTCCTGACACACTTACTTAATGGGATTTCTTCTGAATGTATTGGTTGATTTTGTAAATGACTGGATAAATCCTATTGAAAGAAACTATTTGACCTTTTCTTTGGCTTTTTTAATTATTCTGGAAGGTTATTTTGTGACATCTAGTAGCCAATTTGCATTAATTGCTGCTGTAGAGATTTTGAAATGAAAATATTTGTTCTTTGACTTTCATTTTGTAATAAGACAGCTACATTTTGTAATAAGACAGCTACATTTTGTTAAAACCGCTTTGAAGCTTGCTGCACTATAACTTTAAAAGAATGTGCTATCATTTGAAGTAAGCCAAATGTATATGCTTTTTATGAGTTAGTGAGTGCAGTAAGAGAGAATTCATGAACCTGTCAATAGGAACTTTTCCATTTCCTTGTTTGGACCTGATTTTATATGTGTAAGTTAAAAAATGCTAAATAAGTCTAACAATGTTTTGCTTTAAACAAACAGCATGGTCATTGAATTACAATTTCCTGTAGTTTTGTGGTGTCACTGAAACAGATTCACTTTTTAATTTCATTTCTGTGACAATTCCATGTGACTCTGAATGTCCAGTAATTCATTTATTTAGAGTTATGACAGCTACATTAGCCAATACACCACTACCATCAAAGAAGGACCAAGTTTTGAAATACTCTGTATGTTAGATAATGCAAAGCTAACCAGGAGAATTTGATGGTCATATTTTTCATCCATATCACTTCGTTTCTGATTTTTTTCAAATTTATTTATTTTTAATACTGTACTTTTCCTTGCATTTTGTTGTAAATAAACTACCTACAGTTATTCTTTACAAGTGTAGCTATTTTCTTTTATTCCGTCTCCYGTGGCAAGGAACATAGCCATTAACATTTCTGCCTCCAGCTCTACAAATCACTTGCTCAAAATTAAGCTGCACAAAGAATTGGCATTGTAAGTGAAATTCAAACAGCTTAGGACATTTACTGAGGATGCAATTCAGGTTTTGTTGCTCTTCAAGCTTTTTAAAGATTTTATCATGGCAGGTGTCACATCAATCTGATGTTAGCCCATTCATTTGTAAATGACCATTTAGTTGACCAAGGAAGTTCTTCAGTAGGAAAACATTTCTAATTCTTTATGCAGGGTTTGGCAACACAGTGTTTTAGTAAATACTGGAAAAGAGAACACTTGAAACCTCTCAGAAGGTAAGAATCCTGCATCACTTATCTACAAGTCATTTTGTTGTAGTCAACAGAAATTTCACATACAATGATTCTTTAAGCTTTTAAGTAGAGGATTACTCCATAGAAATAAAGCACTCTCTGTACTGGAAGAATGGTATTTGCTTATTCACTATAGTAATGCTTCACAGCTATGTAGGACAGGATATAAGGAATAAACATAGGCCTAGAAAATATTTAAGATAGAGATTACAGGGTTTACTCTAAAAACTATTAAGTGGCTACCCTTACTTTGTAAGATAAATCACAGCCAGCTAAAAGTAAACATGAACGGGTAATATTAAAAGTTACCAGGATGAAGAGAGTTTTGTATGTCTTGCCAGAGCACTGATTAGGGTCATATAACTGCTTTGCTAAATGAGTAACTGCAGTAGTTCTTAACCAGTCTGAGACCAACTGAAGAAACACTGACACAGGAATGAGCTAATGCAGTCAAGAGGACACCGCAAGATGAGATGTCCTGCTGACAAGGAATAAGGGAAATACGCTTGGCATGGGAAATACATCATTTAAGTACAGGATGATCCACTGCCTGTATTATAGGATGTAATGCGAACGTCCAGCTCAGGATACAGCTATAATCCAATATGGAATTGATCTGATAACTGTACAAAAGAGACAGAAACCACAGGACCTCTGCATTGGCTCAGGAACATGGCTCTGTGTTAATGACTTGTCTAGTGGCACGACTGCATTAGCACCCTGCTGGAATACGCAAGCTGGGGCTGTGCCTGGTAGACAGCAAAGACTCTGGCTGAGTTTTTGCCACCAAAGTAAGCCTGGTGATTACTCTCAAAGAGCCAAGATTAGTGCTGGATTCTCTGGCAAGCAGATATGACTGCAGCAAGGGCTCTGAAATTACAATGCTGACAACGTGCCTTCTCTGACAGTGGACAACACCTATGTCAATAAAATTAATAATAATTGGGCCTGGAAAGTATTTTTTTAAGATTTGGGGTTTGTATTGTTAAGACTAATTTAAAATTTGCACACAGACACAAAATTATACTGCATGCAAATACATTATGAACTGGTTAAAAACCTGGACCTGATCCTATTGCCATTAAAATTAGTAGGCTTGGGTCCTACTCTTGTCTTTTTACCAAAATCCTGTATGGGACATATTTCATGGGGCAGATGTATGTTTAATTATTCTTAAAAACAGCACAATTTTATTGTGTAAACACAACAGAAGCCTTATATCTGATGTTCTTGGGCTAATCTGCATATAAATGATACCTCTTTAAGCATGATCAAGCACTCATGACCATATGAATAGTTGTGSAAATGACCTGATTAATAATATGCATAAAACACACAGGAAACACAACTGAATAAATGAAATCCTAAATGTGGTTAATTGCACTGCTTTATAATGGTGTTTTTCAAAACTAGTTAGTCTTGTGTAATTTTGTAATACTTAAAATATCCAGGAGGCACTGTAGTTTATGTACTTTGTAAATATTAACTAGTAAAGCCTTACTACAACTTCAGCGGAAGTCAACAGCCAAGAACTGTAATCCTAGTTTTACAGATTACAGCAATACAGCAAAATCAAGGCTGTTGTGAATAGCTTCACTTTTTGTGCCATAAAACACACTAGACATTCTCCACAATTTCAGTATTTACATCGATTACTTCCAGCAGCTAATAACTGTGCTGTGCTTGCAGTGTAAGACACACAAGCCCGGCGGCTCGGATGATTTTTCAAGCCGAAGGCGGCAGCGCCCGAACGGCGCGAACTCACCTCAGGGGCGGCAGGACGCTTTCCCGCTTCGGCACCAGCCCCACCCTCACACCGCCGGCTCATCCGCACCCCCCCCCCAGCAACGGCGCATGCGCGGCGTGCGGGCCGCGCCGCCGGCCGCATGCGCATTCCCGCTCCCTCCGGCCGCGCGCCGAGTCTCGCGAGCGGTGGGCGCTCGCTAAGATGGCGGCGCTGTGCGAGGGGTTCACGCTGTGCGGGCTGGGGCCCAGCGGCGGCGTGGGGCTGGGCGCGGGGGTGCTGGCGCTGGAGCCGGGCCCCGACTCCGACCACGTCCTGCTCACCGACCGCGGCAGGACGGCCACGCTCTTCAAGGTAACCGCGCAGCCCAGCTCTTCCCTCCTCGGCAGCCGCCGCTGCTCCCCGGGGCGGCCGCGGCCCGCGGGGCTGCGCCGTGGCGGTGCCCTGCGTGTCCGCGCCGGCGGTTGCTTGCTCGCCTTTTCTTTGGCTGGCTTCCTCCGTTCGCCTCTGCAAGAAGTATTTGCGTCCTGCAGCCTGAGGGTACATAACGTCTCCTCGCAGCAGCCAGGGCGCCGCGCATCGCGCCCGGCTGTCAGCTTGGTGGCTGTTAGCTGCCTCCCTGCTGGCTGGGGGCCGAGGGCTTGGAGCGCTTGCAGCACCTGAAACTGAAAAGTGACGTTACAGGTGTTTTTTTTAAACTGTATGCGTTCATCCCCATGGGCCGTAATGCGAAAGCTTAGACAAACGTTTGTTTTTATTTTTTCGTTTGGCTTTCATGTTTATGGGGATGGGGTTGTATCTTAACGGGTGCACGATCCCTTTGGGATCCTTAGTATTGTTACCAAGAGCATACCTGAGATTATAAATATGTTGGTAGGACTTGCCTAATGTACTTTTAGACTAAGGAAAGGGAGCTGAATGTCCTCTGAGCAACAAAATATGAATCGTATATTAGATTAATTTAGATAGTAAAACTCATTGGTCTTGGTCTCAATAACTTATAGTAAACCAGGAAGAGGAAAGATGCTTTTCTGTATGTAACTGTGCTAGTGATTAAAAGTAATATATTCATTATGGAAAAGCTTAGTGTGATCATTGTGCTTTATCGCATAAGCCTGTCTAATTATTATAGGCCAAAGTTATTTCTAAAGTGAAAAGAAATAAATTTCCATTGCAGAGTTCTTCTGTGTTGCTTTGAAATTTCTGGTATTAAAGTCAGAAAAAAAGAGTACTAACGGCGCTCAGAACTTCTGTTCCAATATGGAACTTTCCATATTTTAATATTCTTATTCAAGCCAGATTTGGTTAGCTTGTATTTTCTCTTTAAAGTAAGTTTCTGTCATAAGAGAAATCTCAAAAGCATACCATGTTATATCTTAACTATATGTGTTTGTTCTGACTCTTCTAGGTTTCAGATCAGAAGCCACTAGGCTGTTGGTCAGTTAAACATGGACAAATTATCACATGTCCAGTTGTATGCAACTTTGAAACTCATGAATATATTGCTGTTCATGATGACAAGGTGAGATTCTTTATTTGTTGTCAGAAAAGAATGTAGTGAGTCTTCTGATGAATGTAGATAGAGAAGTTATTGGTGGTCCTTGGTGTGGTGGTTTGGTTTGGTTTTTAAGCTCAGTTGAACAAATGGAAATGTATGGAGCTCTCAACACCTTATTGCAGTCTCTTAAAGCTGGTAATGTTAGTTTTGTACCATTGCAGTTCAGGTCGTCTCTGCTCTTTGAGTGGACAGGGATGTGCACGGCCTGTTCTTCTGTTGGTGGCATGTTTGTGGCATGCAGATCGTCTGTGCTGACCGCCAGTTATGTAGTGGCCTTTTTAAAACTGAAGCATTCTCAATAAAGAATGCTTCATACACACTTTCTCCAAAGATGTGTTATTTTTCTTATTACAGACTGGTTGAAATGTAGAATTGGTTATTTTACTGAAACAGTTAAAATGGTTTATACCTGCATCCCTGTCTTTCTGCTCATGTCTTAAAAATTAACATTTCCTATTCCTGTGCTTTCTGCACTTCTAGTAGTGTTTGCTCAGCCTGTGCTGAACACTTGGCACTTTTTTTTTTTTTAATAAATAGATATGAAGTATCCTTTCTAACCATTCATTTTTCTCCTTGAAACACATTCTCTTCCAGATCAGATCATCCGTACTTTAATCTGTCTCCATCCTTTTGATCTAGTTTTACTTACATGCAAAAATGATGCTGTGCCTTCTGTATGTTCTTTTCCATCCTTCCTTTCAAATTCAAGATTTTGAGGGGGTTGATTTGCACTTCTGTTGTCTTCGCTTTAGCTTCTTCCCCTGAAAACTTCCCTTAAGTCTGTTTTTACTAATGTTACTGTGAATACCTTCGTATTTTCTTCCTGTGTTGTATCAGTAACATGCAATCACTAGTATTTTGTGTGATGCGAAGTGTAGATATTACTTTACTGTGCTTATCAAACAATGCCTCTCTTTAAGGTTTTAAGAATATGGAAGGATGAAGACGTTAACTTGGACAAAGTATTTAAAGCAACAGTAAGTGTCTTAGTTTATGTTCACTTTTATGTTAACATTTTGAATCTTGGGAGAGGGAAGAGATTAATTTTCATAGTACTGGTAACATTCAGCTTTAGCTGATTATTTTGTTAACTTGGCCTTCTTGAGGTTCTGGAGTACTGCAAGGAATCCACTTGGATTGAGTGACTTTATCATCAAAGTATTACCCTTAATTTGATTAGTATCCCAAGTGCATTGTTTCTAAGGACTTAATCTTTAAAGACTGTGAATTATATTCAGATACAGATTTTCTACTCCGCTTCTGTAAGCGTTAAACAACAGTTTGTGTTATGCTGCTTAACAGTTGTTTGAACTCCTTACCCTCGATTATGTTTTGTCTGATATAATTCAGAAATATGGTGCTCATTAGGAGCTTTTCCTAGCATTTTTGTCATGTAGTGACTTGCATTATTCTATAGCGTTTCGGAAAATCATCACCTGCTGGGAATCTTACAGGTTCATCACTCTTCCATTACTTATTTATTGAGAGAACTTAAAAACACGCAGAACACTTGGCCTTCAAAGTAATGTACTGAAGAACATAGAGTTTGAAGTTACTTTTTTCTTTTTTTTCCTATACAGCTTTCAGCTGATGTATACAGGATACATTCACTGCCCCATGGGGAGCCGTTGGTACTATTCAAAGGAGGTGGCGTTCGAACTTTAGATGTCCTTTTGGAAGCCCCACAGCAAGAAATTGAAAACTTTATTTCAGATGAAGTCATTAAGTAAGTGATACTACTTTATGAAGCTTGACTCATGATCAAAGGAATTGATGATGATGCAAACTGTCCCTTTTGGGGGATGAGGGATCCAAAGACCAAGATGGGTTGAATTTTTTTGAATGCATTGGTTTTAGTATATTAGAATTATTTAGACAGATAAAAATGAGAGGCTGCCTAAGTAATAGTGGCATGACTTTGGGTATGGATGTAGAATTCAGAAGATGTTCATACAGTTTTTTGTTTTTAGGTGGAGTGAAGCTTTTCTGGAAGGTCAAGAACCCATCTTAATTTTTGCTACTGAGAAAGTGAGTTTAAAAAATAAAAAAAATTTAATAGCAGCAGATCCAAATGCTTTTTCTGAAAACCATCACTTGTTTCATTGTATTGTAAGGGTTTTTGCTGAAATCATTATCCTGTATTTAAATATTGTTTCTGATATAACTGTTAAATTGAAGTTGTGTTGCTTCAGGGTGGGGGTGCCTGGCTCTTAGAATTTTAGCAAACAGTTAAGATTAAATGGAATATAAAGTTATGTAACTTCTTATTTTCGTCATATACTTGCTAATTGTAAATTAGTTATTAAATAGCATTTATGTAAACAACCTTCAAATGATTTGAGATTTATCCGTGAATCTCTTTATTCAAATGCTTCTTCCTGGTGAAGCCATTTGTTATATCAATTTAGAATTTTCTTTCCATGCTTGAATCTTCAAACTTTCCAGAATTATGCTGTACATCCCACTGAAGTAAACATGTACATTCATAATTTTGCTTAACACCCAAAATTTAGCAGTACTAATATCTTAATATTGGAATTCCTATTATCTCTTCTCTTTGTAATGACAGACAAACTTGTTTTTTTGTTTTTCTTTAGGATGGGGATTATTTTATCTACGTACAGAAATTTAAGCTGAATATTCTACACAAATATAAGCTTGAACAACAGGAATTATCTAATCCACTGAGTTTCACGGCATATATAAAAAATCAAATCATCACACTTCTATGTTTGTGTAAGTTATATTTTGTTATGGGATGTAATAGTAAAGCAAGGAATTGTATGAAAGGACATGGAAAATGTGTTAATGTTTATGAATTACTGTTTAATATTCTAACTCTACTGTCTTAAACTTTCTAAAACAATTGGCGGTAGAAGTAATTGCATCTTTCTAGTGCTTTTCTTGGTGGTTGCAAAGGCTTACTGTTCGTAAAATTTATGACTTGTACCTCAAAGATCTTGTGTAGCTATGCTRCCATGTTTCTGCTTTGCATCATGACATGTCCTTAGATATCCTGTATTTCTTTATATTTCAGCTCTAATTTTGGATATACTTTTGCCATATTGTATCAAATAATTATTCCATAATGACAGATCATGAAAAACATTGTCTCTGTTCTTTGACAGATTCCAATGGCTCTGTGTATAAGGTTCTGATACCTCTGCAGCGACACAGTGAAGAGGAAGAGCAAATTTTGTCAAAGTCACTACTGCTCAAACTTTTGGTATCTGGAAGTGTCCTAAAAGGAACTTCCTTTGCCGTTCTTGATAAAGACCATGTTGCAGTATTAGGAAGTCTAACAGCATTTGGTGAGGAATCCAAAGGTAACTGGAAAATAACTAGATTAAGATGTCTTTAACTTCTAAAATACTGTTCTTAGATAAAATGACAGATGGATTATTAAATAGATCACCAAGGAAAAATGTTGGTCTTGTTTCTTTAGTGAATGGTATAAATCTTACTTTTTTAATCAAGTGTTAACTGACTCTTGAAACTAATATACATAGTTGAGTTGTGTGGTTGACAGCACTAGTCTAAAGGTTGTGCTTCAGTAAATGGTACAGTGGGTTGCAAGACTAAACTCCCTATGGTGCTTTCACTATTTGCTTTCATGCTGTTTGTGGAACGAGTTGAGAAGAAGCAGTGAGAGAACTCATGGTGGGGGGAAGCAGCATTATGAAGTACACAGGACATATGTGGGGAAACAGACCTAATGTCCTATGAGAGATCAGTGTCTAAAATCAGGCACAGGACTGAAGTGTTTCTGTTTCACTGAAGTTCTGGAGAACTGTGGGACCACTGAGATTTAAGCCACTGAATATAGTTTAGCATTTTAAAACAAACTATTCTTCCAGACAGGTTAGGTAATAGACTTAGCAAAACTGATCAGAGGGATAGCTGAAGTTGATCAACCTTAAAAAGCTGTTAAAGGTGTACAGGTAAGTTAGCAGGCAGCACAGACTTGCTATATGGGCTGCTATCTCTGTTATCGCTGCTTCTTGTTTGAAACTTTGCTCGAAAACTAACTATTCTTTAAATACTTTTGTTGAGAAAACTAACCAGAATGTTGAATACATTACTAAATTGAGTTAGTTTGAAATGTTTTCTGTTTTTGTTTCAGTYTTTTGTTTTGTTTTTTGAAACAGTTTGAAACTATTTCTTCAAGTCTTTGTAACTGAAAATAGCAAAGAAAAATGCGGTATTTATGTTGCTTTTGAATTTGTAATATCTATCTCTTATTTTCTGTAGAGTGCCTGACAATATGGAATACAAAATTTCAAACATTACAGACTTCAAAGGAACTGCCCCTGGGAACCAGTGGACAAGTGAGCTCTATCTTTAATTTGTGGTTCGTAAGCTTCCATCTGATGCATTTGGCCGGATAGAAGTGAAAAGAGACAGATGGCCTCCAGACTTTTGGGTTTTGTGTGAAAGAACAGTAAATGTCAACTTCTGAAACAAAACTAATAAAAATGGCCAGTTGCTGAACTATTTTTTGTTACCATCTCTAAACTTAAGCATGGTGACCTATGGTAACTTCTTTGATAATTTGGCATCTTCTCACTTCTATTGGTCTTGATTATTTGGTGAGAATGAAATAGCTAATTAGATACTGACTGGGTTTTTTTATTTWTTWTTTTTTATTATTATTATGTTCAGACCATGTGCAAATGACTGCCTAAATGATCGCAGCAACTCCCTAAACTGTACTTCGAGGTCTTCAGGTGTCAATTGATAAGTAAAGTGACACCTAAGTGATTAAATACATTAGTGAAATAGAACATCTGACTTCCATAAAATTGTACCAGGGCAGGGGAGGAACCTGAATGCTGTTGGCTTGTTCATCTTAATGGTGCCAGACTTGATGGTAGCTCACTAACAAATTAAAATTACCAAGTGAAATTAATTCCTCAGAGCAGCTACTGTACTTTAAGACATCGCTGGAAAGTATTCAACAGTAGACTTATTTCTGTATTTAAAAGCAACACTTAATGAAGGTCTGCTAGCAAGTGTTAAACCCATCCAACAATAATCTTAAAAAAAGATCATTTGATCAATGAGAAGACTTTTAGTTTAATTTTGTGGTAAGGAGTTAAATGTCAGCTTGTGCAGAAAATTCATTCCATGCTCCACTCCTCATTAACAATATGTTTAATATTTTGTAGTTGTGGTGTTACGGGGAAAAATTTTTTTTTACTCATGGAAAAGTGCTAACAGTAATTATATACAAGTGTGAAACTTCATCCTTGGCAGCTGCTGTGGGAAAGCTCAAAGACAGTCAAACCTCTGGTAAGAACTTTTTGTAATTACAGTGCAAGGATCTCATCATTTAAAAAAAAAGAAGTATAAAAAATGTTGTTTTAATACAGTCCTATTAAATCAATGAGATATAAAGAGCTTGAAGTAACTTAACAGTGTATTCTGTTCCTCGCTGTTAAATTCTGTCATTTTTGTGTGCATTGGAGTTCTTGGCAACATTAAGTTTAATGTGACTTCACTTAAACTGAAGTCGCCTGAGTCCAAATTACTGGACTTACTGAAAATACTGGGATGCTAGCTATGGTCACTGAAAACAAAGTTAAAGAATAAAGCACTGACTCTTGTAAACTTTTTAAAGAGCTTCTGACTGGACAGAGTAGTGCCAAACCTAAGTTTGTAAACTTCAGTTTAAATTGTACTTAAACGGTTTCTTTAATTTAGTGTTGCACTGAAAAATGTTGTTGCAAGTAATGTTCAAAATAAATAATGTAGCAACAGATTTGTTTCTCCTCCTCTAAGAGATTATATGAGAAAAGAGTGTGTAAAGAGGATCATAAAACTACTTGCTGCTGAGATAAAACAAATGGAAAGTTTCTTGGCAGAAAATGACTTGGATTATACTTTAGAAAATACATATTACTATCAGAAGTTGATGTAATATTTCTGTTTTAGTAAATGTGCTTTAAGTGTTTACGTAGTTTCATTTTTGTGTTCACAGATGTGTCTTCATTTATAAACTGGAATGCCCTTAGCGATGAAGAGCTGGTGGATTCCCTTCAGTCACAGCAATCTGTAGCTCTAAAATCTGAATCCAAAATGACTGTAAGTTAAAATTAGGAGTAAGTGAGGTTTTTGTTCTGTTTCTCTGTCTCTTCTCCCGTGCTGCTATTTGTGTTTTTACATATTGTAGCAAAAGGGAATTTAACTTGGTGTTTGCCACTGATTGGTTCTAACACTGTTTCTGGGATTGGACTACCCAGCTACTGAATGTAATTCCTGCAGCAAGTTGACACACAATCTTCCTAGTTATCTTGACTGAAATCCTTGGATATACACCATCTTTTTGGACCTGAATAATAACTTTTTGTGTTTCTTTATTGTAGTTAAGATCAAGGAGGAATAGTGTTGCTAAGGTCCAGCCAGATACCTTAACTGTTGGGCAGCTGTTATTAGATATAAAAGTAAGTAAACCAAATATCCTAAAGGAATTCTTTAGGCACTCTCAGAATATTCCAAATGTCTCTTAAGCTATTCTCTTCTTCCATGTTTTCTTGCACAGAACAAGCTGAAGAAGCTGTCTCAACCAGGTGTTTTAGAGGATTATACTATTATTGTGCGAGAATAGTATTCAGGCATAATGAAATTAATGCTTTGTCAGAAGTGTGGTGTACAGCCGTACAACACAGGGCTCCTAACTGAGTTCTGACAACCAGCACAAAGATGTTGGTTTTTCAAAAATTTAATCTTATTTTACAGTATGTAATGTGAGYGGGTATTCTAGCTGAACTGTTTTTTTTTTTTAAAAAAARCTTTTTTAGATTCTTATTTGATGCTTTAATTTTGTTTAATTTTTGTTTCAGGAAATAACCTGTTCATAAAATTCTAGAGTAGGGTATAACATAAAATAGTGGCACATTAAAATGTGTTCAGAAGATGACATTCTTACTTGTTTTGGAAACAAGTTAGAGAATTTAATACTTATTATCAAACTCAGTTCAGTGTATCAGTATCAAAATTGGGTCCCAGGATGCTGGGACTAATATTCAGCTTTAAATAAACTTTGCTGATTAATTTGTCAGATATGGTAGGTGCATATTCTGGTGTAGTTCCCTTTCAAAACTTGCTCTAAGTGTTGTGATACTTTAAGCTGTATCCCTTCTTATTTGAAACATCCCTGTATTCCACTTTAGCTGGAGATCTTGGTAATGTTACTGAAGTAATAGGAGAATAATCACTGAATAACTATTGAAGGATGCTACTTACTCCCAAGTTCAAAGTGCATAATTACTGTATCGTTACTGTTTGGTTCTTTCATGATTGTGATAGGATAGTAAAACACATATTAGTGAGTGGTTTTATTTCTTTGGCTGGAATACTGAAATAATTCTCTTTCTAGTTTGGCCTAATTAGAAGGTTTGAGAACTGCACTGTTACTATGCATTACTCTTGAGTTGCATAGTATTTGTTGTTTTTCAGGACTCTTCTTCAGCTGCAATTGAAGATGAATTGAAACAACTGTTGTCAAAACCACAGATGCCAGATTTCCAAGCTACCATTGGATGTGTAATAACTGCTCTTATAAACAGATGTAAAACAGATCCAGTGTTCTACCCTCGAAACTTCCTGGTACAGCTGATCCAAAAACGAGGGCTCTCTTACAGGTAACACTTCTGCACTTTCTTAATTGTAAGGCATAGTTTTAAGAAAAATAGAAGTTCAGTTTTTCATGAAGCACTTTGAATTATCAGAACTGACTGTCAAAGATGCTATACTCTATTTCTCTTCAAGTCTATTGCTTATTTGCTGATGAAACTGATACTTCTTAGGTGGGATTGAAGGTTTTTTGTGTAAAATGAAATTAATACTTCTACATTAGTTGTTAATGTAGTTAACAACTAGGAGTGAACTGTGCAGTTTATTCTTATCTTATTTATGCAGTTTATGCCCAGACTTAATGGCTGTTGCTTTGGAGAAAAAAGATGTGCATCTCTTACAAATTTGCCTACAACGGTTCCCAGATATTCCTGAAGAAATTACTTATGCTTGCTTGAAAGTATTTTTAAGGTAAGTTTAAATCAGGTGGTTTGGGTTGGTTTTTTGTTTGTTTGTTTGTTTGTTTGTTTTTGGGTTTTTTTACACTTCACTAAACAAAGCCCTTTAGTAAAAAGCTGTTCGTTGCCAAGAATGGCTTTAACTTGTGTAGATAAGCAATTAATACTGTGCGTGAAACTCTTAATTCTATGTACAGTGAATGCTGTAGTCCTGTATACTATATGCAATCTTGTAAAAAGCATTTTAGTAATTCTAAAAGTTGTCAGGTGTAATTAAATGAGCATGCCTTTTGCTAGCACTGCTGGCTTAAATAGCATTTGCCTTTTTTCAGATGTGTTGTTAATTAGGAATTTACCTAGGGTAAGAAGCCCATAAGAAAGATTAACTCTTAAGTTCATCACGGTGTCTACCCAAATGGCTCTTGTATAATAATGGGGATGAATGAAGTTTTAGGTAAGCACTGTAGCCTTTAGCACTGTAGTTTCTCTGGACTACAGGAGCACAAAAGATTTCCCCCCTCCCCAAACACCAAATCTTGTTCGTATTGGTAGTAACTTACTTAGAAATGTGAAATCCTTAATTACTAATTAGGAGAACTGTAGTTGTCTTAAGTCCTGCTACATGTCAGAATGTAGGACCTACAGTCCTGCTAATGTCAGAATACAGTAGCAATCCTTCATGGTCCGTAACCTTGAAATAAACATATGAATGTCTAATAATACAGTAACTTATAGTGTTGGAATGTATGAAAAGAACATGTATTGCTCAAGGTTAGTAATTACAAAATATTAACTGTCCTCTCATGGTTTTCATCCTTTCTGCAAGATAATATTTTTTAGTATATATTTTCACTTTTATGGTATGTGCAAAAGAGTTAATACTGTCTGTTACTGTTGGGCTGATGGCATTGCTGATTTTAAACCTAATAATAAAAGTATTAAATGTCTGTGGAATTTTCTTCTACAGCATTAGTGATGACTATCTTGAAAGAACAGATGTGAATCTGGAGTCTGTAATCTGTTATATCGATATTGAATCCAACAATAAAGAAGTTAAGACTGAAATTGTAGAGAATGGTTTCAATGCTGAACTGGAAGAGGACAGCTGTGATATTATATTCACAAAGGAAACCCATGTGAAGAACGATGGTGAATTCTGCCCTGTTGGACCACAAAAGGCTGCATTATTGTATCCTCTGTATATTTTAACTAAAGAAAATCAGTGCATTATTTATGAAGTGAATGTTTATTTTTAGCATTGCTAAAAGGCATTTTTTCTGTTATTGTTGAAAATTTCTGAGAATTTCTGGCTAAGAGACGTTCCTATTCAGTAGGAAAAAGTCACTTAGAATATAAATATAAATGATTAACTTCTAGAAAGTGTCTGCACCAATTAAAACTTCTATATTTTTACAAAAGTATAGCCTAAACCTTTTCCCCAAGAAAAAATAGCATCAGTAATTTTTTGTTGAAGAAATACACATTAGCCAATTACCTGCTCGAGTTAAACAAAATTGTGTTCAAGATGACTGTTAGTGCAGTGTTTCAGTGGCTGCATATATTTCCTGATAGAAATACAAGAGACAAAAAAAGCTGAAATAGGATCTCTCTCTTCAATTATATTTGAATTCAGTTTGTTTGTAGAAACTGATATTTTCCTTGCAATTGTTTCCTCAATAATACTGCACAGAAATGCTGTTCTCCATTCAGCTTACAGCGAAACATTTCTTCTGCCTCATCTGAAAGACCTTCCAGCTCAGCAAGCTGTTGTAAGCATATTAAAATTAAAAATTCTAAATACTTGTTTTAATGTTGGGAGGGAGGAAATGGAAGAGAGGGCTTTTCTTTCATTACGTATCAGAAACTTACTACTCTTACTAGGATTGCATGAATTCATTTTCGTGCATTATTTTAAGATGACTAATAAGATTTAGTGCTATTGAGTGCTATGTTTTTCTGGGTGCATACGGAACTTTGCTTTTTCATCGTCTTTGCTTGTAGAAGATGTAAGGAAGAAACTATGTTTATGATCCAGTCCACTTAAATATTGTTCATATCTAATAAAGGTTTTGATACCTTCTTTTGCTTTGGATGCTTTTTAAGAAAGTGATGAGACATGCTAATTTGATCAGTTCCATCAGAACCACAAGTTTAGGGAAAAAAAGAGAAACAAACTATACACTAAAATACCAAATGTAAAACAAATCAAACTTAAACTTTCAATTTCAGATCCCCTATAAAATTTTCAAGAACTGCACATACCACAGCACCTGAGTTTATCTATGGCTTTACAGTGATTTAAAAACCTGTTTATCAGAACAAAGCTGGTCTTAGCACTCACCCATCTCCTTAATTYTTTTTTTGGAGAGAGAAGGAAGTCTTTGACTTATGCTGAGGATGAGATGACGTTGACCCAATTCTGATTGTCATCAATTTATTGTTGGCTACTGATGCTGAAACTGGGGCTAAAATTGTTATTGTTGATAAAGTTTTTAGCAAAGTCCTTAGGAAATTCTGTGTCTGAATTAAGTTGCAATGACACAACTGCTGGAACAGTAATTACCCCTGAATGTCATTTTACACTTTGAATATCTGAGAGTTTTCAAACTCCAAGCTGAGATGGAGAGCCATAAAGCATATTTTTAATGCATAGTGTACAGGCATCTAGGTTTAAAAAAAAAAAAAAACTTAGTATTATTTGTGTATGGGAGAAAATTCATAGGTCTATTACGTATGTTCTTGTAACATGTCTTTTGTCTGTTGTCCTTCCCACCCACCCCTCCTTTTTTTTTTCTTTAAAGCTGTTTCTCAGGTATTTACACTACCTGTATGTGAAAAGCAGCGAAAAAATTACTACCACTCTTCCTGGTGTGCTTTCTCCAACTATAAATCAGGTAAAAAAGCTAGTTCTAAGATTTGCACTTCCTTCAGTTCTTGTACTATGTAACTGAGTGAGTATATAAAATCAACAGAGATCTGTATTCATTCTATAAGGTATTGTCTATTAATATAACCTATATGGAGTCAGATATAATAGGRTGCTTTTCACTGTCTGAAAATAAAAAGTCTTAAAGTGTGAAACTATCCATTCTGCATTAGAAGTTAACATTTYAGAGTCCATTTTCAAAACAAAATCTTAGTGTCATCTGCATATCGTAAAGTATAGGTGTACTTTTCTTGTTTGTCTTCAGATCATGGATTGGATGTGCCTGTTACTTGATGCTCACTTCACAGTAATGGTGATGCTACCAGAAGCAAAAGGATTGCTTTCTAGCCTGCATAAGTTTGTGAGAGCCCAAGTAAGCTACATCTTCTAGAATACTGAATTCATTTTAGCATGGATTTAGAATATGGGGGTTAAGAATGTGTGTTAAAAATTAAATACATAGTAAATCAAATCATGTGTGCTCGCCTCTGTACGCTGCTTTGTGAGCATCAAATGGCAATTGCCTTTTTTCTCATTTTGACCCTAAAAGTTGCTGTATTTGCTTGGTCAGAATATCTGGAATTATACAGGGCCACAGGCAGTTGCACAGTATTATTATGTATGAAATGAACTGAGTTAAACTTTTATTTTATTATAAACATCTGCTTTTTTTMTTTTAGGTACGATTCTACTCTGAACTCAACAAGATTGAAGGAAGTTTGCAAGAGCTACAAAGACTTAAACGCCAAAAAGACTCTCAGACATATTCTATTGAAGTGCTGGAACTTATTTGAATTTGAAATGAATTATTAACAAATTTRTTTTTTATTGATTCCTTTTATGACAAGGATGTATTAGCACTCCATATTGGGGATGTGAAAAGCTGAGTTTCCTACATAGGGAGAGCACGGTTACTCTGTAGCTACAGGGGGAGTTACAAGTTTAATGTATTAAAAGCTCTTTTTCCACTGGATGAGATGCTGGACACTTTCTTGCATTTTTCGTGTATAATTTTGATATGTAATCACAGGAATATGCTAAAATGGCACATAATCTGTAGTGAATGGGTTATGTAATGGTAGGATAATTCCAATAAGATTTAAACAGATGCTTCATCAAATGAATTGGCACTTTTATTCTGTGTGAGAACTGTTCAGCTGTATAAGGTTACTGCATAAGTTTCTCTTAGCACTTCTCTAATTCTGGAGTTGCAGTACAGTAGCAATTGGATCTGTTAAGCACAGCTGCAAGTTACTGGTTCCTAAATGGTAATCTCTTCACTAGAAGGCAGATCAACTTTTTCCAAAAGGCYGTGTAGATTTAGAACAGATTTTAAAGTGCTAGATGCAAAGAGAAGCTCTTTTCATCAGTAAGTGGAAAATAGCCTATCCTTTACAACTGAGAGCTTTTTTCATTTAATAGTTATTACTAAAAATCTGAATCAATAAGGTTTTACCACACCCATTCAGATAACGAAAAAGAGGGAAGACGCATATAAAGRGGTCATTTAACTATAGCATATTGAGTTTAGGTGATTAAACTACTGCAATTTGCTGCTTTTTCAGTTACTGATTAGCTGAAATCTCTGATTAGATTCTTCAAAGTTCTCTTCTCCACTCAGATTATGAACTATAGGTCAACTCATTTCAGTTTGCTGATTTGACTTCCTATTTTTGTTTTCACTTTGTCCAAAGAAGCCTTTGGCATCTGCAGTCTTAGCTTGTACAGGGAAAGGAGCTTAAGCATGGGTATAGGGTTGTTACCTCACTTGCACTGCTTTCTCTCTCCTAGACATTATGGTACCACAATTTGTTTACCATTTTGTGCCTTTTATTTTTCCAGTCCAACCTTATCCTCTTGCAGTGTTCTGAAGCAGAGAAGTTGGGGGGTGCAGTTAAGAGCCCTGTACCTTGATAATCTAAAGCTGTTTTGATGAATCTCATATCTGATAAGACCACCTGCATCCAGAAGTTGCCTACAGCTATAGAGAAGGAAGAGGTATAAGGCAGGAACTAGATTCCTTCCTCAAATAAAGAAGCAAAGTGCAGTTATTTAATATGATAGCTTGTTACAATCTTTACTGTTATCTCAGAGGTTGCCTTCAGCTGAAGAAGGAAAGACTCTTTTCTTAAGCAGAAAGACCGCTTTTCAGGAGCRTGCTCTCCTGCACAGACTTGCAGAATGGAGTTACTGGATTACAGCATAATTAGCTGTACTTTAAGATTTTTGTTTTAGAAACTTCTGAAGCTTTCTGATGTTGGAAGATTGCATCCAAGATAGTCTAGGCTTTTTAAATATGAAATCTTCCTGTGTTCAATTTGAAGCTTAGAAATCACCTTAAGTTAAAACAATGCAGTGGACTTTGGATTCARTTTGACATGTCTTTAAGCTGACCATACTACTGGTAAAAGCAGTTACCGTTCTTGCTTCCTGAGCAGTGCTGGCAGAACTACCTTGCCTGTTAGGTTAGAACAGAGAATGACCTAGCTGGAAGTAGCTTCTTTTATCTGTGACTTTTCTATGGGCATGCTGACTTGTGTGTACATAACAGGATGCTGAGGAGACATCCAGTTTGATTTGGAGCAGAATGCTGGAAATCATTGTTTGAATAAATGCACCCTTAACCTTTGTAAGGTTAAGCTTGCCTGAGAATGAACAATAGTGTTTTCTTGGCATTTTCATCCCTTCTTTAGCAAGAGCTAGAACATAAAACTATTATGGTTGAAGCGCTAGCTGCGTAACTTACTGGACTTTGGCTGTATAATTTTGAAACAGCTGCACACAGTTAAAGGCCTTAAGACTGTTTAGAAATTAACACTTTCCTGTTGTATACACCACTTATCAGAAGTCAGTACTGAAAAAAATATATATATTTAAAAAATCAAAAGCCTTACAATGARCAGCTGAGGAATTATGTAGAGTAGTACTTCTTGGCACTGGCAGTAGTAGCTCAAATTTTCTGAGAGAGGGCTTACCTCCTAACTAAAATAATAACATTCTTGGCTACATGGATGTCTGTTTTCTCAAAGTACTTTTTCAAAGGGCAAATGCCTTAATTTCTGTAAAGTTAAGTTAACCTTTTTGTGCATGTGGAGAACTGAAACATTCCAAAATTATATGTTGGTTTTAGATTTGGATTTCACTTTTGACTAATCTCAAAAATAATTTTATGAATGAAACATTTGTTGACAGTATTACAGGTATAAATATCTACTGAATTGTACTTCTGATCAGGCATTYACTTGCAACTGACTTCTTACAAGCTAGTTGTGGGACTGAACATTCATGTAAATGACAGCTGCGGACAGGTGAAAATGGGACAGATAAGCATAGTGCTAGGTCTCTTGAGGTCCAGCATAAAGTGGATGTTGGGGACAGGAGCTCCCAGTGAACACAGTTTGCCAATCTATGCCCGGAATAGTAGATCAGATGTTAATAACATTTATTTTTGTAAATAATGTGATTGAATGTTAATATAATTCAGCGTCTCATATGTTGATACAGTTTATGTATTTCATAATATTAAATAAAATTACAATCAGTATTAAATTACATCAGCAAAAATCATGTAAGCCCTTGCTTTCTAAGGCTGAGTTTTAGTCTATAGCTGAGCACGATTCTAACAACATTTAGCAACTTCTCAGTGTCCTAAAAATATACATATAACAGACTCTAGAGCAGGATACTTAAATTCAGTACCTAATATGTGTTAGTTATGACATAATTTGGAGGGAAGGACTGGACAAAAGCCACTCAGTAATTTAAGCAAGAGCATATGCTCGCTGGGTTATTCATGCCATCCAACTGTAGGTTCTTAAGTTCTTTCCTTTACTAGTGGAGAAAGGAACCCATCCAGACAACAGCTTGGAACAACTAGGCTATTCATCTTCTCCAAAGCGCCTTTTGAAAGGAGTCTTTCTCTCCATCTGTCTTGAGTATGGAGGCAGCCTAGGGCCACCTACCTAAAATTCCTCTTTCTGCTGTATTCACTTATAAATGTGCTCATTTAAATATACCAGCAAATTTAATATGCAAACTTCAAGTTCCTAATGGAGATGTGTTTTGTCTTTGGGAGAGGACATAGGTAGGAGAGTAGGTTAGGGGGTTATGTGTTTGGGGGTTTTTTCTTTCTTTCTTTCCCCTCCTCCTCCATGTTAAATTTAACTGTGCTCTAGAAAGGAGTAATTTTTCAGTCCTGACTCCAAAAATTAACATACCTCTCCGTGCATCCATTTCTCCATCTATAAAATCATAATTCTTATGTTCTGTTCAGTCAATCACTTCCACATTAATGACTGACAAGTCTTAAATAAGAGGTGGGATTAGGAAACAATGTATTTTAGCCTTACGCTACTTAAAAGCAAAGTATTCTTAGCACTTTTGATACACCACTAGTACACAAAGCCTACAGCATTTTACAGATGTTAATGTTCTCCTAATGCTACAGGCTGTGTGAATATTTGTGCAGTAGCTACACTAGATATCTTTGCTAGATTCTCAGTGTATAGATGGCAGAATTCACTGATTTTTTTTTTTCTCCAAGATCACAGAGGGAGATACTGATACAACTAGTTCCAAAACATGTATCTGTGTGTGCATGTATTTCAATAGGTACCACAATCCCCTGGAACCTTGAGAGGTTGTTAAATCAGCTTGATGGAAGCAAGTTAAAGGTAATTTTGAAAGATTCAGAATACAATTCAGTGTATTGGTGTAAGTTAAGTTAGGCAATGTTGTCTACTGCTGTTGCTGTGTCTGGATGGTACTGTGTCTAAAACATGGCTCTGAGCCTGTGCAGCTGCACTACTGAATATAAAAGAGTACAAATGAATATAAAACAGATGCAGATAAAAAGCTGGATGTAAGAGTGCAAATTGGGTTAAACCCTGCTGCCTGGTGCCATTGTGACATTGTTGCGTGCTTGACATGGCAGCAGGTTTGTGGGTTTAATGAGGTTCTCGGGCTGYGCAACAAGTTCATGAACAAAAGGCACTTCAAAAATGTCTATGGAAGAATTCAAATTAAACATCGAACGTACAACGGGCGTGCTCATGGCATGACCAGTACTAGGTCGTGCATCACATAGAAACATAAGCAAGGCATTGAGAGAAAATGGGAATGCCAACACATTTATTTGCTAAAGACTAGACTAGACTCTCTGGGCTCCTAAACCYGTGTAGAGCAGTAGATTTGCCAAGGACGAGAAGGCTGGTTGTAGGAAATGCAAGTGGTTTGCATGCCGTGGGCTGGGGTTCGTTTTGTACTGCTTTTGCTTGGGAAAGTGATACCCTGAATTCAAGTGACTGTATTAGAAACCCACTTCAGCAATTGATTTCTGTAGTTKGTGTTTGTTTGTTTGTTTGTTTGGGGTTTTTTTTGCCCTTTGGCGGCTCTGGAATGGAAAAGCATGAGGGAATACAAAGTAGATGAAGCCTATCTCCATCCTGTAGTGCCCCAGTGCGCTGCAGCCACAGCAGCGCCCGAGGAAGTGGCCGGACGACAACGCGGRGGGCCATGCGCTCGCTGGTTTTTCTCAGCCGATTCTGCTCTTTGCCGGTCGTGGCCAGGCGAAGGTGAGTTGTAGGAGGGTGGTGGCTGCCGCCCAACGGGTGGGCATTCACAACCCAAGAGCAGACGAGCATGGCAGGCAGCGGTCAGCGTTGCCGTCCGGTGGGGGAGGCAGCGTGGCCGAGCCCGCGGGGAGACCTGGTGCCGCGGGGAGACCAAGGCAGCGCCACAGCGAGCCTGTTGCCTACCCGCCTTCGCGGCTGTGCCGTGAGGGAGTCGAGCTCGGGGCGGCGAGGAGGGGGSTCCCCGGCGGGCGCGGGTCGAGCTCTGCGGGCAGCCGGGCGGCAGGACCCGTGACGGGCGTCGTCACTCAAGCGGGGAGAGGGTGACTCTGACGGGGACCGGGGCGGGGGTCGGCGGGGGGCCCCG